>NC_067476.1:122503031-122864281 GCF_947179515.1 Apodemus sylvaticus
AGTGCAATCAATTTATGTCCATTAACTGACAAATAGATAATGAAATGTAGAATGTATAGATAATAAAATTTTACTTGGATATAAAGAAAAACAAAATCATAAAATGTTCAAGTAAATGGATGGAACTTGAAAAAAATTATACTCAGTACAGTAACTTAGTCTCAAAAAGATAAGCAACTCATGTTATAAGTCTCATGTGGAAACCCAGATTTAAATCACACAAAGACACACATGTGCACACACACACACACACACACACACACACACACGTGTGTGTGTGTGTGTGTGTGTGTTTGAGCACACTCACATCCACTAATGTTACTATGTGAGCCAGTGAGCATGTTGATTTGCTTAATATTTTCACTGAAAATAAGGAGAATCCCAGAGGCAGAAAGATTCAAACATGGAAAGGAATGAAGTGAAAGTGAGAAAACAAGGGCATGGGGAAGACTTAACAGAAATGAAAAAGCTGTACAGAAACTTGCGTGGTCACTGTAGAACACTGGTGACTCAGAAAAACAGAGGGAAATGCTCTAGAGTCAAAGGGTTAAGTGTGTATGGGAGCTGGGAGATAGGAGAGAAAAGGGGCTAGAGCATGAGCTAACCAAAACTATGAAAAAGCTAATAGAAACCCATAAGTGGAAGAACTAATTTTTCTAATATAATGTTTCAAAAAGGAATATGAATAGATTTATCCTGCATGGATAGAGTGTGCTGCTCCCATGAGACATGAATTATTAAATGAAAAATCTCTATTCTAGATGAGGAGGGGCTCTTCCTGTGAGTTTATTAGTCAGAAAGGCCTCAAAGGCACTCCTAACAACACAGGATATTGTTCTTGTTTTTAGTTGCCCATCAAAACTAAGATGGTAAGACCATATTGCTGAAGACACCACTTAGTTTAGGATTCAGGACATTGAGAAATCAACACTAAATGTCAAGAAAATCCTCTCCCTGCTTGCTAGATTTCATAGAGCTGAGAGAGTCTCAGCACACTTCTGGGAGAGAAAGACATTGTTCCCACCAAGCGGGAGGCCTGTATGCTATAACCTTGTTTTTAATTTTGTTGGTACTAAGGACTGAATTCAGTATGCAACATAAGTATTTTACCAACTGAGATATAACCATAACCCCAAGACCAGAATATATTGGTTAAGAAATGTATTCTACAGGCCTTACACAGACACACAGACACATACACACACATACAAACACACACACACACACACAGAGAGAGAGAGAGAGAGAGAGAGAGAGAGAGAGAGAGAGAGAGAGAGAGAGAGAGAGAGAGGAGTTATTAAGTGAACCACTGAGCATGTTGACTTACTTGATATTTTACTGTCTAAACGTATAGCAAAATATCATGTTTATATAACAATATCAAAAAACTAATCTGCCCCATGATAGTGTCTTCAACATATGACTGACAACTGAATCCATGACATCTCAAAAATACAGTTAGCTAAATAAAACCTAAAAATTAGACAACACCAATTGACATGCCAACATAGAGGAGGAAATGTCTCAAGAACAATCCCAAGATAGAGATCTGTGGACAATAAATGGTTACTAAGAATGGGAGGTCAGTCTTCTTCCCTAGGTTATGCAGTCCCAAAATATATATACATAGGAGCAACATTAAATGAACTCACCAAGTTGTACATATAAATGTGTGTGTGCATATGTGTGTGTGTTTGTGTAACAAAAATAAATAAAGAATAAGATGCCATGAAGTTGAGAAGTAAGAGGGAAAGAGCTGGAAGGAAGAGAGAGGAGGGAAAATTATGTCAATACAGTACTCACAGATGAAGTACTCAAATGAAAAGTTTAAAAAAGAGAGACAACAGAAACAAAAGTATAAAAACATGGGCTGGAGAGATGGCTCAGCAGTTAATTGCTCATTCGTAATGTGATCTTGATCCCCTTTTCTGACATGTAAGGGTGCATGCACACAGAACACTCATACATTAAATAAATAAATCTTTTTTTAAAGAAATGAATGATTTGCTTGTGTTGATTTTATAACCTGCCACTTTGCTGAAGTTGTTTATCAGCTGTAGGAGTCTCTAGTGGAGTGTTTTAAGTCACTTAGGTAGTCATATCATCTGCAAATAATGATAGTTCGACTTCTTCCTTTCCAATTTGTAGCCCTTTGACCTCCTTATGTTGTCCAATTGCCCGAGCTAGTACGTCAAATACAATATTGAAAAGATAAGGAGAAAGGGGGCAGCTCTGTCTACTCCCTGATTTCAGTGGGATTGCTTTAAGTTTCTCTCCATTTAGTTTGAAGCTGGCTACCGGTTTGCAGTATATTGCTTTTACTATGTTTAGGTATGGGCCTTGAATTCCTGTTCTTTTCAAGACTTTAAGCATGAAAGGATGCTGAATTTTGTCAAATGCTTTTTGTTTATGTAGTGGATTGCATTGATGGATTTCCGTATATTGAACCAACCCTGCATCCCTGGGATAAATCCTACTTGATCATGGTGGATGATCGTTTTGATGTGTTCTTGGATTCGGTTGGCAAGAATTTTGTTTGTTTGTTTGTTTTTTGTTTTTTTGGGGTTTTTTTTGTTTTTTTTTTAAGATACTTTATTTTTTTTTAATTTATTTTATTCGATATAATTTATTTACATTTCAAATGATTTTCCCTTTTCTAGCCCCCCACTCCCCGAAAGTCCCGTAAGCCCCCTTCTCTTCCCCTGTCCTCCCACCCACCCCTTCTCACTCCCCCGTTCTGGTTTTGCCGAATACTGCTTCACTGAGTCTTTCCAGAACCAGGGGCCACTCCTCCGTTCTTCTTGTACCTCATTTGATGTGTGGATTATGTTTTGGGTATTCCAGTTTTCTAGGTTAATATCCACTTATTAGTGAGTGCATACCATGATTCACCTTTTGAGTCTGGGTTACCTCACTTAGTATGATGTTCTCTAGCTCCATCCATTTGCCTAAGAATTTCATGAATTCATTGTTTCTAATGGCTGAATAGTACTCCATTGTGTAGATATACCACATTTTTTGCATCCACTCTTCTGTTGAGGGATGCCTGGGTTCTTTCCAGCATCTGGCAATTATAAATAGGGCTGCTATGAACATAGTAGAGCATGTATCCTTATTACATGGTGGGGAATCCTCTGGGTATATGCCCAGGAGTGGTATAGCAGGATCTTCTGGAAGTGAGGTGCCCAGTTTTTGGAGGAACTGCCAGACTGATTTCCAGAATGGTTGTACCAATTTGCAACCCCACCAGCAGTGGAGGAGTGTTCCTCTTTCTCCGCACCCTCTCCAACACCTGCTGTCTCCTGAATTTTTAATCTTAGCCATTCTGACTGGTGAAAGATGAAATCTCAGGGTTGTTTTGATTTGCATTTCCCTAATGAAAGGCAAGAATTTTATTGAGTATTTTTACATCGATGTTCATAAGGGAAATTGGTCTGAAGTTCTCTTTCTTTGTTGGATCTTTGTGTGGTTTTGGTATCAGCGTAATTGTGGCTTCGTAGAAGGAATTGGGTAGTGTTCCTTCTGTTTCTATTTTGTGGAATAGTTTGAAGAGTATTGGTGTTAGGTCTTCTTTGAAAGTCTGATAGAATTCTGCACTGAAACCATCTGGTCCTGTGCTTTTTTTGGTTGGAAGACTTTCTATGACCCCTTCTATTTCTTTAGGGATTATGGGACTATTTAGATGATCTATTTGGTCCTGATTTAATTTTGGTATTTGGTATCTGTCTAGGAAATTGTCCATTTCCTCCAGATTCTCCAGTTGTGTTGAGTATAGGTTTTTGTAGTAGGATCTGATGATTTTTTGGATTTCCTCAGTTTCTGTTGTTATATCCCCCTTTTCATTTCTAATTTTGTTAATTTGGATACTTTCTCTGTGCCCTTTGGTCAGTCTGGCTAAGGGTTTATCTATCTTGTTGATTTTATCAAAGAACCAGCTCCTGGATTCGTTGATTCTTTGTATGGTTCTCTTTGTTTCCACTTGATTGATTTCAGCCCTGAGTTTGATGATTTCCTGTCTTCTACTCCTCCTGGGTGAATTGGCTTCTTTTTGATCCAGGGCTTTCAGGTGTGTCCTTAAGCTGCTAGTGTATGTTCTCTCCATTTTCTTTTTGGAGGCACTCAGGGCTATGAGTTTTCCTCTTAGTACTGCTTTCATTGTGTCCCAAAGATTTGGGTATGTTGTGCCTTCATTTTCATTAAATTCTAAAAAGTATCTGATTTCTTTCTTTATTTCTTCTTTGGCCAAGGTGTCATCGAGTAGAGTATTGTTCAGCCACATGTATATGTGGGCTTTCTGATGTTTTTGTTGCTATTGAAAACCACTCTTACCCATAGTGATCTGATAGGAGGCATGGGATTAGTTCGATCTTCTTATATTTGTTGAGGTCTGTCTTGTGGCCAATTATATGGTCGATTTTGGAGAAGGTACTATGAGGTGCTGAGAAAAAGGTATATTCTTTTGCTTTAGGGTGAAATGTTCAATAAATATCAGTCAAATACAATTGGTCCAAAGCTTCAGTTAGTTTTACTGTGTCCCTGTTTAGTTTCTGTTTTCCTGTTTGGTCCATTGAGGAGAGTGGAGTGTTGAAGTCCCCCACAATTATTGTGTTAGGTGAAATGTGTGCTTTGAGCTTTAGTAATGTTTCTTTTACGCATGAGGGTGCCCTTGCATTTGGCGCATAGATGTTCAGAATTGAAAGTTCTTCTTGGTGGACTTTTCCTTTGACCAGCAAGAAGTTTCCCTCAATATCTCTTTTGATGACTTTAGGTTGAAAGTCAATTTTATCTGATATTAGAATGGCTACTCCAGCTTGTTTCCCGAGACTATAGGCTTGTAAAATTGTCTTCCAGCCTTTTACTCTAAGGTAGTTTTTGTCTTTGACATTGAGGTGTGTTTCCTGTATGCAGCAAAATGTAGGGTCCTGTTTACGTATCCAGTCTGTTAGTCTATGTCTTTTTATTGGGGAATTGAGTCCATTGACATTAAGAGATATTAAGGAATAATGATTATTACTTCCTGTCATTTTTGATGTTATTTTTATATTTGAGTGATTATCTTCTTTTGGGTTTGATGAAGGAAGGTAACTATCTTGCTTTTTCTAGGGTGTAGTTTCCCTCCTTGTATTGGAGTTTTCCTCCTATTATTCTTTGCAGAGCTGGGTTTGTGGAAAGATATTATATAAATTTGGTTTTGTCATGGAATATCTTGCTTTCTCCATCTATGATGATTGAAAGTTTTGCTGGGTATAGTAGTCTTGGCTGACATTTGTGTTCTCTTAGAGTCTGCATGAGATCTGCCCAGGATCTTCTAGTTTTCATGGTCTCTGGTGAGAAGTCTGGTGTGATTCTGACAGGTATTCCTTTATATGTTACTTGCCTTTTTCTCTTACTGCCTTTAATATTCTTTCTTTGTTTAGTGCATTTGGGGTTTTGATTATTATGTGGCAAGAGGTATTTCTGCTCAGGTCCAGTCTGTTTGGAGTTCTGTAGGCTTCTTGTATATTCATAGACATCTCTCTCTTAAAGTTGGGAAAGTTTTCTTCCATAATTTTGTTGAAGATATTTGCTGGCCCTTTCAGTTGTAAATCTTCACTCTCACCTATACCTATAATCCTTAGGTTTGGTCTTCTCATTGTATCCTTGATTTCCTGAATGTTCTGGGATACAAGATTTTTGCATTTTGCATTTTCTTTGACTGTTGAATCAATGGTTTCTATGGTATCTTCGGCATCTGAGATTCTTTCTTCCATCTCTTTTATTCTGTTGTTTATATTTGCATCTATGGCCCCTGCTTTCTTCTCAAGGTTTTCTATCTCCAAAGTTGTCTCCCTTTGTGGTTTCTTAGTTGTTTCTACTTCTGTTTTTAGATCCAGGATTGTTTTGCTCAGTTCCATCATTTGTTTGTTTGTATTTTCCTGTAATTCTTTAAGAGATTTTTGTGTTTCACAATAGCCACAGACAGTATAAAGTAACTTGGGGTGACTCTTACCAAACATGTGAAAGATCTGTATGACAAGAATTTCAAGACTATGAAGAAGAAAATGGAAGAAGACCTCAAAAAAAATGGAAAAACCTCCCATGCTCATGGATCAACAGGATTAATATAGTTAAAATGGCCATTTTGCCAAAAGCAATATACAGATTCAGCGCAATACCCATCAAAATCCCAACTCAATTCTTCATAAAGTTAGAAAGAGCAATCCTCAAATTCATCTGGAATGACAAAAAACCCAGGATAGCTAAAACTATTCTCAGCAACAAAAGAAATTCTGGGGCTATCAGTATCCCTGACCTCAAGCAATACTACAAAGCAATAGTTTTAAAAACTGCATGGTATTGGTACAGTGACAGGCAGGCAGATCAATGGAACAGGATTGAAGATCCAGAAATGTACCCACACACCTAAGACCACTTGATCCTCGACAAAGGGGCTGAAAACATCCAACGGAAAAAAGATAGCCTTTTCAACAAATGGTGCTGGTTCAACTGGAGGTCAGCATGCAGGAGAATGGGAATTGATCCATCCTTGTCTCCTTGTACTAAACTCAACTCCAAATGGATCAAGGACCTCCACATAAAGCCAGATACTCTGAAGCTAATAGAAAAGAAACTGGGGAAGACCCTTGAGGACATCAGTACAGGGGGGAATTTTCTGAACAGAACACCAATAGTGAGTGTATGCTTTAAGATCAAGAATTGACAAAAGGGACCTCATAAAATTACAAAGTTTCTGTAAGGCAAAGGACAGCATCAAAAGGACAAATCAGCAACCAACAAATTGGGAAAAGATCTTCACCAACCCTACATCAGATAGAGGGCTAATATCCAATATATATAAAGAACTCAAGAAGTTAGACTCCAGAAAACCAAATAACCCTATTAAAAAATGGAGTACAGAGTTAAACAAAGAATTTTCACCTGAAGAACTTCGGATGGCAGAGAAGCATCTTAAAAACTGTTCAACTTCATTAGTCATTAGGGAAATGCAAATCAAAACAACCCTGATATTTCACCTTACACCAGTCAGAATAGCTAAGATTAAAAATTCAGGAGACAGCAGGTGTTGGTGAGGATGTGGAGAAAGAGGAACACTCCTCCACTGCTGGTAGGGTTGCAAATTGGTACAACCACTCTGGAAATCAGTGTACCGGTTCCTCTGAAAACTGGGTGCCTCACTTCCAGAAGATCCTGCTATACCACTCCTGGGCATATACCCAGAGGATTCCCCAGCATGTAATAAGGATACATGCTCTACTATGTTCATAGCAGCCCTATTTATAATTGCCAGAAGTTGGAAAGAACCCAGGTGTCCCTCAACAGAAGAGTGGATGCAAAAAATGTGGTATATATATATACAATGGAGTACTATTCAGCCATTAGAAACAATTAATTCATGAAATTCTTAGGCAAATGCATGGAGCTAGAGAACATCATACTACGTGAGGTAACCCAGTCTCAAAAGATCAATCATGGTATGCACTCACTAATAAGTGGATATTAGCCTGGAAAACTGGAATACCCAAAACATAATCCACACATCAAATGAGGTACAAGAAGAATGGAGGAGTGGCCCTTTGTTCTGGAAAGACTCAGTGAAGCAGTATAGGGCAAAACCAGAACAGGGAAGTTGGAAGGGTTGGGTGGGAAAATAGGGTGAGGGAAGGGGGTTGATGGGACTTTTGGGGAGTGGGGGTCTAGAAAAGGGGAAATCATTTGAAATGTAAATAAAAATATATTGAATAAAATAAATAAATAAATAAATAAATAAAAAGAAATGAATGAAAACACGAAGTGAAGAAGTCACTGTCAGCTTAACAGTTCTGTCATCAGTATTACCATGAAAATGTGTCACAATGGCCCAACTATGCCTCCTTTAGACACTTGACCTGCATCTGATTCTAATTATCTACTAATGGTTAATTTAACAAGAGGTGGTGAGTGTTGTGTTTAACTTGAGGTTCTAAGTCAGTGTGCCAGTGCAAGTGCCTTCTGTCGTTTGTCTCTGAACACAGCGTCCAGACAACACATCTAGTTTGACATCTTTCTCTGGATGTTTAACATGAAATAAATTCAATCAAGAGTCAGTATAACCCTATAAACTGCAAGTAACAGAACCAAGTATCCAAAAACTTCGGTGTGATTATTTTAGGCACAAGGACTGATGCTGGCTTGGATGTAGGAATCCTCATTGCTTGCAAAGTGGCACAGATGTGAACGGATCTGCAGCACCATTAGAACAGGCAGATGGGGAGTGCTGGCAGATCCTCATGTTAAATGACAGCCTGTGATGAGGCCAAGTCTAGAAACAGTCTGCAAACAGGCTATTATGAACCAAATGTGACTCGTCACAGTTAGGGAAATAGCTTCACACATGACACAGAAGAATAATTGGTAACTGAGAAATGAATTTCTCAATTATTCCTTTACCCAATTGATAGAATCAGTGTTAGCATGAGAGTATTAAAGCCAGAGATCTGTACATTTTGACTGAGAGTGAAGCAGTCAGCATCACTAAAATTCCAAGAAAAGCACGTAGTCCCTGTCCAGAGTATTGGTCATTTATCCTGAATCTACTTTTTATTCACTTGACTTACGGTAATGAACTTGATGTTTGGCATTGGAAAATATCACTTAGTGAGCTGCCAAAAGAATAAACCCAGTTCATATTTATTCTTTTATTATTGGAGCAGATTTTAGTAGCCTGCTGGATAAGGAAAACATCAAAGTAATAACAGGAGTCAATATATACATAGAGCAGCAATTCGTACGCCCACTGACACTAGCCAAATAAAAATGATTGTGCATCTGTTTGTTCCTTCAACTAGGATGATAGTTAAGCTTTATTGGAATTTAAAAAAGACAGTGTTTGTATACCAGAGACAGGCTGTCAAATGTTATTTTTAAAACTACCCAACTATTTGGACCACTAGCTAAACTTAACATCTTCACTGGATTGAGACACAGCCTGATATCTGTAGAAAGAAAGCTCATCAACTTTCTAGCAACTATTTTGTTCTCTTGAATCATCCTTTATTTTTAGCATAGAGTAAATGATAAGAAAGTATCATGTAATTAATTTAAAAAGTCATGTTTTTATTAATGCACACAGAATTCCTTATATTGGGAAAGCTCCCAAGAGAGTCTTTGGCACCTGCACATCCCATAGTCGCTCGGCTGTTTGTTTGCCTAACAGCACATCCCACACCATCCTAAAGACTTTTGGTGATTCAGCTTGCTAAACATGTGGAACAGCAGGTTTAGAAAGAACAAAGGTGGAGATTTATCTTAATTATCTGTCCACATATATCCAGGTGATTTAGTTGTGACATAGTTGATTCCCTGAGCAGGAAAGATTTATGAGGAAAGTTACTGAGTCACCTAATTTGGCCTCCTTCTATCATTAAGCAGTTTCTCTAAATATTGATATTTGCTGCCTAGCTACATTGTTGCTTTGGTTCCATGTGGATCTTTGATCTTCGTAATTGCATCCTTTTAGTTCTTCATTCTCCACAAAAAGACTTGATATCACTCTCCACGTCTATACTGAATATTCGTGCTAGTCAGGGCACTGTGCTCATCAGGGCAAAACATCTGCTATAGTATAACAATTTTTACTCCCATGAACATTCTGATGTCTTTAGTATCTTTAGACATGGGTCTTGTGTGTCTGTCTGTATCCTTTGTGTGCTCCCTCTGTAATGGAGATTTTTCCAACTTCTGGAATCAAAACTTCTGGAATCAAATACTAATCATTGTGGGATGACAATGATGTAATAAATCTCCTGAAGAGTTGCCTTGGGCAGCATTGAGTGGAGATGAGAAAGTAAGTGGGAGATGTCACTATGACAGGAGACCATTCTGTGTGGAAGAAAGAACACATATAATGTCAGGAGATCCTAAACCATATCTTCCAATCTCTTTACCAACTTTCAGGGACAATAGTCAAAGACTATTCAGCTTTAGTGGCAGGTCTCGGGAGAGAACCCAATCTCCTACCTTCTAGTCACTGCTGTGACCATCCCCTTTGGAAGGCAATGTCTTCAAAATAAATAAAAATGACCCCCAGTACATGATTCTATGTTTATGTTTTCATCTTCAAAGTTAATTTACTTTTTCTGTTGTATGTGTGGATGTAACATATTTATTTGATGTGTATATTTACTGATCTATATCAAATATATATAAAACATATTTTATGTCAAAATTCCAACCTTTGTACATTTTATTATGGTCTGTGTGTATGTGTGACACATGTGTGGAAATCAGGGAATTACTCCATGGAGTTGGTTATCTACTTCCACTGAGTTCTGGGATAAGAAGTCATATCACTAAGTTTGCATGATAAATTCTTTTATCATCAGATCTATGTCTCTAGTGTGGCAATTTAACTGCTCCACTGAACCTTGAGGGAGAATGGCTATACTATGTGTTGTTTCTGACAGCTGTTGGGATAAATGAATTCAGGTTTGAGAAGGCCACCAACTAGCTTCTGTAAACTTTGACTTTTCATAAAGGACAAAGATTGCTCTTCAAAATTCCTACTTAATATTGAAAACAAAAATATTAAGAATTAACTGTTTGACCTGACCACTTAATACTTTCTAAAATTTTGGCATAATAATGATGCTAACATACCACTGAGAATAGAATCCTGATATTTCATCCTGAATAGTAATATATATTGATTGTTACACTGAGGGAAATATGTTTATAATGGACCTAAACATGGCAATAATATTGCTCTTTCTTAAATCTCAACAGCAGCTTCTACATCCTGTAGGTGCAAGTTCCATCTCACCACTTGTATGTTTTTCTATTCTGAATTCATTTGTCCACAGAGTGTCAGAAGCAGGACACAGTACAGTCATTCTTACTCAGTGTTTTCCAGGATAGTTAAAAGTTTAAGTCACCACATTAAAGAGATAGCTCAGTGGAAATCATCATTTACATGCAATCCTAACCAAATCTATCTTCCAGGTAAAAATGTCAAGTAAAAATATAATGCAAGATCTGTCATTTTTTATTTCCTATTTAAACACATATAATCAATACAAAATCTCCTGGTGTTTTTTATATCCATATTAAATCTCAATGAACATACTAAATTTTCCGTGAATGGAGTCAAGTGAAATCCTATTCAAATGCTAATAATGTGTTTAGTAGAAAATATTTTTGAAGGACTTTAATTTTAAAGTTGAAACCATGTTAGTAAAATTCAAATATAGTTTCCAGCTCAGGTCTTCAATTTCACTAACTACATAAGCTAGTAGCTATGACACTAGCTCCTGTAGATCTAAAAGGTAAAATGATCACAAACAAAATTTAAAAAGCATTAATTTTTGCTACCAGCAAGAAGTAATATGATTATAATATTAAGGAAGAGATCAGTAAACACTGATATAAAATGTTACAGTCTTGGCATGGTGATACATGCCTATAACTGAGAACGCAGAGAGTTGATATAGGAGTCTCACTAATTTGAAGGCAGCCAGGGCTATGTAATAAGAGAAGATGTCAAAGAAAAGAAAGATAGAAGGTGATGGGAAGATGAAGAAGCAAAGGATGAGAGAGAGGAGAAAGAAAGGAAGAGAGGTCATGAGAATTAAAACAAACATTCAGAGTTAGGTTGGATTACCTGTTGAGTTTTCTCCAAAACATTTTTAAACTTTGTTTTTTCTTCTCTGTAAAATATTACCTGCACTAGTGGAAGTCTAAGATTAAATGAAATCATTTAAATGGCAGACTTATCAGAGTATCTAATACATTCCAAAGATTTAATAAACACACAATTAGTAGCTATAGATATTGTAGAATTGGTGTGCATTTAGGTAAATGAAATCTCTTAGAGGATTGTAACAATTACTTGTGGGATGTAGGAATTGTGTGTTTTATAAGTTCTATTTCATTGTAAAATGCATATGGGAGCAGCCATAAGTATACAGCTCAAAGTAGACATAAGTATATAACTCAAAGGATTTTTACAAAGCAAATATACATGTGTATCCAACAACATCCAAATAGAGCATTCAGAGAATTCCAAATTCTTGTCATGAAAAAAACAAAAACAAAAATATAAATAAACCAAAAACCAACACTGCCCTGACATGTTGGCAAACTTTAACCACAACACTGTGTGAGGCAGTATTTTTGTTTTTCATTAGGCTGCGTTCAACTTTGTTTTCAAAATTAATACATTCACTTTATAGCAAATAGACTTTGAGTTGTTTCTAGACTGAAACTATGACAAAGATGCTTGTTATGTTACAGGCCTGTGTTGATGTATGTATAATAGAATTTAAGTTTTTAAACTTGGACTTGTTCAAAAGCAAGAGTCGCATCTCATGTAACTTCTGTTCAGGTACCTTGGATGTACACAAGGAGCTGGAGGATCTCATGGCTAAGTTCTTGAATGTAGACGCGGCAATGGTTTTTGGGATGGGATTCGCAACCAACTCAACAAATATCCCTATATTTGTTGGAAAGGTAAAAATTTGTTGTCATGTGTCTTCTGCTATACTCGTCCCAAGAATTATACCTTCAGACAAGTCCTTTATCAAAAAGCATTGCCAAAGCGGTCCTTTTCTCAACATCAAAATCTTTGGGTAAATATATCAGCATAAGTCTAGAAACTCTCTTGATTGTGATACTCCCAGGTATTGAGTTACTAGACTAAAGGTGGATCAAATGCCATCTACTGTTTTACAGATTCTCATCAGCATTTGTCATGCAGCAAATACTTAATAAGCACTACTTTAGATCAAAAAAAAAATTCCTCTTTCATCCATTTGCTCACTTAGTTGACTAATTATTGAGATTCTGCATGCCATGGTAAGAGGCCATATACATGATATAAGAGGATGAACAAGACCTGTGCCTTGTAAATTTAACTATTTGAAGTCCAGTGGAGAAAGAATACACTGAATAAAATTGGATAGATTCTGCAGAACAAGAATGTACATCATGAGGAATGTTAAGAGCTACCAGGTCTTCTTGAGATAGCTTGTAATGCCTGTACTAGAATAATAAGAACAGAACTTTGAGAGGGTAGCTCACTATTTATTGGAACAATAAAGGGACTGATGTGCAAAGAATAAAGTGAGAAGGAACAAGAACACAGGTTCATGATCCAAGGAGAGATCAACAATGAAGGCACACACCAAATCACATAGAACCTCATTGTAAATCATGCCAGAGTGGGTGAGGGTGCTCTGGAGGAAAAACAATAGGAAGTTAGCTACTTCGTTTTAAATAAACAAGCGTGATGGTCAGATTTATATTTCTTTTTTTTTAAAAATGCAGTGATAGCTAAGTGTGATATATTATCTTAAATTGGATTCTGTGAAAGTTCATTAAAAAAATGAAGATAAAACCATTAAAATTATAGTTGGGGAAATGTTAATGTTAATGATATATTGACTGCTGATATATAATTTATATGACATGTAATATAAAAATATGGAACTTTTGGAAGTAACAGCTGCATTATTTATAGTAGTTACATGGCTAAAGAACATAGAGGTGAGGTATCATGAGGTTTAACACTTATTATCAAATGTTTCCAAAGAAAAAATACCAATACATATATATTCTTTACTATGGAAATAAGACCATTTTTCTAGCATTAGCCTCAAAATCCTAAAACATATTGTATGTGAATTACCTAAATATAAAGAAGAACTTAATTACAGGCGATCACAGAGAATAAAACAGAACCATCATTGCTCTGAATTTGGGGTATTCTTGAACAGCTCTCTAATGTACATATTTTAAAAGAAAAACAAATTTACAAGTACAATATATAAGCAGTGACATTTTCTGCTCACCTCACACTGACTTTCCATGCACAGTTTTATAAATTCAAAGTTATTAACTGTAAAACACAGATGCTTTTGTCTCCATGGGATGTTGGCACGGGAAGAACGAGAACACAGGTAAGACTTCGGAATGCCTTACTATAAAAAGCCCAGGGCTGCCAGAACTAATGAGAACCATCCAAATAATCTGCATAGAATCAGGTACCAAGCAAATATACAACCCTCCACAAAATATCAGTCTTCCAGTCAAAGCTCAATCCTTTAGACTCTGCTTTTGAAAACTATTTGTAAACGTTCTAGTAAAGATGCAGTGTCTTACAAACAGCTGCCATCTTCATGATCTAGCAGAAAGATTAGATATTTTCCATATAAATAGTAGCTGAAATTCAACCTTTTCAAATAAAATAGAGTTCTGATTTAACGCAGATTTTGGAGCTTTCTAGTTCCCGTATCCTGTCTCTCCTTTCATTATCTTGTGGCTTGTGTTTGTTTTCTACACAGGGATGCCTCATTCTAAGTGATGAGTTCAACCACGCTTCTGTCATCTTGGGGGCTCGACTCTCAGGCGCAGTCATAAGACCCTTCAAACACAATAGTGAGTATCTGAGTATTTACTCAAAATACACTGCCTTGGTCCAAAAAAGATCAAGATTATTCAAAGGGCTTTGCCCTTGCTTTTCAAACTGGCCACTTAGCCTAATGAAATGCAATTACACTTATTCACTGCTGCCTTGTTAACCTCTGGTGACCTGGAACAAATGGCTGAAGTGTATTAAACATCCAGATTGCTAAGTGTTAACAAAACACATTAATGTCACTGTTGGTGGTCTTGTGATGTGGCCTCTAAAGATGTGATTGATATCTTAGAATGTCATTTAATTATCAGACATGTAATTCTCCCCTTCATGTAACCTTGTCTTGAGAAAGTTCTAATACTTTAAAAAAAATTTTTATTTGATATATTTTTTATTTGCATTTCAAATGATTCCCCTTTTCTGGCCCCCCACTCCCCAAAAGTCACATAAACCCCCTTCCCTCCCCCTGTTCTCCCACCCACCCCTTCCCACTTCCCTGTTCTGGTTTTGCCTTATACTGCTACACTGAGTCTTTCCAGAACCAGGGGCCACTCCTCCATTCTTCTTGTACCTCATTTGATGTGTGGATTAAGTTTTGGGTATTCCAGTTTTCCAGGCTAATATCCACTTATTAGTGAGTGCATACCATGATTGATCTTTTGAGACTGGGTTACCTCACTTAGTAAGGTTCTCCAGCTCTATCCATTTGCCTAAGAATTTCATGAATTCATTGTTTCTAATGGCTGAATAGTACTCCATTGTGTATATATACCACATTTTTTGCATCCATTCTTCTGTTGAGGGATACCTGGGTTCTTTCCAGCTTATGGCTATTATAAATAGGGCTGCTATGAACATTGTGGAGCATATATTCTTATTACATGCTGGGGAATCCTCTGGGTATATGCCCAGGAGTGGTATAGCAGAATCTTTTGGAAGTGAGGTGTCCAGTTTTCTGAGGAACCGGTAGACTGATTTCCAGAGTGGTTGTACCAATTTGCAACCCCACCAGCAGTGGAGGAGTGTTCCTCTTTCTCCACATCCTAGCCAACACCTGATGTCTCCTGAGTTTTTAATCTTAGCCATTCTGACTGGTGTAAGGTGAAATCTCAGGAATGCTTAAGTAAAAAGTTAGGAGTTTTTTTTTTTTCTTGGTATAATGCCTGCTTTCCCTGTTGCTTCAAACAAAATACAAATATCTCCAAATACTCTTAGATGTCATTAAAATGTCCTGTCAGAGGCTGGAGAGATGGCTCAGCAGTTTAGAACATTCATTTCTTTTGTAGAGAACCCAAGTTTAATTCCCAGAACACATGGTAGCTTAGAACCATCTGTAACACCAGTAACAGGGGATCCAATAATCTCTTTGGACTGTTGTGGGCATCAGGCACATACATGGTACACATACAAAATACTTACATACATATGTACATGCATACATATATACATGCATGCATGCAAACAGGCATGCATGCATGCAAGCAAAACATTCATAGACATAAAACAAAATTAAAAAAATCTAAAAGATTTTAAATTCCCTCCAGGCTCTGTGCTGCATGGTTTAGTGGTGAGGATGATGCAGAAGGCTATTCCTTCACCCAATTTGTGCCACTTTCTGTAAACACTTTGATCTTTCTTGCATTCAATGTCCTCATATGTAAAGCTAAGGAAGGTAGGTATGATCTGTTCTACTCTGGCACATTGACATCAGAGCTCCCCTTCATTTGTGTGCATGACCATTACACACACACACACACACACACACACACACACACACATTTTGTAAAATATTTCTTACCACCTCTCTTTCCATTCCCCTCAACGTTTTTATTTCTATTCTTTAGTAGACCAGCAGTTCACAGAGTCAATAAAAAAGAAGACTGATAACAAGCAGGAAGGAGTGTCTTGGTTCTTTTATGCATATCTCATAACAACTTCAAGCCATAGAACAATTGTCTCATGAAAGAGAAAAGAAAATATACAAGAGCATTTATAGTGTGAATTTTGGAATTTTGGTCTCTTTAAAAACATAGATATAGCTGGGCAGTGGTGGCGCATGCCTGTAATCCCAGCACTCTGAGAGGCAGAGGCAGGCAGATTTCTGAGTTCAAGGTCTACAGAGTGAGCTCCAGAACAATTAGGGCTATACAGAGAAACCCTGTCTCGAAAGAACCAAATCCCAAAAACCAAACAACCAACCAAACAAACATAGATATGTTATAAGAATGTTTTCATTTTAAACCTAGGTGTGGGGCATGGGGCTGCTTCAGACTGTTCATAGCAGCTGATTATTATGGACCTTGTGCTCTAACAGAGACATGGTTTTGCCAGAGTGTTTCTACAAGAGTGTTACCTTTGAAATTCTGGGAAAATTCTCAAAGGGTGTATGACAGGGTTGGTCATTGTTGATCATTTGGAAGAGACGGTGGCTGATAGTAGTCATGGTCAAAGAAGCAACAAAGGGAAAGAAATTATATTCAGGAATTTATTTCTCCCCTCTATCCTTCTGTCTCTCTTACCTAGTATAAAGTGATTGGAAGGATAAAATAAAGTTGGAGAAGGGTGAAAGAAAGAAGAACCCACTAAGTGGGAAAAAAGAACAGTACAAGCTTTCTCAAGTAAACACAGTGAACAAGTGGAGTGTCCAGTGAAAACCTGCTCTCACTGAAGAAGGGCATGGGAATGAGGGGTTGGGGAATTGCTATGCATTGGAGAACTACTTCCAGCATCTATGAAAAGATAAATATGATGGAGTGAGGACCAGGTCCAGATACTACAGAAGAATAAGATTGCAGACCTATGGTTCAATTCTGATATATAGTTTAGGGTAATTATAAATATGAGAGCCTCATTTATTGTATTTGCAACAAATATTCAACTTTTCAATTCATTGTTTGATAAAAAAATCTTTAGTTAAAGATTTTTTATCAAACAATGAATTGAAAAGTTGAATATATTTCACCTTACACCAGTCAGAATGGCTAAGATTAAAAATTCAGGAGACAGCAGGTGTTGGAGAGGATGTGGAGAAAGAGGAACACTCCTCCACTGCTGGTGGGGTTGCAAATTGGTACAACCACTCTGGAAAGCAGTCTGGCGGTTCCTCCGAAAACTGGGCACCTCACTTCCAGAAGATCCTGCTATACCACTCCTGGGCATATACCCAGAGGATTCCCCACCATGTAATAAGGATACATGCTCTACTATGTTCATAGCAGCCCTATTTATAATTGCCAGATGCTGGAAAGAACCCAGGTATCCCTCAACAGAAGAGTGGATGCAAAAAATGTGGTATATCTACACAATGGAGTACTATTCAGCCATTAGAAACAATGAATTCATGAAATTCTTAGGCAAATGGATGGAGCTAGAAAACATCATACTAAGAGAGGTAACCCAGACTCAAAAGGTGACTCATGGTATGCACTCACTAATAAGTGGATATTAACCTAGAAAACTGAAATACCCCAAACATAATCCATACATCAAATGAGGTACAAGAAGAAAGGAGGAGTGGCCCCTTGTTCTAGAAAGACTCAGTGAAGAAGTATAGGGCAAAACCAGAACGGGGAAGTGGGAAGGGGTGGGTGGGAGGACAGGGGGAGAGAAGGGGGCTTATGGGACTTTCGGGGAGTGGGGTGCTAGAAAAAAGGAAATCATTTGAAATGTAAATAAAAAATATATTGAATTAAAAAAAAAGACAAAAAAAAAAAAAGAAAAAAATCTTTAGTTAAGTTGATTAGTCATCTATTATCACATCCAGTTTCAAATTACTTTGCTAGTACCTAGAATTCATGTTTGCTGTACAAATCTTTTAGGAATTTGAAAACATTTGTTAGTGCTGGATATAACGGTGCCTTTCAGTAATTCTTCACAGTTAGGAAGGGCTCAGTTAAGAGGATCACAAGTTCAAAACCAGGCTGGTATTCATAGTAAAGCTCTGCCAAGACGAAGATGAAGTCAAAGAAGACACAGTAATGCTTTGATTAAGTGATTAACTGATTCCCCCAGAATTTCTTTTGTTGCTGAGAATAGTTTTAGCTATCCTGGGTTTTTTGTTATTCCAGATGAATTTGATAATTGCTCTTTCTA
Source organism: Apodemus sylvaticus (assembly GCF_947179515.1). NCBI lineage: Eukaryota > Metazoa > Chordata > Mammalia > Rodentia > Muridae > Apodemus > Apodemus sylvaticus. The sequence goes on from NC_067476.1 coordinate 122,521,513, forward strand.
ACTCTGTGAAGAACTGAGTTGGGATTTTGATGGGTATTGCATGGTTTTCCAAAGTTTAAAAATATATTCAAATATATTTCTGATCTTAAGTCTTCAACTCTGCTGAGACTATAATTGGTATTAATTTTAATCATCTAATTTTTTACAAAGTGTTTCAAATATCTGACCTATTCAACAACTTTCTCTTCATACTGCCTTCTTTTCCCAGAAAATAGATGACACTTTGTATTTATAATAAATGCCAGCTGTAGTGGTTTTGTACCAGAAACTAGCACTTATTAAGAATTTATTGTAAACCATATGTCTAGCTATTGACATTGCCTTCACATTTATTTGCTCATTTAATTAGTCCTGCAGAAAACATAATGAGATAGGAGCTATTTGGAGGTATTTAGGAAACTCTCCAAAATAATCTGGGCAAAGGAATGAACTCAAAGGAAGTATTGTGAAAATGCTATAGGGAGACCTGTTGTTTTGTATGCTAATTTAAGTCTTTAAATGATCCTACAAATACAAATGCCCTACAAATACAAAGGCGTAACCTGGAACTCTTTGGAAAAATATTGCCCTTCACAACTCATTGGAACTATGCAGTTGGGTCATCATTTACCACCTCCTAGTCCACAGACATGCAGTATGAATGAGCTACTACTGTTTAGTTTCCTGTGGAAAGCAAAAAGTAAATCAATAAATAAATCCCTGAAACACGCCAATGCTCTAATCCCCAGAACCTGTGGATGTCTTGTTATCTAGAAATGGAGTTACAGAGGAAATTCTGTGTGCCAACCAATTAACTTTAAGCCTCTACATGGGTCTGGTGTAATAATCGGGTCCCTACAAATGAAGCAAAATGAAGACTGTCAGAGTAATGTAATATGAGAAAGACTGCAACTGTCATTTTTAGTTTCAAAGATGGAAGAACACATTCTAAGGGAAGGCGGGACCTAGAAGTAGGAAAGTGTGAGGAAGGAATCGGATCTAAAACGTTCAGAAAGATGCCAGTCCTGCCAAAGCTGTGAAATCACTCAGGCAGACCCATTGCAGACTTCTGATCCCCAGGTTTGTTAAGACCTTAAGTCTGTGCTGTTTTCGTTAATTTGGTCAATTTTGTTGCAGCATCAGTAAGAATCAAATGCAAGGCCTTTGCTCCCTCTCATGCACGGTGCAGCTTTGTGTTCTACACACATCGTGAAAGCAGCACCTTAGGGGAGCAGAGCTAGATCTAGGGTCCTCGGAATAACTACTTTATTGAGAGGTGAAGGAAGTGAGAATGCATATGGAGTGGGAAAGAATTGGATCGGGCAACAATACAAATGATACCCGTTTCTGCTGGCTCAGCTTGCAGCTTTGTGAGCCTATCTGTAGCTTAGAATGACATAGCTATTTAAGGTTCTGTAGAAAATGCCAAATTGGATGTGTGATGCACGGAACCAGGCCAAATTAAAAGCTAATAACATGAAAAATACCAGAGTCTTTTTCTTTTTTCTATTTTTTTTTTTTTAGCTCTGGAGATTTTTTTTTTACTCTTTATTTAACTAATTAATTAATTTAAAATTTACATCCCGATTACAGCTTCCTCTCCCTTCTCTCCTCTTAGTCCCTCCCTGTCACCTCTTCTCCTGGACAACCGCCAGTTCTCCCTTTCTACTCCGAAAAGGAGAGGTCTCCCATTTTTCAACCTGCTTTGTCATATCGAGTCTAGGAACATCCTCTCCTACTAAGGCTAGACAAATGTGGGGAAAGGGATCCAAGGGCAGGCAACAGAGCCAGGGACAGCCCCTGCTCCTGCTGTTAGGAATCCCACGTTAAGACTGGGATGCACAAATGTTACATATGTGCAGAGGACCTAGGTCAGTCCCATGTAAGCTCCTCTGTTGGCTCAGTCTCCATGGGCCCAGGATAGTTGATTCTGTAGGTTTTCTTGACCTCTCTGGCTCCTTCTGCCTTTCCTCTTCCAATTCCACAGGCCATGCTAGGTTCCTGTCTGCAAGTATAGGAAATTATCATTAACCGTCAGAGGTGGGCACTCTCTCATGGCCTTGGTTTCAAGATGGGCCAGTCGTTAGTTAACCTTTCCCTCAATTTCTGCTCCATTGTTACCCCGGCACCTCTTTTAAATAGAACAAAGTGTAGGTCTAATGTTTTATAGCTGGGTTAGTATCCCAGTCTCTATATTGGAAGTCTTACCTGGTTATAGGAGGTGAACATTTCAGGCTCCATATCCCACACTGCTAGAAGTCTTAGTTAGGATCACCCTCATAGATTCCTGAGAGTTTCCATTGTCCTGTGTTTCTAGCTCTTCCCAGAGATGCTTCAGACCCTGTGAATTTCAGGACTCTCCCTCCACTTGTCCCCAACTCAATACCTGCTGGTCGCCCCAACCTCTCCCCTACCCAGTTCCCTCTATACATCCACCCTGATGTCTATTCTATTTCCCCTACTCAGTGAGATTTAAGCATCCTTGTGAACCCGCTTGTTACTTAGCTTCTTCGGGTCTGTAGATAATAGCATTATTATCCTGTAGTTTATGGCTAATATCCACTCACACATGAGTACATAGCGTGTCTGTCTTTCAGGGCCTGAGTTAACTCACTCAAAATTATATTGTTTAGTTCATTGCACTTGCTTGCAAATTTCATGATGTCATTGTTTTTAATAGCTGAATAATATTCCATTGTGTAAGTGCATCACATTTTCTTTATCCATTCTTCACTTGAGAAACATCTAGGTTGTTTCCAGTTTCTGTCTATTACGCATGAAGCTGCTATAAACATAGTTGAGCAAGTGTCCTTTTGTTATGTTGGACCATCTTTTGGATATATGCCCAGAAGTGGTATAGCTGGGTCTTCAGGTAGAACTATTCCCAATTTTCCGAGAGCTGCAAATTGATTTCCAAAGTGGTTACACAAGTCTGCACTCCCACAAATGGAGGAGTGTTCCCTTTGCTCCACATACTCACCAACATATACTGTCACTCGAGTTTCTGACCTTAGTCATTTTGACAGGTGTAAGGTGGAATCTCAGGGTTGTTTTGATTTGCATTTTCCTGATAACTAAAGATGCTGGATATTTCTTTCGGTGCTTCTCAGGTATTAGATATCCCTCTGTTGAGAATTATCTGTTCAGATCTTTACCCCCTTTTAATTGTGTTATTTGGTTTGTTGATGTCTAGTTTTTTGAGTTCTTTATAAATTTTGAGTATCTGCCATTTGTTGAATGCAGGTTTGATAAAGATCTTTCCCATTCTGTAGGTTACCATTTTGTCCTTTTGATAGTGTCTTTGGCCTTATAGAAGTTTTCAGTTTCAAGATACCCCATTTATTAACTGTTAATCTTAGTGCCTGAGCTATTAGTGCTCTACTCAGGAAGTTGTCTCCTGTGTCAATGAGTTCAAGGCTATTCCCTGCTTTCTCTTCTGTCAGATTTAGTGTAACTATCCAATTTCATGTTAATGCCTTTGATTCACTTGGGCTTCAGTTTTGTACAGGGTGAGAAATATGATTCTATTTGAATCCTTCTACATGCATACATCCAGTTAGACCAACACTATTTGTTGAAGATGGTTTCTTTTTTCCACTCCATAATTTTGGCTTTTTTGTCAGAAATAGTGTCCGTAGGTGTGTGGATTTACCTCTGGGTTTTCAATTCGTCTCCATTGATCAACATGCCTGTTTTTATGCCAATACCATATGTTTTTATTACTAGTGCTTGAAATCAGGGGTGGAGATAAATCCAGATTTTCTTTTATTGTACAGAATTGTTTTAGCTATCCTGAATCCTTTGCTTTTCCATATGAAATTGAATATTATTCTTTTAAGGTCCATAAAGATTTTTTTTTGAAAATTTGATAGGAATTGCATTGAATCTGTAGGTTGTTTTTGGTAAGATGGCCATTTTTACTATGTTAATCTAACCTATCCATGAGTGTGGGAAACCTTTTCAGCTTCTGATATATTCTTCTATTCCTTTCCTTAAAATACTTGAAGTTCTTGGAATATAGTTCTTTCACTTGCTTGATTAGAGTTACACTAAGATATTTTATATTATTTATATCTATTATGAAGGGTATTGTTTCTCTAATTTCTTTCTCATCCTGTTTATCATTTATGTATAGTAGGGACAGTGATTGTATCCAACCACTTTCCTGAAGGTGTTTATCAGCTGTAGAAGCTTCCTCTTAGAATTTTTGGAGTCACTTATACAGCAATACTTTGACTACTTCCTTTCCAATTGGTATGCCCTGGCTCTCCTTTAATTATCTTATTGCTTTAGCTAAAACTTCAAGTACTGTATGGAATAGACATTGAAAGAGTATACAGCCTTTTCTTGTCCCTAATTTTAGTAGAATTTCCTTCAGTTTCTCTTCATCTAACTTAATGTTTGCTATATATACAGATGTGGGCTTGCTGTATATCGCCTTTGTTGTGTTTAGGGATACACCTTGAGTCTATGATCTCTCTAAGACTTAAAATGTAGGGGTGCTGGATTTTTGTGAAAGACTTTTTCAGCATCTAATGAGATGATCATGTGGGTTTTTTTCTTTCAGTTTGTTTATATGGGAGATTATATTGATGGATTTTCATATGTTAAACCACCCCTGCATCTCTGTATAAAGCCCACTTGACAAAATGGAAGTTCTTAGGGGTGATTGCCCATAGCAGGACATCTCAAAACACTGAGAATATAAATTTCTATGAAAACCAAGGGTTTTTTTTTTCCTACAGACTATTTTCCATCTCAACTTCTCTTTATACCTCAATTACACTTGCATTACTTACTTTTCCCATTGCTGTGACAACATACCTGGCAGAAGCAACTTAAAGAAGAAAATGTTATTTTGACTCTAAGGTTTAGGGTGCAGACCATCGTGGAGAGGGAGTCATGAAGTAGGAGCTTGAGGCAGAGGCTCCCATTGCATCTCGGGATGCAGAGAACAGTGATTGCCAGCACTCAGCTTGCTTCTCTTTTCATTCGGTCAAGGATCCCACTGCACGAAAAGGCGTCATCCGTATATCCCTATTTTAGATAGGTTATCATCCCTCCTCGTTAAACATCTCTGGAAATGTCCTTCAAAGACATGCCCAAAGATTAGTCTCTAACGTTGTTCTAAATCCCATCAAGTGTCAATCAAGATGAACCATCACAACAGTCCTCCAATAGTTGGGAGAAAGAAAATTCTGCTTTGATGTAGTAACAGTGTGATCTGTGTCATGGGGCTCCTACATTACAACCCAGTATTCTTGACTCTTGCACTCAGCATATGAAAAGGATAGATGTAGAGTATAGAAAGCTACTCTAGCATCATAATACATAGCAAAATAAATTTCCAGTTCTGTATCAATAGGTTCAGCTACTAATCTCCTTATTTCTCTATCTTTAACAGTTACATGAGGAACTAAGCACACTAAGCAGAAAGTTCTGAAGGGAAAGAAACTCAGAACCTTCAAAGGGTTCTTTCTATGGACAGCAAAGTACCAAATAAATTTTTAGTAATGTTCAGTTCAAAGCTGGGACCAGCAGTCTTATACCTACAGGCTAGTAGTTTTTAGACAGTAAAAGATTGAAGATAAGTCACTGTGAAAATTCAGAGTCACAGATTGCAAACCTATTACAGCCTTTAAATAATTAGTTCAATTTTTGTCACAACCATAATACATAGTTCTCTGTTTTACACCCACATTACTAAAAACTGACCCCAGAGTGTTTGAATTAGATATCTAAAGTCACCCAAACATCAAACAGCAGGAGCTGAACTTCAAGTCCAAGTTTGTTGCTTTGTCTTGGCTCTTTTCTCCCAGCAGCAGACCCTGAGATAAGGATTTAAGTAAACCTCTCTTGTTTAGAAAGGAAGCCAGAGAAGCACAGGAGTTGAATGAGGAGCAGAGATGAGAAGTAAAAAGCAGCCCAGGAAAGGGGACCATCAAGCAGGTTGCCACAGTGTCCAAGACCTCATTCCTAATGAAAAACTGTGGCTACTGGAATTACCTGAGGCATGAGGGATGCAGGAAATAATACATAAGCACCAATTCCTTTTGTAATAAATTTAAAGCTACTATTTTTGCAAACCAAATATCGTTCTGCAGACCAAAAAAAAAAAAAAAAAAAAGACTCCTTTGATGGGAGCAAAGAATGTCCTGTGTTTGGAGAGAGGGAGGGAGTGGCTTAGCTGAAGAGATATAATTAGGATATTTGCATATCTACAGCATTTGATATGACTTAACCATCAGCTATGTCCAGAGCATGTGAAAGACCCAGACATGTGTGGAACCTTTTGAAAATTCCATACTATACCAGGGCTATTGCATCCCCATCCCACTAGCATCTAGAATCTCTCCTCAGAATATATAGCTTAGCTTTGACATTGTTACCTATTATGAACTAAGGAGCTCTCTTTGTGTTTTGTACTGTAGGAAGATTCAGTGAAAGCCTGTTCCTAGATTGGCTCATGACATACCATAAAATAGATTTTCCAAAAATGCAACTTAAGTTAAGGACCAGCTCCAACCAGGGACCAGTTTGTTCTCTGCTAATTCTAGAGCATTGTTTAATGATTTTTAATTAGAATATGCTTATTACACATAAAAATGGGTTTAATTGTAACTTCTCATATATATACATAATGTATTTAATTATATTTCAGCTCTCATTATCTGTTCTTGTCCCCTCTAACTCATGCTAATTCTCTCCCTCCTAATGAATTGCCTTTTTACTTTTACATTATTCTGAATCAATAAATGTCATTAGATCTGCCTGCAGAAGCATAGTTTCATACAGAGGCATAAACAATTAATCAGTTGCTCCACCACTGAAGAAAATGTCTCTCTCTCCCTACAGCCATTAACCTCCCAAAATACTCAGGATGGAGTGAGGCCTACTGAGTCTTGCCCTTCTAACAACCCTCTCCAAGGATTGTGGAGTATTTTGAAAAAAATGTAGTAACTATGATTTCACACACTTCACTAGAATCCTCTCTCCAAAGAAGGCACCATTCAAACATTCATAGTTTTCGGATTTATTGTTTAATCTTAAAACATTCTTTTTTCTTTTTTAAACATCTTTTAATTCATTGACAATTTCATACATTATAGTTTTTATCATATTGTCCCCTTTCCCTACTCCTCCTACATCTTCCCCCTATTCAGTGCCCACCCAACTTTGTATCCTCCTTTTCAAAAAACCTACCAACCTTATGCTGCCAATCTACCTTTAGTTGTGTGGTCATTTGTTGGAAAATAGTCAACCTACTAGAAGACACACTTTTAAAGAGAACTGACTCTTCCTTTCCTGGCAGCTATCAATTTTCAATAGCTTCTTAGCTAAGGATGCTATTCTGTCCACATCTCCCCTTCCTTCATTCTGAGATTTTTCTCTATCTAGATTTTTCATATCTTGTGCATGGTATCACAAGTGCTTAGAATTCATATATGCAACTGCCTTGTTATGTCTAGAAGACAGTATTTCCTTGTAGTCATCTACCACCCCCTCCTCTTACAATCTCTTGCCCCATAGTCTCCAATGATCCCTGAGGGGTATAAAATGATATCTAATTTAGGGATGAGCATAGTAAACTCTTACAACTTCAGAAACTTAGCCAGTTGTGTGTCTTTGTGTTGAGCATCATCTACTGCAAAAAGAAGTTTCTCTGATGAGGTTTGGGAGAAGCACTAATCTGTATAATAGCCATTAGGGGTTAGTTTAATACTATGTCCATTTAGCAGAGTAATAGCAGTACCTTCTTGCTGAGTATCTAGGACTTGACTAACCATATGCTTTAGGCTCTGACAATCATTCTAGAACTGGGTTCCACCTTGTACAACAGGCCTTAAATACAACGATAAAGTAGTTGATTGCTCCCATGATATCCATGCCCCTATTGCCCAGGAGATGTATCAGGCTGGCAGTTACTGGAGCTTTCAGAGTTCACAGCTGGATAAAATTCATGATTACGTTTCTTCTCCAGCAACATACATAGTTCCTTTTAGCGCTATGAAAGTAGGGGATGAGGCTTCCAGCATAGAACCAGCTGGCTCTCTCCCCATTCTAGGACTCAAGAATTCCGTGTTTCCAGCAATAGTTTCTTACTATCAGTTTCTGGAAGATGATCAAAACAATGACAGTAGCTTATAATATTTGACCTCACTTGCCAACAACTCTATTAGAGGTCATCTATTAATGACAGTGGAATTTCTACTTGTTATCTGTGGTGTCTAGTAAAGCCATTAGACTTAACTCTATTTAAACTCTTTGTATGTATATTTTATGTATATATTTCTAAAACGCCTATACATAGCAAGTCCTCATGATTTTTAAAGAAGTTCATTTGTGTTAATTATTCCTTCCTGTGCTTCCCTCTGTCTTCCCACTGTCTTATCACTCCCAACTCCATTTAATGGTTTCTGTTCCACTATGCTCCTTTATATGGAAACAACTATTAAAATGAGCATTCTTTTATGCCACTGCACTAAAATGGCGTCCAGTTTATTTCAATTGGACTTACTGTCATTAAAGCCATCCTCATCATGTCTCTGTACATTTCTATTAAAAAAAATAGAAAAGGCAGGTTTTTTTAAACATGAATTCTTGTTCATCATCTCTTTGTTCATTCATAAGCTAACAACCTGCAGTAGATTATAGAATAAAGAGCTATCTTCTTTGCCCCTAGACATTCAGTCTAAAAGCAAAGTGCAAACAAGCTAAGGATACCTGTGGGGATTTATGAACCCGGAGAATTTCAAACAGGAAAGCTGCTTTTTTTTTTTGTCTCCTTGGCTGCCATCTAGTGGTAAGCGATATGAGAGACTTCTTGAAACAAAAACAGTACAGTTTACTAAGAAAACCTTACCTCCAAACAAAATACAATTGTCCTTTCTAGAAACTCTTATCTAGATAGATCCTTTCCTCCTCGTGGTCCGTGATCTTCATAAAAATAAATGAGTCAGTCATCCAAAATGGATGCAATAGCATGTGCTACCATGATGTACTTCCATGGAATAGAGATAAGAACAGTAACAACAAGTTACATAATACGTGTTCCAAAGACGAGTAGATTATGTGTGACAGGACAGGGGAGAGAGAGACTCTCGCTCAGGTATGTATCATGTCCAATGTGAGGCTTGGATGATAAGTGGATGCGGAGAGCATTCAAAGACTGGTTTAGAAAGGGCTTTCTGAGATTTTTTAGTTTATGTATTACAATAATAAAAAAAGAGTTTAAAATCTCAATAGCATCACCAATCAGCAATTAATTGTCATTCAGATTATGGTTGAGCTCAAATAACTTCCCTACCTGACATCTTCCTCTGGGTCTATCCAAGGGCCAGTGGCTTTTCTTTCTTTCTTTTTTTTTTTTTTTTTTTTGATGAGGAATTTCCATCTTTATTTCTTTTTTTTTATTTGATATATTTTTTATTTACATTTCAAATGATTTCCCCTTTTCTAGCCCCCCACTCCCCGAAAGTCCCATAAGTTCTCTTCCCTCCCCCTGTTCTCCCACCCACCCCTTCCCACTTCTCTGTTCTGGTTTTGCTCTATACTGCTACACTGAGTCTTTCCAGAACCAGGGACCACTCCTCCGTTCTTCTTGTACCTCATTTGATGTGTGGATTATGTTTTGGGTATTCCAGTTTTCTAGGTTAATATCCACTTATTAGTGAGTGCATACCATGATTCATCTTTTGAGTCTGGGTTACCTCACTTAGTATGATGTTCTCCAGCTCCATCCATTTGCCTAAGAATTTCATGAATTCATTGTTTATAATGATTGAATAGTACTCCATTGTGTATATATACCACATTTTTTGCATCCACTCTTCTGTTGAGGGATACCTGGGTTCTTTCCAACTTCTGGCAATTATAAATAGGGCTGCTATGAACATAGTAGAGCATGTATCCTTATTACATGCTGGGGAATCTTCTGGGTATATGCCCAGGAGTGGTATAGCAGGATCTTCTGGAAGTGAGGTGCCCAGTTTTCGGAAGAACCACCAGACTGATTTCCATAGTGGTTGTACCAATTTGCAACCCCATCAGCAGTGGAAGAGTGTTCCTCTTTCTCCACATCCTGGCCAACACCTGCTGTCTCCTGCATTTTTAATCTTAGCCATTCTGACTGGTGTAAGGTGAAATCTCAGGGTTGTTTTGATTTGCATTTCCCTAATGACTAATGAAGTTGAACAGTTTTTAAGATGCTTCTCTGCCATCCGAAGTTCTTCAGGTGAAAATTCTTTGTTTAACTCTGTACTCCATTTTTTAATAGGGTTATTTGGTTTTCTGGAGTCTAACTTCTTGAGTTCTTTATATATATTGGATATTAGCCCTCTATCTGATGTAGGGTTGGTGAAGATCTTTTCCCAATTTGTTGGTTGCCGATTTGTCCTTTTGATGGTGTCCTTTGCCGTACAGAAACTTTGTAATTTTATGAGGTCCCTTTTGTCAATTCTTGATCTTAGAGCATACACTATTGGTGATCTGTTCAGAAACTTTCCCCCTGTACCAATGTCCTCAAGGGTCTTCCTTTCTTAAACAAAAATGTAGAGTAAAAATGTATCAATCTAAATAAACATGCACATTAGTCTCTATAATTTTTCACTCACTTTGGTTATAAAGGTAAATTGTAAATAACTCATAAAATACCCAGTAGCTAAAGCTGATTCCTAAATCTTTCCAGATGGGCTCTAAACTCAAACACAGCTACCTCCCTCCTATTGGAAGTAAATGATGTGTCTCTGCTTTCACTAGTTTTGATTTTTGCATTAAAAGTGAACAAAAATGCTGTACCAGACTTTAACCTCTCATCCTTCTCTGCATCATTCTGGAGTTTGAGGAAGTGGTGCAAAGGCTCTCACAAAAGGCAGTGAAAGGTTGTGGTTACAAATGTGGAACATAGTAAAGATTCAAAGCCCAACTCTGCTATTTACAATCACAGGCCTTAGACCAGCCCTTCTTAACCTACGGCCGCAACCCCTTTGTGGGGGGTTTAAATAATTATTTCACAGGGGTTGCATATAGATATTTATATTCTGATCTATAACAGTAGCAAAATTACAGTTGTGGAGTAACAACAAAATACTTCTATGGTTTGGGGATCACTACAGAATGAGGAAATGTACTAAAGGGTCACAGGCTAGGATATTGAAAACCACTGCCTTACCAAATCCTCTGTGACCCAGTTGCCTGACCCACCAAATGAAAACCCATATGGGACCTTTCCCACGGGTGTCCTGAGAGAATTAAAATGACCCACAAGAAATAATACAGTTAGAAGGTATCAGGCACATAGAAATGGGGCTCAGTCATTGTCAACTACTAGTAATGTGTCCAGAGCTCACAAATATTTCACAAAAGACTCTTGATTACGTCACAGCCTGAACAGTGCTGAAATGTCTTACAATTCAAAATTCAAGCCACCAAGGATAATGAGCTCTCTAATGCCATGCAGGTACCCCACGCAGACCCACAACATACTCAGGTCTAAACTACTGAGGGGCCTCTGTCAATTGCATCTCTCAGAGGTCATTTCTGCTGAGCAGCAAAGCTGCAACTTCACTCAGTACTTCTCTATAGTCCAGACAACCAAATTCTCTCAGGCAGGCCAAGGGAAGTTGCCAGAGCTTTAAACCGATTCAGCCTCTTTGTAATGATGCACCTCTTCATCCTACCAGAGTCAAATTTTAATAGAAAATGAACCCCCTATATCTCACAGGAGTTCTCTGATTCCAGCTTTACCTCCACCGAGTCCAGGTCTGAGTATGAACCTAAAAATGAATAAGCAAATAATCCCAACACCCTCTCAAAATATGAAAGGAGAAAAGCAAAACAAAAGCCTTCTTGTAACTCAACTTCTCTTTTTCACATTATTTAAAGATATAGAAAGCCTAGAGAAGCTCCTGAGAGAAGCTATCATCAGTGGCCAGCCTCGCACGGGGAGAGCATGGAAAAAGATCCTCATCCTGGTGGAGGGCATCTACAGGTATGGAAATAAATGAAGGCATTTGACATTCAGAGGCTCACCGCAAGCTGTCCAATGGAGAAGAGATTACCTTCCTGGCTAAAGAAAGGAGTTGCTTATAGATGCCATGGAGGAAGGTCGGATAGAGCTACTGATCGAGTGGGCCAGGTCTAGGGTATTCTGTCTTATCTACAGTTCTGTGCGTTTGCTGAAACACTATGGGGGCTGACATGCTGGTGAAAGCTTCCCTGGAAATGTCCTCATTGCTGATCCGTGTTGCTCCTTTCCAGTGCTCTGTACTTCAAAGACATTGTGCCTGGGTTATTCAACATCAGGATGTCCCAAGACATGTCTGTCATAGATGACTCGGTGGGTGTCCCCAACCCCCTATGTGAACAGTGAACTCAAGTCCTTCAGCAATCATTAACCAATTAGGTTAATGATTGGCATCAGAGTACAGAACTAACATCAAGGACAATCCTTCCTCTAGAGTGAGGACAGGATGTGCTGATCTTAACCTTTGGTGATAGGCCCAAGATCATTTTCCTGCCTTCTTCAAGCTGAGCAGGCAAAATACCCACTAAGTCGTTCAGAGCAGCTCTTTTATATCGCTGGCTGTGATTGAATTTGCTTCATTCTCTGTCTAAATCGATTACTGTGGATCGAATGAAAATTGCCCCCAAGCACTTCTGTTTACACCCTTTTCTGTAAGCCAAGGAAATATTATCTCCAAGCGCCCTTTTTAAATCAATTCCCAAGCAATCCTTATAGCAGAGAAAAGTGGGGCTGTATTCCCTATGCTTGTAGAGAAGTGAAACATAAGGAGAGAAAATGAGGAGTTGGGTAATCCCTAGTGGAGAGTATGCCTGCAAAGGAGACATGAGAACAGGAATAGCATGGTGGCCCTCACTCTATAGCCTCTTATCTGAAGAGCAAACAACTTTGCTCTATAAACAACTTACTGTTTTCCAACTTGAAGGCTTTTTCAACTAAAAATAAAAGGCTATGAAGATATTATTTCTATCATAATTAAACACTATCTGTCATGAGTCAATACTGGGTAGCAAAATAAATGAACCCCTATTCCTTTGGGGTGCAGGAGACTGAATTCTCCCAAGTTGGAGATAATATAAAACTGCAGTCATTTTTCTAACTTTAAATGATTAGAGATCTGAACATTTGAAGCAGTGTTGTGGGGTTGCAGTGATGGCAGTTCATAGTAGATTGTTTTCCACCCTTTCATAATTATCTCCTAAGGTCAGCCCAGGGGTGTGCAGTGCTTACAAAATCTCTAAAACAGTGGTATTTATAAAGCTGGAGTGACATTTTGCTCCTATCCCCAACCAGGGAGCATTTGGCAGGTTTTAGTGGCCACACATGGAGTAGAATACTATTGACATCTAGTGGGGAGAGACTGGGAATACTCCTGAATATCCTGAAAAGCTCATGGTGTTCAATAGAATTCTGTAGTTCAAAACAGCAACAGAGCCAGGGCTAAGAAAGTCCTGTTCTACAGTCAGTACCGACTCACTGGCCCAAAACTTGATACTTTTAGAGAATAATCTCATACAGAGCCTGTGCTATCATAACCTTACATGGAAAGTATTCTCCCTGTGTGGTTTGCAGGAACTGCCAGCCTGGGAGTTATTCAAGCATCCCTTATCCAAACACCTGTCATTCAGGTTTGGACCCATGGTAGGATGGATTGGCTGAGGGAAGGCAGACTGGGCTTCTCCATTAACCAGAGTCAAAAGAACACCACTTCAAACAAACAGAACATATTTCCACTGAAGGAAAGTTACACTTTTAAGTGCTTAGATCATGGCTGAAATTAGAAGCCCATCAGTGGTTTCAAGGCAAATAGTCTCATCAGAAACCACTCGAGCAGAGGACTTATTAGGGGTTAGGCTTGGCTTTGTCTTATCCTATCAGGAGGAGAGAGACTGCAGGTGTGGAGTTCTAGCCCCAAACCAATGAGGCACTAAGCCACAGTTTAGCAAAGGCAACCCCTCAGTTAACTACTGCTGTGTAACAAACTGCTCCAAAGAGGCAGGATTTATGGGGATCATTTCTTAATTTCCTTGTACCTGTGAGTCAGGTCTGCTGCCCCACACAGTATTCACTGAGCTCATTCACAAGGCTGCTGTCAGTCAAGAGTTCAAATATAAATGGAATATCCAACCTTCCCTCATTCCCACATTTAGCACTGTCTTTTAGGAGATGACTGTGGTGCCGATTTCTCATTCACACAAATCTGCTTGTATTCAGTCATCTATTCAGAGCTCCCTTACAACACAGCCCCTGGCTTCCAAGACAGAAACCCCAAGACAGAAAATTGGCATGGTTAAGAGATGGCCCAGAACTGATGATGTGCCCTGTTGGCCACATGACAGAGCTAGCCTTGACTCCAGGAAAGGTGAATTATACCTTAACTTTGGATGGAAAGATCAGATTGTGTACACAGCAATGGGAAGCTCTCATGCTTCTATCTTTGCATCCATCTATTTCACATCAATCAATCTAGGATGTACAAAGAGGAAAGCTTACATATCCATGAACAGAAAGCTTCCTCTTATTTTCTCTATGTATAACTATGATACCCCTACAACCTCTGTCTTTCAGAAAGGCTCAGGGTTCTTCTTTTGGAGACAAAGACCAGCCTTACATGAATTCTAGAGCAAAAATCCCATTGAAAAGCCTTCACACAAGCATGCTAATTTGGAGCTATCACTAGAAAAATTACTTTCCATAGGATTTTGCAGAGTCAGAGTTAGGAATATAAGATCAATAGTTCCCAAGGCCACTTCCATTCTTGAGAAGTATGCTGTAGATATATACTTGGTAAGTAGCTACCCAAAACCTCTTTTAACTTTAAGCTCCTAAGGTTGTCGTTGTTGGTGGTTGTGGTGGTGGTGGTGGTGGTGGTGGTGGTGGTGGTGGTGGTGGTGGTTTCTGTTGTTGTTTTGTCTCTTGTCTGCCTTACAAGCAAAATATCTCACCACACATTGCTGTGTCACAACATAATTTTCATAACTTCTAAAGAGAAAAGTTAATCAAGTTAGAATGTTTTAAGTAGGCTTCAAAATAGAAAAGTCTAGGTGTCTAAACTAAGAATCCAGAACACTTCACAAAATAAATAACAACCAATAATATTTTTATTGCCTTATCTGGAAGTGTTACTATTTTCATAAAGAATATAGGGTAAAGATTTGGGGCTATATCTAGGCCCTGGATTCAAATCCTGGTATCGGTGCCCATAGCTGTGGTCACTCCATGGAACATATATGCATGTACTAAGAAAGAAAATACAAGCCAGTATCTGATCATAGAAGCATATCGTATAAGCAGAGTACCCCCCCAAACAACAAAGAATAACTATCTTCATATTCTCATTTGTTTTTAGTTGAAGAGATTTCAAGTTGGAAAACAATAAACTGTCTATGCAGGAAACTTATTTGTTCTCCAGACAGAAAAGGACGGGCTCCAAAGGATGGAGTCATACTGCCTATGCGTTTACTCCTTGCTAAACATCTCAGGTGTACAAATTACAAAAGCTTGCTGAGATCATTAGAAGATGAAACAGGGCTCTGAGGCCAAGATAAATTGTCCTGGGGCAGACTAATAAAATGAAGTGGAGTTGAGATTACAAACCAGATGGCCCTGGTGGAACAAGGCTCAATGTAGATAGAACAGGCAGTCTCTGTCGACATCTAATTCATAAACAGAGAGAGTGCAAAGTCACTCTGACTTCTAGTAGTACTATCCAGTAGTACTACCAAGGCTTCAATTTCTCTGTAAATTAAGAGAGCTGAAAATCCAAGTCTAAAGTTCCAGGAATCCTCAATTTAGGCTCTAAAAGTCAAATATCATTTTAGTGTTCTGATCTGATTTCCTAATATTGTATAAACATACATTGCTGTGGGTTGGAGAATATCCCCCTAATCCTAACACGGTCTAGGATCCAACAGTCTAGGATCTTCCCAAAAGAAATGAATTCACACCAGAATGCAGATAGCACAAGCAAATAATCAAGATTTATTGTAAATGGTGAAAAAGCAAAAGAGAAATGCATGTTTGCTCAAGACAGAGCTGAACTAAAAAATAGTCACAAAACACTGTCTTGAGCATCTGGACTCATGAGTCTACTGCCCAAGAGGCAGTCTTGAATGGTCTCTTACCAAGAATAGTGAAGACTTTCTTAGAATCCATTCTTACCTATAATTCAGTCTATCACCATTAACTATGCTAGATGCAAGAGTATGTTTATAAGCCTAAGTATTCATAAATCTGAGGTTACTCAAACACAGGAGCTTCCTGTTACTGGGACTGAATGGCCAAAGTCTGTCAAACCTAACCTCATTGTTTTTCTCTGAGTCCTGTCCTTCTTCCTCGCACCTGGTTGAGGTAGCTGTCTCATACCCAGCTAAAAGTCCTCTTACTTCCCCATCTTTGTTATTTAACTCTAAAATATCATTTTAACCCTAATATTTGAATTTTAACTATATCATTTTTGTAGTATCTAAGGAGAATAAATTCCTTTTCAATTCATAATTGGTAAAAAAAAAAAAAAACTCATAATGATTCAAAAGCATGCTAATGGCATAGTTGGAGCCTGCATTTTCAAAATCAAAAGAATTAGCCAGCCTTTCCCACTTAGAAAGTGCTGTGGCTATAATCTAAGCCCAAGGTAGGCAGATAACCACATACAAGTAATTGGTGATTACCAGAATAGACTAAGAGGCCTTCTCCCTCAACATGTGAACATTTAAGAATGTCAGGTTTCCATCTGGCTCTGAGCTGATCCTGTGCCACAGGGATCCCTACCCAAATAGCACCTGGAGAGAGCTAGCCTCCCAGGAGTGCTGACAAACCTGTGAACACAGGTAAAACGACCACTGCTGCTCAGAGGGACCCTCCCAGAACCCTCAGGACACAGGAACAGGACTCTTCCAATTTCCATCACCTGGAGAGAGCTAACCTCCCAGGAGTGCTGACAAACTTGTGAACCCAGGTAAAACCACTATTGCTGCTTAGAGGGACTGTCCCAGAATCCTCAAGACACAGGAACAGGAGGCTTCCAATTTCCATCTGCTCCCAGAGCTGACCCTGTGCCATAGCTCTACATATACAAATACCACCAGGAGAGAGCTGCTCTCCCAGGAGAGCCAACACACCTGCTAGCACAGGTAAGACCACCACTTCTGTTCAATGGCCTTGGCCCAAGAGGAACCCTCCCAGAGCCATCAGGACACAGAAACCAAGAAACAGCGGGAGGAGGGGGCAGGATCCTTCTGGTTTCTGTCTGCACCCCAGAACTAACCCTGTACCACAGCTCCTTATACCCAAATTCCTCCCAGAAAGAACTGGTCTTCCAGGAGTACTGACACAGAGGTTTGCAAGAGGAACAAGCCACAGTAAGAGACAACAAGACCAGCTAACACCAGAGATAACCAGATGTCAAAAGGCAAAGACAAGAACATAAGCAACAGAAACCAAGGCTACTTGGCTTCATCAAAACCCAGTTCTCCCATTACAGTGAGCCCTGCATACCCCCAAGACACCAAAAAAGCAAGTCTGATTTAAAATCATATCTTATGAGGTAGAGACAGGACTTTAAGAAGGACATAAACAACTCCATTAAAGTAATACAAGAGAACACAGGTAAACAGGTAGAAGCCCTTAAACAGGAAACACAAAAATCCCTTAAAGAAATTCAGGAAAATGCAACCAAACAGGTAAAGGAATTGAACAAAACCATCCAGGATCTAAAAATGGAAATAGAAACAATAAAGAAATCACAAAGGGAGATAACCCTGGAGATAGAAAACCTAGGAAAGAGATCAGGAGTCATAGATGTAAATATCACCAACAGAATACAAAAAAATAGAAGAGAGAACCTCAGGTGCAGAAGATACCATAGAAATAGAAAACATTGACACAACAATCAAAGAAATGCAAAATGCAAAAAGCTCCTAACCCAAAACATCCAGAAAACCCAGGACACAATGAGAAGACAAAACATAAGGATAATAGGTATAGAAGAGAGTGAAGACTCCCAACTTAAAGAGCCAGTAAATATCTTCAACAAAATTATAGAAGAAAATGTCCCTAACCTAAAGAAAGAGATGCACATGAACATACAAGAAGCCTACAGAACTACAAACAGATTGGACCACAAAAGAAATTTCTCCTGTCACATATGCACAAAACAAAGAAAGGATACTAAAAGCATTAAGGGAAAAATGTCAAGTAACATATAAAGCAGACCTATCAGAATTACACCAGACTTCTCACCAGAAACTATGAAAGCTAGAAGATCCCGGGCAGATCTCATACCAAAAAACACAAATGCCAGCACAACACAAACTACTATACACAGCAAAACTCTCAATTACGATAGATGTAGAAACCAAGATATTTCAGGATAAAACCAAATTTACATAATATCTTT
This sequence comes from Apodemus sylvaticus, assembly GCF_947179515.1. Taxonomy (NCBI): domain Eukaryota; kingdom Metazoa; phylum Chordata; class Mammalia; order Rodentia; family Muridae; genus Apodemus; species Apodemus sylvaticus. Next base: position 122,539,911 of record NC_067476.1, read on the forward strand.
CCACAAATCCAAGCCTACAAAGGATAGGAGATGGAAAACACCAACACAAGGAGGGGAAATACACCCTAGAAAAAGCAAGAAAGTAATCTTTCAACAAACCCAAAAGAAGTAGCCACACATAGAAATAACATCATAAATAAACAGCAATCATTATTCCTTAATATCTCTTAATAGCAATAGGCTCAATTCCCCAATAAAAAGAACTAGACTAACAGACTGGTTACATAAACAGGACCCAGCATGTTGCTGCATTCAGTAAACACATCTCAGTGTCAAAGACAAACACTACCTCAGAGTAAAGGGCTGGAAAACAGTTTTCCAAGCAAAGGGTCTGACAAAACAAGCTAGTGTAGCCATTCTAATATGGGATAAAATCAACTTTCAACCAAAAGTCATCAAAAAAGACACGGAAGGACACTTTATACTCATCAAAGGAAAAAATCTACCAAGAAGAACTCTCAATTCTGAACATCTATGCTCCAATTGCAAGGGTTTCCACATTCATAAAGGAAACTACTAAAGCTCAAAGCACACATTGCACCTCACACAATAATTTTTGGAGACTTCAACACCCTACTCTCATCAATGGACAGATCAGGGAAACACAAACTAAATAGACACACAGTAAAACTAAGATATTGTGGACCAACTGGATTTAACAGATATCTATAGAACATTTTATCCTAAATCAAAAGAATATGCCTTCTTCTCAGTTCCTCATGGTACCTTCTCCAAAACTGACCATATAATCAGTCACAAATCAGACCTCAACAGATAGAAGAAGATTGAAATAATCACGTGACTCCTATCAGACCACTACAGATTAAGAATGGTCTTTATAGCAACAAAAACAACAGAAAGCCCACATACACATAGAAGCTAAACAACGCTCTACTCAATGATAACTTGGTCAAGGAAGAAATAAATTAAAGACTTTTAAGAATTTAATGAAAATGAAAGTACAACATACCCAAATTTATGGGACACAATGAAAGCAGAACTAAGAGGAAAACTCATAGCTCCAAAAGCCTCCAAAACGAAACTGGAGAGATCATACACTAGCAGCTTAAGAGCACACCTGAAAGCTCTAAAACAAAAAGAAGCAAACACACCAGGAGGAGTAAATATCAGAAAATAATCAAACTCAGGAGTAAATCAACCAAGTAGAAACAAAAAGAATTATACAAAGAATCAACCAAACCAGGGACTGGTTCTTTGAGAAAATCAACAAGACAGATAAACCCTTACCCAGACTAGCCAGAGAGAACAAAGACAGTATTGAATTAACAAAATCAGAAATGAAAAGGGTGATATAACAATACAAACTGACAAAATTTAAAAAAAAAGTCATCAGATCCTACTACAAATGCCTATACTCAACACAACTGGAAAATCTGGATGAAATGGAAAGTTTTCTACACAGATCCCAAATACCAAAGTTAAGTCAGGATCAGATAAACCATCTAAACAGTCCCATAACTACTAAAGAAATAGAAGCAGTTAATTAAAAGTCTTTCATCAAAAAAAAAAAAAAGCAAAAGCAAAAACAAAAACAAAAACAAAAACGAAAACAAAAAAAACCAGCCCAGGACCAGATGGGGTTAGTGCAGAATTCTATCAGACCTTCAAAGAAGACCTAATATCAATGCTCTACAAACTATTTCACAAAATAGAAACAGAAGGAACACTATCTGATTTGCTCTATGAAGCTACAGTTATGCTAATACCAAAACCTCATAAAGATTCAACAGAGAACTTCAGACCAATTTCCCTTATGAATATCAATGCAAAAATATTCAATAAAATTCTGGCAAACCGAATCCAAGAACACATCAAAACACTCATTCACCACAATCAAGTAGGCTTCATCCCAGGGATGCAGGAATGATTCAATATATGTAAATCCATCAATGTAATCCACAATGTAATCCACAACAAACTCAAAGGAAAAAAAAAAAAAAAACAACCACATGATCATTTCATTAGTGGCTGAAAAGGCATTTGACAAAATTCAATATCCCTCCACGTTAAAAGTCTTGGAACGATCAGGAATTCAAGGCCCATACCTAAACATAGTAAAAGCAGTATACAGCAAACCAGTAGCCAATATCAAATTAAATGGAGAGAAACTTGAGGCAATCCCACTCAAATCAGGGCCTAAATAAGGCTACCCTCTCTCCCTATCTATTCAATATAGTATTTGAAGTTTTAGCTAGAGAAATTCAACAAAAGGAGTTCAGAGTTCAAAGGGATACAAATTGGAAAGGAAGAAGTCAAAATATCACTATTTGCAGATGATAAGATAATATACTTAAATGACCCCAAGAACTCCACGAGAGAACTCCTACAGCTGATAAACAACTTCAGCAAAGTAACTGGATATAAAATTAACTCAAACAAATCAGCAGTCTTCCTCTATTCAAAGGATAAAGAGGCTGAGAAAGAAATTAGGGAAACGACACCCTTCACAATAGTCACAAACAATATAAAGTATCTTGGTGTGACTCTAACCAAACAAGTGAAAAATCTGTATGACAAGAACTTCAAGTCTCTGAAGAAAGGAATTAAAGACCTCAGACGATGCAAAGATCTCCCGTGCTCATGAATTGGCAGGATTAATATAGTAAAAATGGCCATCTTGCCAAAAGCAATCTACAGATTCAATGCAATCCCCATCAAAATTCCAACTCAATTCTTCATAGAGTTAAAAGAAGAAATTCTCAAATTCATTTTGGAATAACAAAAAGCCCAGGATAGCAAAAACTATTGTCAACAATAAAAGAACATCTGGGGGAATCAGCCTCCCTGACCCCAAGCTGTACTACAGAGCAATAGTGATAAAAAAAATGCATGATATTTGTACAGTGATAGGCAGGAAGATCAGTGGAACAGAACTGAAGACCCAGAAAACCCACTTGATGGTCACTTGATCTTTGACAAAGGAACTAAAACCATTCAGAGGAAAAACAACAGCATTTTCAACAAATGGTGCTGGTCTAATTGGCAGTCAACGTGTAGAAGAATACAATTTGATGCATTCTTATCTCCCTGTACAAAACTCAAGTCCAAGTGGATCATTGACTTCCACATAAAACCAGATATACTGAATCTAATAGATGAGAAAGTGGGGGAAAGTTCTCAAACACATGGGCAAAGGGGAAAGTTCCTGAACACCAGTGGCTTATACTCTAAGATGAATTATCAACAAATGGGACCTCATAAAATTGCAAAGCTTCTGTGAGGAAAAGGACACTGTCAATAGTACAAAACGGCAACCAACAGACTGGGAAAAGATCTTTACTAAACCTACATCTGATAGAGGGCTAATATCCAATATATACAAAGAACTCAAGAAGTTAGACTCCAGAGAACCAAATAACTCTATTAAAAATGGGGAATAGAGCTAAACAAAGAATTATCAACTGAAGAAACTTGAAGGACTGAGAAGCACCTAAAGAAATGTTCAACATCCTTAGTTATCAGGGAATGCAAATTAAAATAACTCAGATTCCACCTTACACCAGTCAGAATGGTTAAGATCAAAAACTCAGATGACAACAGATGCTGGAGAGGATATAGATAAAGAAGAATGCTCCTCCATTGCTTGTGGAATTGCAAGCTGGTACAACCACTCTGGAAATCAGTCTGGCAGTTCCTCAGAAAATTGGACATAGTACTACCTGAGGACCCAGCAATACCACTCCTGGGCATATACCCAAAAGATACTCCAACATGTAATGAGGACGCATGTTCCACTATGTTCATCAAAGCCATAATAGCCAGAAGCTGGAAACAACCCAAATGTTCCTCAATGGATAGAGAAGATGTGGTACATTTACACAATGGAACACTACTTAGCTATTAAAAACAATGACTTCATGAAGTTGGCAAGCAAATGGATGGGATGGAACTTGAGAATATCATCCTGAGTGAGGTAACTCAGTCACAAAAGAACACACAAGGTATGTATGTACTCACTGATAAGTGGATATTAGCCCAAAAGTTCAGAATACCCAAGATTCAATTCACCGACCATATGAAGCCCAAGAAGAAGGAAGACCAAAATATGGATGCTCCAGTGCTTTTTAGAAGGGTGAACAGAATACTTACAGGAGGAAATATGGAGAAAAAGTGTGGAGCAGAGACTGAAGGAAAGGCCATCCTAGAGACTGCCCCATATGGGGATCCATCCCATAACAGCCAAATCTGGACATTATTGTTGGGGTCAGGAAGTGCTTGCTGATGGAAGCCTGATATGGCTGTCTCCTGGGAGGCTTTGCCAGAGCCTGACAAAGACAGAGGAGGAAACTCACAGCCAACCTTTGAACTGTGGAGGAGCTGGAGAAGGGACTGAAGGAGCTAAGGGGGTTTGCAGTCCCATGTTGACAGTGTCAACAGACCAGACCCCCAGAGCTTGCTGTGACTGGACCACCAACCAAAGAATATACGTGGTGACACCCATGGTGCTGGCCACATATGTGGCAGAGGATGGCTTTGTTGGACATCAGTGGGAGGAAAGGCCCATGTGGATGAGGGTGTTCAATGCCCCAGTGTAGGGGAATGCCAGTGCGGGAGGACAGGAGTGGGTGGATGGGTGGGGGAGCACCCTCTTAGAGGCAGGGGCAGGGGGATGGGATGGGGGTTTCCGAAGGGAAGACCTGGAAAGGGGAAAATTTGAAATGTAAATAAAGAAAATACACAATCAATAAAAAAACTAACTAGCAAATAACAAAGAAAAAATATAAAAGATAAATCAGTACAAACAAGGCACAAACAAATGGACAAGAAGTGGCCCAAAGAGAAGAGGACACCGTCATTATGAAGAGTTTCATTGCATAGCAGACTTGTATTGATTATCAAATAACCAAAATGTTAGACTTGGAGTGGTTACCATCTGCCCTCAGCCCCTTTAAAGTCACAGACAACGAAATGGGAGGCAGGCATTGAGTGACATGCAAATGGGATAGAAAAATAACAAAACCTTCCTTGAGTTCTCAAAGATGTGATCCTGGGACCTGATTATGTTTTTCTGTCTCCAAATTCAGTGTTCTTTTCACCATGAAATGAAGTATGGAGCGACCAAACAGCATAAAAATGATCTTCAAATATCAACTATGTAGAAATTTTTAATAAGCTTTAATATAAGAGTCAATAAAAGAAGAATTTAAGTCCAGTTCTCTATGATTTCAACGTGAAAAGACCAAGAATAAGATGAATTTATCTTAAGCCCCTTTCACCCTGTCTCCCTGTTGTCTTTCTATCTCAGTCTCTCTCCCTTCTTGCCTTCCCTTTCCTCTTCTCTGTGTCCTTCTCCCCTTCTCTTTTTTTTTTCCTCTCAACCTCCCTGTTTCTGTTTCCCTTGCTTCTCTTTTCCTTTCTCTTGGCTTAAACTCTGAGCATGACATGGAGAGCTTTCCACCATACAAGCTGTCTGAACTATGGTTTAATTTTTGGTTTCCATGTGAAGGGAAGGGTGATGAGAGGAACATTTCAAAAAAATATAAAAAAGTAATTCACTGACTTGAGGAATTAAAGAGTAATCTAGGTCCCTAGACAGAGCCTCAAATTAACTGATGACATTATCTTTTTTTTAATAGCTGTATTTTATTTCCTTTTCTTCTATTAAAGTCAAAAGAAAAGCAAAACCTTCTATCCAGGAAAAAATGACAATGTACTATGTGGTGGGGTTTTTTTGTTGCTTTTGGTCTTGATTGTTTTGACAGAAACTAGTGGTGATGACACAGACAACCATGCACTGCTTGTACCCAGACTCATTATCCATCTCTAGCAAAATATTCAATGGAAATTCAATAATACTGGGAAAAATTAAAACTTAGTGTATATGAATACAGCTGTGTAGAAGCTGAGTTCTCTTTGGGACTCTACGTGTGGCTGGCATGAACTCTAAAAATCAGCAGTATTGTAGAGTCATTAATCTTGGAGGACAAAATATAAACCAGGTGGGCAGTTTCCTTGCATCAGCTAAAGCAGCCCATCGAAAGATGGCTAATTAGCAATGGAGACTGTCTATAAACACTGTTCAATGTTAACTTTGCCTCCTGCTGGATTCAGTTCCAGGGGAAAAAAAAGAAAAAGAAAAAAAGAAAGAATGGCTGTTTGTGTCATGTCAGGCTTCTAGCATATTTGTGTTACCAAATTACAGCACTTTATAGACAAGAAGAAAGTATAAAGACGGAGGGTTTGAAGCCATTTATCCAGTTTGAGCCCTGCAATGGCATCCACATGCTGCATTTTAGAAGATTCGACATAGAACATTGTTAAGGGCTCCCATTTTTCTCTGGTCAGTGAAACTCTCCTTCTGAGCTCACTGAGTACCTGGGATGGTCAGGCAAGTTGGCAAGCGTGATGACTGATAGCCATTATAAAGATCCTGTGAAGACAGCTTCACCATCATGCTTAAAACCCCTAAGATTGAAGCCTCCAATAACAGAAGACCTCATATAGGCTGCCAGGTTCCCATTTAGAAAGTGCTGTGGCTATAATCTAAGCAGATAGCCATATTACCACCTCCTCAGTAGAGACAACCTTTAATAAGGAATTTAAAGTAGTGCCAGAAGTAACTCACAGACACGCATAGAGAAGGCAACCGTTTGGTCTTCCATTAAAATCCGACCTTGGCCATTCAAAATGACCTTGTGAAGTACCCACATGCTGTCAGTATCCATCAGTGGTTAAACTCAGCTCCTTTGGTCAGGGTAGCTGTGAGACTCAATGGACTGTTTTGACTGAATCAACCTAACACTTGGCTTATTTTTAATGGATTATATACAATCTAATACGTAACAGGAGAGGGGGAAGGAGTTCAATGCTCGCCAAATGATTAGCCTTGAACTAAACTGAAGGGTTACTTGAACTGTTTGACAAGCTGCATTGTGTTGTAAACATATGAGTCTGTTTTCATAGAACCAGCCTGTCTGTACAATTCGAACTGAGCTGTGTAGACAGCTGACAGTGTAGAGAGCTGACAGTGTTCTGAAGGCCAAGTAGAGCCAATGTTCTTTAGAACACATGGAGAGTCCGAGGTGCCATGCAAATATATAATTGAATTTTGCTTAGTAGTTGGCTTTACATTACCCTTTTCTAAGGACTTGAAACATTTTACAATTTGCAATGCCATGGGAAATTAAACACCTAGACCCTCTTGATCAGTACACACATTGAAATTGAGATGACAGAGATTAGCATGACTCTGGGCAAGAATGACATGCCAATCTGTGAAGCCACTCATATCCTTTTACAAGCACATAGAGTGCACAACACAAAAGTAAACCCGAAGTTACAGGGGTTTAGTTAATGTATCAATATTGGCTCATCAAATTGTAAAAAAGAAAAGTGCCCCGCACTTGTGGGTGACGTTAATGTCAGGAGAAACTTGGTAAGACTGGGGATACAAGAATCCTCTTTATAGTTCACTCAGTTATTCTACAAATCTAAAGCTATTATTACAAGAAATTCTGTCAATTCAAGTTTTCTTTTTTTAAAAAAAAAATTGAAATCTAAAACTTAGAAAACTAAAACAAATCATAAAATAGGGTCAAAAGCAAAGGACAGGTTAGTAGAGATAAATGTTGTTCCCAACATGTTGTTCCCAGTTGCTCATACTAGTGTGAGCGCATCCTGGAAGTTTGTATATACCATCACCATCATCACCCTCCCACCCCCATGCACCTCTGGACTCTCTGTAGGAAGAACCCAGAAACCTGTGCTTTAAAACTATCAAGTGATTTTAAGGCCTGATAAACTTCTGTTCTATCACTCTGAAGAAATATGAAGAAAGGGTACCAGCAGGTGCCTCACATGATTGTGATGAGTGGGGAACTAAGGGGTGTTCTGCTGTGCTCTAATGAATACTATAGTGTCTGAAGTTCTGTGTGTTTTTAATTCCCCCCCCCTTTAATCTTTAGTAATTCAAATTCTAAATTTAGGTCTGGCAGACCTGGCCAAACAAACAATAGCAGCTAGATCAAAGTGACTCAGTGTGGGGTACTTATATTAAATCTATCTCAGAAGCGGTTATCTAGATCAGCTTTATAAATTAGACCAGCAGAATGGCTGGTTCATTTCTGAGTTGAGAATCTGGGTTGACAACCCAATCCACTTAATCCATCAAACATAAAGTATTTTATTCAAGTAGAGTGGACACCCAGAGAAGCCTTACAAGATTGAAATGGTGTCTTTGCTGAATAAAAAACATGCCCTGGGAAGACAAGGTGACCCTTTGTCAGCAGCCTGACACTGGCTTTCTAGGCTGAGCTGGAAGGACACTAATGGAGCTTTCCAGAAAGATATTCACTACTTACCAAGCCTTTTTCCTTTTGTGCTAGCATGGAAGGTTCCGTTGTGAACCTTCCCCAGATAGTGGCCCTAAAGAAGAAATACAAGGCTTACCTCTACATTGACGAAGCGCACAGTATTGGCTGCACAGGCCCCACGGGCAGAGGCGTCAGAGAGTTATTTGGACTGGACCCTGACGATATCGACATATACATGGGTACATTCACCAAAAGCTTCGCAGCCTCAGGAGGCTACATAGCTGGGAAAAAGGTAAGAAAGGAACCTCTTGTGTTAAGGTGGATTCTGGATCCAGATTCCTGGAAGCATAAATCAGGAATCCCCTGAAGTCCGTGCCGATTTCGGTTAAGCTCACCTGTAGCACAGAGTAAAGAAATTGTGGAAAGAATCATCACATAACAAACTAACCACAGTAGCAAAGGCACGGGTGTGTAGAATGCCTGGGGGAAGAGAGAGCTCCTCCAGACTGGGAAGTATTGTAGAATAACCACCAATCAGCCTTGTAGACACATAGTGGGGGGATCAATTTCACAAAGAAGCAATAGTATATACCGAGCCACAGAAGTGGTAAGGAATCTTACATGAACTGTGAGGGCATGGTGTGGAGAGATGGACGGCTCAGCAGTTAAGAGCACCGATCGCCCTTCTGGGTTCAACCCCCATGATGGCTCACCTCTATCTGTAACTCCAGTCTCAGAGATCTGCAGCCTCATCTGGACCTGGAAAGATATAGCATACAGACATATATGCAGGCAAGACACGCACACAATTTTTTAATTCAAAAATTAAAGAACTAGGAGTGGGGGTGGTGCACATGTGAGTGTGTTGTAATAACAACAGTAGGAAAAGTTCAGGTATTCAAGAGGCTGGCCTCATGGATTTTACAAGTTTTCACCTAAATGACCGGAGAATAAAAAATGGACTTTTAAGATGATTTTTCTGAGAAATAGCTCTTTTCTATGATGTTAGATAAGCCATCTTCTCTAGTCTCTAAAGGATTAAAAGAGTTGGGTCAGATGACATGACGCTGTTAAATGAGCGTTAGCCCTGATGCCCTGTGCTTCTATCATCAATGATTTGTTAATGAAAAATAAAATAGTAAACATCTGGAAGAAATTTTGAAGAAGAAAGAGGAAGGGGGCAAGCAAATATTCAGACCAAGACCTAAGGGATGAGAGAGCTTGTATGCTATCCCTTTTCCAAATCACAGCAGTTGTCTCTCCAAGCCTACAACTGTCCCAAAGAGACTGTGGTAGAGCTTCAACTAGTAGGGCATTGTGGTCCCCAAGTCAGTGCATGGAGGTGCTAATAACAGGATAGCTAACGTTTTTAGTTCCTTATCCACTGACCAGCAGGAACAAAAATTTAGTCTACTGCTCAACCAGTCAGACCAATTAGGGTATGTTAGCGGGAAGCAATCCTATCACTAAAAGTCAGTTGTTTAAAACAACAGATTGCATCCTAGCCAGTTAGCATGAAACACACAGATGCCTGGAATTCTGTTTTAAGTGGTCTGTGCCCTCTTGTAGCCCTACTTTCTTCCATATCCGAAGCTTTGCATTTCAACCTTCCTCTGCTTTCCTATGGGGATGAGCTAGGTCATGCTAGAAACGCTGAGAACACTAGGCCCTCAAAGGCTTCAGCAAAGTCTAGCAAAAGGTTAAATATTTCCTTCCTAACTGTCACATCAGCAGGATCAGAGGGTCTCAAATTTAGGAGCTGTCTGATCCGGATTACCTTGCTTTGTGAGGCTGTGGGCTTTGATTACTTTAGCAGCAGTTCTGAGCCACAAAACTTTTAACCAAGCGTAACTCTGTTTCCTGAGCCAAAGGCACCTGAATAAACTAAAGCAAGGAGATCCTTGAAATGTTGTCAAATTTGTTGGATGTCACATTTTTCTTCTCGGAGTGCCTTTATTTGATACCTACTTTAAACAAAGGCCCAGGACCAGCCGCAGGAAGGACAGTTCCCTGGGATCCTGTTGCCCATTCTCTGTTCTGAAGGCAGGTGCAGGGTTTCAAAAATGTAATACTCTTGTCTACATGACCTCTACTTCTTTGGGTTAAAGGTCGAGCAATTGTAAAAATTATCATTATTACATTCATCACGTCTCCTCCACTCCTAGAGGCTTCTTCCTCCTAACCCATGGTATACTGCAGTATCTCAATTAACCACCAGGTGGCACCATGAATTAGAGGCGTGTTTGGCAGGGGCTCATTAGCCATGCAATTTACAAAACCTTGAAGACAGTCAGAATTCAATACAAGGAACTGAGCAAGAGAATGGAGAACACACTTGAAAACAATCAAGTGGGTTCAAAACTCTAGAAAAAGATAAAGATGCCTGGCTCTGAAATTTCTTGCTAATCGTAGTATACGGTGATAATATTCCTAAAAACTACAACTAAGATGTCCTAGGAATCTTTGTGGAGCAGAGTTTTGGTACATTAGGGACCAGATGAATCGAACCGTACATCTTGGAAACAAGTGAGGGGAGTAAAATAGCTTTGTACTAAGGTTTTAGAAAGCAGAGGTTTGATTGGGAGTCTCCGTTTTCCCCCTTAGTTGTTACTAAGTAACAAATTCACCTTGGCTGATCAGGGATTAATTCCAAGCTGAAGTCATTTCTCAAAAGTCTGTGGGGTTCCTGTCTTTTGCTCTTTGAGATCGAAGCTCTGTTGACAGACACTAAACAGTTTACTAAGGAGGCTATCCTGCGAAGATCCAGGGAGAAATTCAGATAACCACTCACTCTTCGTGGCAGGACTATAGGTGTCTACGGACAGGGCGGGATTTGATAGGGTTGGGGCCTTTTCTTTTTCGAATTTCAATTTCAGGTATTTCTCTCATCGCTGGGAGGATGTACTCCACACTGCCCATCCTCTGTTCTCTTGTAAGCATGGGTCCTGCATCTTCTTACATGTCTGCTGTTACTGGCTGGCTTCTCCCAACCTCCACGATGCTTGGCAAAGCAGCGAGGCAGAGATTGTCCTTGTGACCGGTAGACTGCGGGGTTGTAATTCTAGAGGAGGGAAGTGGGAAGCAGAGGCTAGGTTTGGAAGGTGATAGTTAGCTCCGACAGCCTGAGAAGCGGGCAAAGGCAGTTAGTTCCCTTACAGAAGCTGTTCTGTTCCGGTATTCTCAGCCCTGCCTGCACTTAACAGCCCTTTGAAGTGAATAGGAGTCATGGAATGAGTATCAAGATGTTTATTCTAAAAGCCTCCTGTCTGATTCTTTCCCTGAAACCTACTCTTATCCTTGAACAGGCCTATGGGTAAAAAAAAAATAATCAAGGTTTTAGACTTGAAATAAAGGACTTGGAAAACTGTCCCTGAGAGGACCTCTAACTCATTCCAAAGAAAGACACAATACAGACTCACATTGCAAGAGACAAAAGTCAACCCTTAATTCATGACTTGTGCTACCCAGTCAAGGAAGAAATGAGTGAGCTCTCCTTGACACTCTCCAGAAGTCCCTACAAAATCATCCTTCCTCAACCACACAAGAGAAACAGCCTTTACCCAGCCTGGGACAAAATAGACTCAGTCGAAAGGAATTGTATTGTAGGACAGACACTCTTCATGCTCAAGGGAGTGATTTTATTCTGATGCACTAGTGTTCAAACTAAAGATGCTTATGACTGACTTATGAGATTCCTCAATTTATGAAGGGAAATTAGAGTTAGGGGCATTTCAATCAAAGGAGGCTTTGCTTTGTTTCTTTGTCTGATCTTTGTGCTGAATACTTCCCAACTGAGATGTTACTACACTCGCTCCCAAGAGTTCAGTTGTCTTGTCATTAATGCGTCGGGGGACCTGCCATCCTCCCTCAATCTCTGAAGCTCCTTGGATTCCCATTAAACTGTCAGAGATACAGGGTCTCTGCTAAGTCCCTACTACTACTGACTTTAATATATATGGATGCAAATTGGGGGAGCACCACAGGCTAAGCAGAAAGGGAGTTGGTCTCTGAACACTGTAAGACTCAACTTCTCCTCATACTGAGGCCATTCTCTAATTAAAGAAGTTAATAAGTGTAAAGAAGTTAAAGAAGTGATAAGCATAGTTTTAAAAATGGAAACACTTGAACCAGAATCATTGTGTCCAAATCCTTACCTTACTGTCTTTATGGAGAATTTTCAGGATGTCTATGCCTCAGTTATCCTATCTATAAATTTGGGATTAAAGAGTGTTACCTACTTCTGGTTTATTGTAAGTGAATCAACACCTACAGTGGTCTTAAAATGCGTTCACAAGTGTACTGTGGATGCTGGCTGTGGTGTTAGTTTCTGGTCCCATTTTCTCCTCTCTGAGTCATTCAATAGGTCATCAAGTTTATGTTCTCCTTTCTTCCAAAGGCCTGTCTGTTTTCTTGTGATTGGTAGTCATTGTTAGGTTTGGCTTGGTTTCACTCCTACTGCCACTATCCCTTATGGGATGGAGGAAGAAACAGGCTAAGTATCATTGGTTTGGTGCATTATAGCTTCCCTTATACAGGTAATCTAACCTTAGATCATTCCCTTTACAAATCAGAAAAACAAAATCATGAAATCCCAATAGGTTTCATATTTTGGTCCCTGCCTCCACAACCACCCCCCCACCATGTTCTACAAATCTTTAAATTGACAACCCAACAACAGTCATCAACTGCATTAGGTACCATAATGTACCTTTTCTCTAAGATAGATAGATAGATAGATAGATAGATAGATAGATAGATAGATACATACATACATACATACATACATACATACATAGGCAGAGGTAGATAGAGATAGATAGATAGATAGATAGATAGAGATAGATAGATAGAAGATAGATAGAGATAGATAGATAGATAGACAGACATTGAATATATATATACATACATATATATATATATATATATATATATATATATATATATATATATATATATATCCTCATAGTGAGTCTTAGGTAAGTATGACTGTTATCTCACTTTGCAAAGAAGAAAGCTGAGATACAAAAGCTAGTTATTTGTTCATCGTCACATTAGTAACAAGCCAGGATTTGAACTGAGCAATTCAATCCCAGAGCCTAAGCTTCAATTCTGGAACATACGACCACTCAAGGGAACCACTCCTGACCACCTAGCCCCCAAACCACCAGCTTCTCTTTCTACACCCAGTTGACTCTTCCATTCTTTACTTAAACATTCAACCCTTAATCCTTATTTTACCAAGGCCATGCGCTTTTTACTTTCTCCGTATTCTTCTGAGTCCAATTACCCATTGTGGCCAGATCACCCCTGTGAACCACCCCTCCATGACACAGGAACATCTAAGTCTCCACTGTCTAGTGCCTGTGAGTCACTGACTGTCCCCTCCTTCACTCCCTTGTACCCCGTGGGAAAATATTTAATCTCAAGAGAGGATGGAAATCCCTATATCCACTATTGGGCAGAACACAAACTCTGAAGGACAGTGTATCTATAATTTTTTGGGAAATCATCAAAGATCTCTCTTTGAGGGGCTCCAGACCCTCCAGAGTAAACTTTCTTAAGTATTACATAGCTAATGCTTCAAGTCCTACCATGATCATCTACACTCTTCAAGAGGCAGGAAGCACTCCTGAACACTTTGATATGACTCAGGGGGTGGAGGGGGGGGGGAGAACAGTCAAAGATGTCAGAGGGGACTGTGACCTCAGCTTTTCTGTCTCTGAGACTCACTCCTGAATCTAGGACGTAGCCCAGCATAGGCTTTTCATATATTTTCTGGAAGGAAACATAGAAGGGAGAGAAGAAGAACAAAAAGGAAGGATGGAAAGCAAGAGGTAAATACATATTAATAAAGAAGAAAATCAATTAAAACATAATTTGAAGTCTTTTTTAAAGGAGAATGAAATGAAGGGAAAAGAATGAATCTGGAAGGAAAGAAAGGAAGCAAACCATTTGAAGTGTTCAACAAAAGGACCCACAGCCTTTTGAGAGAGGCTTAGAACCAGTATAGTATCACTCTTCTGAAAGCAGGCCCTGAGACTGGCTCACGAGCCTCCTTGATTAGTTGAAGACTAGGTGGGGACCGGGAGTGGCATTCATTTTCACATACCTTGCCTCTTTACCTTCGCACATCTTCTCTCCTTGCAAGTTATCTTTTTCTTCCTCCTCAGTCTTCACACTTCATAGATGACTGGAACATACCCTGACAGCTCTCCTAGCAGCACCTGCTCTCTGTCCTCTGCACCTTGCCTTCTATTGCATGCAACCTTCTGCAAGGACAGCTAGTTTTCACAGCACAATTGCTAATATTCTCAAGGCACAAAAAGAACCAGAGTTTGTATTGTTGGCCATTCCTGAGCATTTGCTCGTGTGCACAGCAGATATTTCAGAATTCATTTTTCCTTCCCATGCTCAGTCTTACCTTACAGACCAGCTCAAAATCTAAAGCTCCCTCCAGCTTTTGTACAGTTTCTAGGATTTAATGGGAAATACTAAGGAACGGGGGAGGGGGGAGCAGAATAGGTAGTGGACTGTTAACTACTGAAGTCTAAACAGACCACTGTTGTCTTTTGAGGATCTAAGCAAATGTTTTGCTGTCATGTACAAAGGACAAGTTCTGAAAATTGCTTGCTTCCACTTTGGGTTTCTGTCTTTATTTTAGGAACTTGTGGATTATGTACGGATAAAGTCACATAGTGGTGCTTATGCTACATCCATGAGTCCCGTGATAGCAGCGCAAATCATCAGATCGTTGAGGATAACTATGGGATATGAGGGGAACTTTGGAGGTAAGGAGCAGATGGAGACCTCGGCTCCCGAGAACTTTCCCAGGCTTCTGCCTGTCAATCTCCCACCTTCTCAAGTATATCCTTGTATCTTCTGAAGCTCATTTTTTAGTAGAGTAAGGTGATGAGCATACTAGATCCACTATCACCATACACACACACACACACACCACCACCACCACCACCACCACCACCACACCATACCATAAACCCTTTACTAAAATAAATACATGCAGTCTTCAGTAACATAGTAATATGATCATCAAATTTGGATCATTTTTGTGTAGCCAGTGATTAAAATGAAATAAGCATTGCCTCTGTGCATATGTATATATTTGTGTGAACATATATGAGTACCTACATTTGTATGTATGTGTGTGTCTATGTGTTTGTGTGTATATTTATATGAGTATATATGCATAAATTATATATAGGCTTGTTTGCTGTCCCTTGTGCTTCTCTGAGATGACTGTCATCAGTTTAATATTTTATATGTTTCATTGCCAGAGGTTAGGCAAGCGAAAACCACAACTGGTCACGTGAAGACATTTAAACCCTCAATATCATCCCAGTCATTCATTGGTCGTTGTGTCACTTCAGCTAAAATGTGCTACTTTGCTTAACTCAAATGAACTTACTCTGCTCGTTGGAGAATTGTTTCATTGAAGGCTCATAGACTTCTCATTCCACCTTTCAAATCCAATCTTTAAAACTTCTACTAAATGTTATGATAAATAAAGCAGTTCTTATAGTCAGGGAGCTAATGAACAAGCAAGAAATGACAAATTGTACTGACATATAGATAGAGATTATATAAATATAGGTATAGCTGGATAGATATAGGTAGATGTATCATATATCATCATATATATGAATATATATCTATATATACCACCTATCTGGCACCAAACCCTGTATTGTTCACTTCAACCTCCTAGACCCATTTTATAGGATATAAGGAAATATCTATCATTAATAGTATTAAACAAGAATACTTACAAATGTGTTTTACCAAAAAACTGTTTTCCTTTACTTCAAGTTGAGCATGCACCCCAATCTGAAACTAGAATGTTCTGCAGTCTGAAACATTTTCAGCACTGACACATGTGGGGCTCTAAGTGGGACATTCCACGTTCACCCTCATGTGGCAGGACATGCAAAACGCAAGTACACTAAAAATATTTAGTAAAATTGTCTGTTCTGTAGGTACAGCAGCACATCCCTGCAATCCCCGTACTTGAGTGGCAGGTGGATTATGGGTTTGAAGCCAACCTGGGTTATAGAATGATACCATATGTCAAAAAAAATCTGAAGATTATATATGTAGGAAATAGCAGTCAATTTTGTGGTTAGACATGAGGCCCATCCTCAAGAGATATGAGGATATATATGCAAATATTCTCAAAAACTTTTTCAAAATCCAAAATCCTTCTGGTCCTCAGCTTTTCTGATCAGGAACAAATTGTATCCCTTATATAAATCAGATAAGAAGAACACTTATCAATTGAAATAGGGTGTTCAGTCACCCCCACACTAACAACCACTAAGGCTCTTCCACTGAGCCTTCCTGCTGGCCAGAACATTTAAAAAAAAAAAAAAGTAAGGTGGGGAGTTTGTTTTATCACTAAAGCTGGAAATTGGCCCACAGGATGGTTCTTTTTCTACCTTGTGAAATAAAATGGCAGGCGGATCTTTTTAAAATTGTGTGTGTGTGTGTGTGTGTGTGTGTGTGTGTGTGTGTGTGTGTGTGTGTGTTGTATTTTTGTATTTTTTGACTGAGATGCATTGAAAGGCTGAGAACCCAGTTTGGCGAGTCCTGATGATGGAAACAGAAGGTAACTACAGGGATTGCTTTCCTGTGGTGTTAGTTAGGGTCAAGTGATGCTCCGCAAGCCACTGGCTCACCCAACTCTGCCCAAGTGACTTAACTTTTTTTTGCTTCAATTCCCCCAAGCTATGAAATGAGAGTGATAACATTTATACATTGAGATCTTATGACAGTTAGATGAGTTAATCCACGTAAAGTGCTCAGGAATGTCTGGAAACAGTCGTGAATTTTTTGTATTTGTTTGCTGTTATTTGCTATTGTTCCTGTGGCATTCAAAAAAATATGTGAAAACTCTCTGATTCTGTAGAAAACATCTTAAAAAAAATGACATAGGACTAAATGTCATCTCAGGTCTTGGATTAGTCAGGATGAACAAAGTTAGGCTATCATAACAACCCCTGAAAACCCCTTGTTACCTTAACAGAGCTAAGGCTTGTTTCTTACATTCTGGTGGTGATATTGTTTTGTTTGTTTTTTAATGTTTCCTGGTTTGATTTGGCTTTATTTGTTTTGTTTGTTTGTTTATTTTGTTTCGTTTTTCAAGACAGGGTTTCTCTGGGTAGCTCTGGCTGTCCTGGAACTCCACAAACTTAGAGCTTCACCTGCCTGACTCCATGTGCTGAGATTAAAGGCATGCACCACCATTGATCAACTTTTCTTTCTTTCTTTCTTCCTTTCTTTCTTTCTTTCTTTCTTTCTTTCTTTCTTTCTTTCTTTCTTTCTTTCTTTCTTTCTTCCTTCCTTCCTTCCTTCCTTCCTTCTTTCTTTCTTCCTTCTTTCTTCCTTTCTTTCTAATACATTCTTTGACAACCAGTAAGGGATTCCATTCTCCTAAGAGAGGTTAATTTCCTGCTGCTCCCAACAATCACTAGTTGTCAGTAGTTCTTTGTCTAGGGATGGGATATCATGAAATTCCCCTCCTTCCATATTAACAGGCCCTTATATTCTTAGCATCACAATTAAAATACTTCCCGTCATGTTCCTTGCCATCTTATGAGTTAAAAGAAAACAGAATGCTGTGTGTCAAAATAGACACAGAAGAAACTTAAGACAGTTTTTTTTTTTCAAGTAAATGAACAAAGAAAAGCGGTTCCCTTTGAAAGAATCGTCAGCCAAGTCTCAGGTAACTCTGTCTGGCACATCTTTTGAAGGATTCAAAGGCACTCTGGGAATGATCACATTGACCTCATTCGTAACAATGCCTGCTCAAATGAGTAAGATAGGTGAGACTACTGCATTAGGTTAGTCTTCTCTACAAAGATGTACTCAGAATAAAGTTGCCCAAAGCTCCCAGAGATTCATCATTTCGAGACCTGCCACACAAGCTTTGAGAAAGAGGAGCCTGGCTCCAAGCCTTCTTCGGCCTACTGCAACTGTGACTGGAGCCTTTCAAGGCTTTGTTACAGGGCAAGTTTAGGGAGCGGTTGGCCAGATCCGTTCCTTGATGAATGTCTTTACTTTAATCTGCAATGCAAAGCCATACGCTTCAAAGAGAGGGGAGCTACAGAAATAAGGTCAGTGTTTCTTTGATGCCAAGGTTCAAAGATGAAATAGCAGCCCCAGCGAAATGACAATGTTTATGCACAAACAGCCACCTTCACTCTGCAACCAGGCTGCTGGTGGAGTTAATGCACACAGGCTGAGGGTCTGCAGGCCGGGTGTGCGTTCCATATGCACCAAGGCCCGTTTAATCTCCTAGCCTGTCACTCTGGAGTACACTGAGCCCAATGTGGAGATTTGATTTCTCCATCCTAACGGTTGTTGGGTGGTCTCCCAGCTAAACCAATGTTGTAAGCTCCTTAAGGGCAAGAAATGTGTCTTGAATTAATCCTGTGTTCCTCTGAGTGTCAAACTCAGTGCTCAGCTTAATAAATACGTCATGACTCAACTTCCATCTTGCCAGCCTTCTGGATTTCAGGTCATGTTTATGCTATCTAAGATGGTGGGGGATCTTTATCTCAGGAGACTGGGAGCCAGAATCCAGTCCACCCCAGTGTAGCACCTGAAGGGATCTTTCAGTAGAGGGGGGAACACTTTAGGAGAGGTCTAGAAAGATTACAGTTCTGTCACTGTCAAGCAACCAGCATGAGGGATAGAGCCCCAAACCACGCCAACAGCTTCCCTACAGAAAACAATGTCATCTGTTGCCTTGTTTGATTTAATTCTTTAATGGACATTTTTTTCCAGTCAGTCTCTTTCAATTTCCAATCTCTACCATTCATCCGTAAACCCTCTTTCCCCAACTGTGAACAGTCTTCCACTTCTCAAAGAAGTAAAATGGCGATTGAATTGTACAAATAATCAAGAGACATCACCTGCAGCCAGATCCCATGTTGCCCAGAGTCTGGTGTGCTTCCTCTCAGTTCAGTTCCTCCATTGAAAGTCTCGATAGGGGAAGGACTAGGTGATAGGGTGTAGAGAATGAATATCACATGGTACTGATACAGAGTAAGAACGTAACAAAGCTGCTATGATTTTTTTTAACTTACCTGTTCTTTTCCCTTCCTTCTCCAAATATTTTCAGTAATTTTTGCCCACCTTTGAATTCTCCCTTGTTCTAAAAATTAATGACTACTGTTCCTGCAACACTTGCTTAAAAGTATCCCTATAATCTGGTCACCTCTCAAACTCTACCTCTCAGGACAGCTGGAATACCTTTCAAAATATTCTGCCCATTTCTGTCTTGGCTTTCTATGTTTTGTCCTCTGAACAAATCATGTTCTTTAGCAATTATTCTGATTGCACAAATTTACAGGGTACAGTATAACTATTTAACACAGGTGCACAGTGCAGGTGATGGACAAATCTGGGCTGTGAGTATTTCCATTTCTTTTTATGTTTTGAATACTATATAATGATTGTGTATTTATGGGACACAGGGTAACATTTCAGTACATGTGGACAATATAATCAGAAAATTGAGGTAGTTATCATTTCTAACTCTTAAACACATTTTTTTTTTGCATTTGAAATTCTGTTTTCTAGTTACTCATAAATAATGGAGCATTGCAGATTGCATTCCCGTGGTTCTTTAGAACACTAAAATGTATTCAGTCTATGACTGGGTATCTGCTGTCTGTCCTCTCTTAATCCCTTCTTCCTTAACCCTTCCCAGCTTCTAGTAAATCTATTCTGTGTTCTTACTGGCATTGTAAAATAGCATCTATCTTAGAGAAACCCTAACTAGTCAAAAGGAGAAAATGTAAGTCATACTATGCCATTCCCACATCATCAGTCACTCCATATGCGCTCCAGTGGCCCACAGGCTCTCCAGACTTCTCTTTCACATTTCTCAGGCTCTTCCCCTTGATCTCCTGAGTCCTGGAATTCAGGAGCACTCAAGCCAACTTCCACAGAAAGGCCTTTGCACTTTCTGGATCCTCTAGAATAGCTTTTCTATATCTACGCCGTTTGCCACCCCTCTCTGCTCAGAGTTGGTTCTCTGGAGAATCTGTCCCATCCCATGGGCCTCAGCCTTCATCTCTCCCCTTCCCTTCACTTCAGTTTTCATTCTATTCAAAGTATTCTTTCTTTTCTCTCATTGGAGTGCAAACTCCAAGAGAAGTGACTCTTTTCATTAAGCATGCCAAGAACAGCACCCCGAGACCATGGTTCGCGGTTCCTCAGCAAGGATTTATTGAGCAACAGCGATATTCTCCCTCGCCCTTTTGTCTGAATAAATAAACGCCTCTGATCTCCTTTGCATCACTGTGCCAGCGAGTCCTCTTTTTGAAAAGCACTGATCCCTTTCCGCAGCATGGTCTTGCTGGTAGCCTTCCAAAACAAACATCCCTTCCCTCTTCTTCCTTTACATCCACTGTTTGCCGCTGCAGTGCGCTACCCAGCCTGCTTGTTCCGATGTCTTCAGGCTTGTCTTGACTCCTCCCATCCCTTCTGGGGATTTTGCTCTCTTGCTGCCCTCCTGGTCTTCATGCTGCCCAGCTGGCCTTGGCCTCTTGACATTCTTCTCCCTTTAGTAACAACCTTCAGGTACTATTGTCCGGTTTGTCCTTGTGTTTTTATCTTTTCCCCCATCCCCTTTTCTGCAGGGCCTCTTCCTCTGGCTGTGCTTGTCAGAAGCTTAGCCTCTGCTTTCTGTACAATTAATTCCCTAACACAAGTGTCTTCTCGTGGTTCCTTCCTTTTATATAACAATGTGATACCACATAAGACTCACCGAGAAGAATGGTTAAGATAGTTTGCTGATGCCAAAATAATTCTGCATGGATGCTTGTTGTGTTTATCAAAAGCCAGAGTGCTGCTGACAGTACTGGTTTCTGGGGACACCTTTTGAGAGTCATCATTGTATAATGAACTCATCCTAGTCATTCTCTCCTTCCTAGCCAACACTATTGACTTATGGATTTCTTACAGATGGAAACCATCATTTTCACATCATTGGCTATCAGCACATACCCGATACATAATAAACTAGAGAGACATGCATTCAAATTGAATTCCAAGGCAAAATGTCTAGTTCCAATTGTGCCATGATATAGATGCTGATAAAATAGCTATTGGGACATTTTGGGAACCGTCAAGAGAATTGAGTTCTGAATGCTTCGTATAAGTCATCTAAGTAACTGAACTTGAACACTAAGGTCAACCTTTTTCCTTATAATTCTTATCTATGCCCGGATCTTCTTTTGCTCATAACATTTGTATGTTTATTGTTATGCCTTCAGTGTAGGACATCAGTGTCCATCTGTCTTCCATCATTACTTCATGTTTCAAGAAGATGGGAGAGCAGGGTGGGAGGAGGTGGAGGACTGCATACATAGTATGCTACAGTGGTTCTCAAAGGGTGGTCCCTAGACAAGCATCTCAACATCACCTGGGGCATGTTAGAACTGTGCTAGACATTTTCATTTGGAGTCAGAAACTCTAGGGGCGGGGTCAACAAACAGTCTAAGCATCCCTCCAGGGTCTTGGGAAGCAGCCTCATTTGAAAACCACATTTCCATATAAAAGGAAAGAAACAGGTAAGGGTATTTTGTGGAGGAAAAAAGAACAGAGAAAAAAAGAACAGAGGACTGCTTTCTGGCAAATGTAGACAGAGCTAGACAACCTTGCAGAAAGGAGGCCCGAGGACTGGAAAATGAGCGAACCAGAAAAAGAAAAGTATGAAATATGTTTTGATTCACTCTCTTAAGCCACTATTTAAAGCCAAGCATGAACTGGGTTCACTCAATTACCACAAGTACTTGTCCATCATCCCTGGTATGGGTGACCACTTGGCAATACTAATAGCGAAGTGCTTTTGCCTGTAGAACTGTGTGTTCTTCATAACAAGCCTTCCTGTAAACCTGTGCTTTCATAAAACCTCTTCAGATCTATAAAGTCATAAGCGCTAATGGCTACAACCCTAGTTATATCCTCCTCTTTGATCATCGCTGTCTGACTGAGACATTATTTCTTTAGTAATTCGTCCTCCTTGGGATACAAAAGATGGTGTCCATAAAAGCCACTTTAATTCTTGTCTGTGTAGGTCTGGGGTACCATTGGTAAAGGGGAGATATCATTTAGATCCCCAAAGCTACATTTAAAAAGATTGCTATGGTAGTGCAGCCTGATGATTCTACTCACGAAGAAGCAAAGACAGGCAGATGTCCAGACTACCAAGGCCAGTGAGAGACTTGTCTGAACAAAAAAGAAAAAGGTGAATGGAACTTGAGGAGTAACAGCCAAGAATGTTCTCTGGCCTCTACATGAACATGTGCACATAGACCTAAAAATGATTCTTCATTATGCACACATAATGATGAATATGTGTGATTCCAGCATTCTGGATACTGAGGCAAGAGAATCTTCATTGTGAGACTAGCCTGGGTTGTAATAGTAACTTTGATGGCAGCCTGGGGAACTTAGTGAGACCCTCTCTCACTAAAGCCATAAGAGGCAAGACAGACAAGAGGGCTCAACAATTAAGAGCAATTGCTGCTCTTGCACAGACATTCTGGATTTTAAGTTCCCAGCACTCACATCAGGCAGCCCACAACCACTTGTAATTTCCAAGAAATCCAGTTCCCTCTTCTGATCTCCACAGGCGCCTGCACACAAATGATGCTTATACATATATCCAAGCATATACATGTACACATAAAAATAATAATCTTTAAAACAACAATAATAATAACAGTTGGCTAAATATTACTATTATCACGTACATTTTTCCATCAGTGTGCCTACAGTAGGACTAGTCATTTTGGTTAGTAAGGAGATCTACAGTGACAATCTGGTACATTATTTACTTAGTAACTTATGGTCATATGTTTCATAGTCATCACTTGAAAGAGTGGATTTTCCTACCATTACATAGGATTGGCTTAGTTTTACATTATGATTATCACAGTCCTTTAACTACTGATGTTGCTGAAGTGACTATCCCATTTTTGACATCATGGTATTGAACTGATATGGGCACTATTTTAAGAAAAGATGATATGCTCAATCTAATATGACATGAAAATGTAGAATTCTAACATTTTTGTCATAGTTACAGATTTAAATCCCAATGGAAGAACATCTGTAGATCCCATCAGGCACTTAAGTAGCCTCTCTGATAGCGTTTAGTCTTTAGAGCTGAGATTTGAAGATCCATACCTTTGCATATTATAGAATTTTGTGACTTCAGTTCTTTCTGGAAACAGGAGTGTTACATGATTCTAGTAATAATTAGCAAATATGATTTGGATGTCTTGATTGACTAGCTGGTTCCTAATGTGATAAAAATTGCTATAGAGAATCCACATTTATGATCTCATCAACGATCTCCAAGCTGTGACTTCAGTGTCAAGCTGCTAAGATAACCTCAAAATCAGTTGCCTAGAAAGAATATGTTGACAGCTAAGATACCAGTAATGTCTATTGACAGGAAAATAGTGGAAATTCACTCCAAAATATACATGCAGAACTCCAATTCTTAATGTATGCTATTTTATTTTATGAGGTTATATCTGCATCATTCTCAATCAAATTTCCTGTCCTTAAGGGACAAACTTATGAAAGGTAGAACTTACTGTTGTCTTCAAAGTCTTGTGTTAGCTGAATGACTTCATTCAGGGCTACTCTCAGGTATTTTTACATCCCAAGACATGTTCAATGTTTTAGCTTCACCTCAATAGCTTTATTCCTCCCCGTAACCTACCAAATCCTTCTCTGTCACTTCAGTGCCTGACTGTCTTTCTAAGCCCTGGTTCCTGTTCCTAGACAAAAAAAGGTAATAATAATAATCTCCACTTCATCCAGTTTTCAGTAGTTTTGTTTTATTTTGTTTTGTTTTGTTGTTATTTATTCCAGTTACTTTAGTCAGACACATTTCTAATGAAGCTCTTCAAATCAGTAGTGATCAGGTTTTAAATCATGTCTTGAGGCATCAAACTTTCGAATGACTACACACTAAATGCTGGCTTTGGGACAAATCAGATTCCCCTCAAGTTTTGTACCCTGCACACCCTCTGAGAGCATTTGTACTGTCCTTCCCTTAAATGTTGTCTATCTAGCTACTTTGGCTCAAGTGTTAGAATTAGAATCACTCACTGGGTGGGTTCATGCATGAGCCCAAATCTAGATTCACTGTTCTGTCCTCTTGATAAATGAATGCTTTTACATTGTGTCCACTGGGATTTGTCTAGACATAGAAGTGAAGTAGGTAGACTGAGTAATTCCAGCCAGCACTACCCAAATAGCAGAGGCCAAAACAGAACTGTGCCTTTAATTATCCAAGCAGGCTAACTAAATCCCTCACTTAAGGCTTCCAATGGAGACACCATCCAAAATTCAAAGGTACATTTGACGTTTTAATACATAGTAATCAACAGGAATTGTGCCCCATCTAACCCTGTCTGTCCAAGAGACTACATTTCTGAAGTAAAGGTGAGTAGGCTGACTCTAGTATCTGATGGGATCTTTTGCTCCCTCCTTCCTGCTCTTCCTCTATCATAATGAGCATTTGCACTTTAATGTCTTTTTCTGTGGTGTTACTCACTGCACTGTAATGAGAAGTTGAGAAACTAAAATTCCACAAGAAAATGTGGGTTTTCTTTTATACTACACAGCTAATAAAAGGTAGCCAGGCATTAGGATTCTGGATTCTTGGTAGCTTTTTATAGTAATCACTCATTACAGATTTTTGGATTGGTGACAGTATCTTAGTTGAGAGAATAGACAACTCCTAACATATCCCAACATATTATTCATTTAGCACAATAGTAATTTCCTTCTTCCTTGAGTTAAAAGGTGGAGACAGGATTGCAAGTTCAGCGCCAGCCTGGGCAACATAACAAGACTCTGTCTCTAAACTAAAAGTAAAAAGAAACCTGAGGATGCAGAGATGTACCTTTCCCCAGTGTCTAACACCCTCAGCTCAACCTGTAGTACAGTCAGGGGGTTAGGAATGAAGACTCTTTCAAAAAGGACTCCCGAACTTGCCAACAGGGCAAGGAACTTGGACTGTGCATGACACTTTCATGGGCTGTGACTGGAGAGGTATGTTACCTTTCTCCTCCAAAATCCACTGGGTATAACCCAATCACATGATTCTGCCCAACCACAGAGAAGCCTAGAAGGGAAAAGGAAACCATCTACTCAGGAGAATAAAACTCACTTTGGGTTAAAAGGTTACCAGTCTTCACCATCCTCAGACTTCCTGAGGTTCTTTTCCATCCTGCATGTTTTAGGCAGTTACCCAGTCTTTCTCCAATGGCTGATTAGATAAACTCTTGAATTGGATATAATGTGAGTAGGTAAGAACAAAGGGGAAATGGCACCCAAAGGACTAGAAGGATCTCTTTCTTTCATGTAAGCTCTCAGGACTGCTAGTCCTGCTTCACTTCTCTTTTCTTTTTCACAGAACTGTGCTCTACCATAGTGCATAGTGGTAGTGTTACCATTGTGTTGTAACTCTGAAGCACCACATACTTCATGGTGTTGGGAAATGGACCCTGAGGATAATACTGCACTAGAAAAAGAAATTAAAATTGACACAAAATTAGAAAAAGTCTTGAATTTATACAGAAACAGAGAAAAAAGTCTTTTATGGAAAAAAATGTTAAGGGCAATAAAGAAGCAGAAAATGGTACCACTATCAGAAATTTACAAATTATAATTTAAGAATATGACCACTTGGGTTAATTGTCTGAACTTGGATGGGTTTAGTTTTTAGTCAGTTCCTACTCGCCCACTTAGTTCTCCTTGAATTCTTTTGAGACTGAGGGAAGCTAATATCTAAGGAGGGATGGAGCCTCAAGTGTTCACTTTGTGGTCATAGCCAACCTTGGCTTACTTAGTGACCAAACACAGAAGTCTGAATCCTGAACCCAGAGACTGAGTTCGTAAAAACACACCCTGAGCAGCTTCACACTAAGCATTTCACTGTCTTAGAAAAGAACCATTTGTTACGTACTATTGTTACACGGTAAAGTAGGCAAGTTCCTGCCAAATAGTTCATTCTGAGACTTCTGAAAAAATTTCTAAAGCTTAAATGTCTGGGTCTCATTCAATTGCTAAGAGATGTGTTAAATAAAATGCCAAAGTCTTCCATGTAACCTCATTATTTTTGAAACTCATTTTTAAGGTACCTTTTAAAGAGAAGACAAAGAAAAGAGATAAAAATAAGTTACTGATATTTAGAATATACTTAACCTAAAAACAAACAAACAAACAACCACCACCACCATGTTTCATCTCTGAATCTCTTTGTCTAGATTATTCCATTCGCTCTGATCATTTGGAAGGTTATCATGAGACAGGCAACTGGGGCATTGACCCTGCTCCCAACCCAACATGGACTTGGAGAAAGTGGCACAAGTCCTTTCCAGCTGTGACCTTCGACCTTTGCTCTGATCTCTGCAACAGGACACACATATTTTTACACTTGAGTTTGATAGGTTTAAAGACAACAGTGTCCAAGTGCGAAGATTTAGGGCATTGAGACTGAGAAAGAAGGGAGCAGGGTGGGTGACAGCCATTAGCTCTCCAGAGGAATTCTGTCTCTTCCCAGCTGTTTGTGTTTTTCATGAGATGCAGTACAAACTTCTTTCATCGGATGTTGCTTTGCTCCAGTGCTAGCTGTTTGCTAGCTTCGAAGCATGCTTCTTCGGTGCTATCACCAAACTTATCTTGCCTGTGTTTCTTTGGAAGCTTATTTTTCATTCAAAACTCTGTCCCTTCTATTCAGAAAAGACAGTAAGAAGGCAAAAGGGACTGTGGTTCATGGGGTAAATGATCTATCTTTAAACATGCAGTTTAAAAAGTCTTCTCACTTTGCTCATTGTCTTTTGCTGCAAAGAGCTCAGAGAATAGGAAACTGACCCTCCTGCTGGGTTTTTTTTCTTCCGTTTTTCTTTTTCTTCCCTTCCAGTCAAACTCAGCAACGTGTTTGTTCTATTCCTCTGAGATCCCTAAGAGGCATTGACAGAATTCCATGCAAAGTGCACTGTCTGAGGGTCCTGGCATTGAAGGCCCTTGGCATTGTTGAGGGAGGAATTAGCTGCTGCTTCCTAAATATATTTGCCACTTGGTTACCAGCTGGAGACAGAGAAAGAAGCTGAGAAGGAAGCAGAGGGCACGGAGAGCTGGGTTTTCTAAACGGTTTCAGGCCACTGGCATCTCGGCAAGAGCTAATGCAAACCAGATGTCAGGTGCTACGCTCCACTGGCTTTCAACTGAGGGCCTGCCTCCGTCCATGATTAATCACCTGTGCTGGTGGGTAGAGAAGTTCTACCTGGTCTTTTTGTGTGAGCAGACCTAAGGTCGGGGTCAGCAATCAAGGTGGCAGGCATGTGCCTCCCTGCCTTATTGCTGCTCATATAGGCATAGGACAACTTGAGTTTGTCCAATGAACACAAAATTAGCCAACACACTGAACTCTTGGATAGGAGGGGGATATTTGCCTGACTACACAGAAATGCCTGGCAAACTTTTCCAGGACCTTGTGCCTCCTCATTTGCTTCATCTTAGGGGTTAACTAATGATAGAATTTTTATGTCAGTCTAGTGAAATCAGCCCTGGCTTGGGAGTCCTTACAAAGATTCCCTAGCAAAGCTTAAAGGGAAGTGTTTGTTTTTTGATACAGGGGCCAAGATCCTGGGCCTCCTTCCTCTCAGCCATTCAAAGCCCTGCTGAAGCGTCTTCCTCCTCTTAAGCTCTCAGAGGAAAGACGCTAGAGATGGGGGAGTTGTGATGTAACACACATAGAATCCCATACTGTTTCCGTACAACTAGAGAAGCAAAGGAAGTAACTCCATCTGTCTCATCTTCTACAGTGAAAAAGAGCTGGTATTCCACACAAGCCTTTGTTTCTCTCATCGTGGGCTCATTTACAACTGTGCAATGAAATTTGCTCAGCCTCACTCTGGATTGGAGAATTTCATAGAGGAAACCAGCTACCTCACCAGCCACAGCTGGGGAGGATTAAGCAGGTGGATTCATGCCTAACGAAGCCCAGCATGTGTGAGTTTGAGCTATAGGGAAAGTATTAGCTTTCTGTTTCTGCATAACAAATTGCCCTAAGTGCCTGCTTAAAACAATGCCCCGTTTATTATCAGTCACCTTGGTGAGCATCTGAGCAGAGCCTCCCCAGGAGGCTGAAGGAAGATGGCCCCATCTACTCTTTCCAACAACTCCGGCTCCTCTCCCATAACCAAACTCATTTCTTTGGGGATGCATTTGGACTGAGGTGCCATTTTCTTGTTGGCTGGATGCCAGAGGCATTCTCTACATACGGGGTCACTCATTCTTTAGCAGGTAACTCCTTCATCCTCAAAAGACAGTAGATATCCTCTTTCCTCAAATCTCTTTCCTCTAAAAGGCCTTCATCTAAGGGGGTCACTGCACCAAGGTGTCACTGCTTGTTCATATCTCTAGAACTTTAAGGAGTGTGTGATGTGGTGTGTGTGTGTGTGTGTCTGTCTGTCTGTCTGTCTGTGCTTGCATACACATGTGTGAGGTGACTTCAAGGGTTACTTACATTCCCAGCAAGGATCTGCTTCAAACTGAATACTTAGAGTGAAAATTACTCCAGGGAACAATAAATTCTGAGAGACATGAAAATAATGAAAACAAGTCTCTGGCACGCCCCTCCCCAAATTCTAGAAGGACTAAAGGACCACCTGATAGACTGTAGTGACATTGGCCTTGAGGATAGCCTTTGGGAGCAAATCCAACTCAAGCAGCTAGGTTTTAACTCTAACTAATGGATTTTACTATTTTTGAACTGTGGAATTTTTTAAATTCCACTGTATAAAACGCATATTTTTGTTTAATTTTACAACATTGAATTTCTTCTGTGTCCGTTGATCCACTAAGTGATTAATATTTAATCTTCATACTATAAAGAAATTACAGAATAGCCAGCATTATTCCCACTTTCGCAGGTGAAGAAGGGAAGATGCAGAGTGAGGAAATGAGGAAATGCACACCCGTGGGAGTGGAGTCACTTTTGAACCCTGGAACTTGGGTTCACAGCCGTTGGGCACTTGACCCCTGGTGCTGGTGTTAAACGGGGAAAGGATCAGGACTGGGCTCCATCAGTACCCTACTTCTGAGCGAATACTGAAAACCAAAGTTTTAAAAACAAGGTAGCTGGTTGTCCCTCTCTATAGGGCTTGCTGGTGGCCTCTGTGATTTCTCTGATTTCTAGGAGTCCTTTCAAGGGGATCCTATCAACTCAGCTGCTCAGTCCTGGACCTTTCTTTTGACACATCCTTTGCCTCTGTGTCCCAACTTCATACAGGCTGTCATTCTGGCTGTCTAACTTATATTGTCTCCAGTTCATATCCTAACCATACAAGATTCCTCTTCCTCATTCACCCAGCGTCCACCCCAAACAGGTTATTTTCTACTTGTGATACTGCTATCTCTCCAATTACCAATTCCCCAAATCAGACTTGGTGGCATTTGAATATTACATCGGTCTGGCTCATTTGTCCCTTCCATGAATGTCATTCAAGCACTATTGAGCAATGGAGCATAGAAGCAAACTTCTATGTACAAGTCATGACCTTACTACTTCTAAATCTCTTCTCCAAACTCCCAGAGCATTACTTTCTTAGGGCACGTTATGTTTTACATTCTATTATGATAATATTAATCTTCTAGTTTGAAGGACCCTGGAAAATAGTGGTATGTAAGTTACTCTTCTATAGCCATAATGAAACAGGATGACCAAGGCAAATTATAAAATAAAACATTTAATTTGGAGCTCATGGTTGAAGAATCTATGACATGACAGCAAGCAAGCAAGATGCTGGATCAGTAACTGAGAGCTTGCATCCTCATGCATAAATCTGAGACAGAAAGAGCTAACTGAAACTTCAAAGCCTGCCCCCAGTGACCCCCAGTATCCCCACTAATAGGGACACATCTCCTAGTTCACCAACTAGGGAACCAAGCATTCAAATATACAAGTCATAGGGACCATTCTTATTCAAATGACCACAAGTAGGAATACTTAGCTCTCAATCCTCTATAGAATTCAGCTGTCATCTGTATTTGGAAAGCCATACATTAAAAAATCCAGGGAGTGTGTCAGGTGGAGGGGCATATACGTGGAGGCAGGGGGAGAGAGGAGGGGTTAGGGGTTTTGGGGGAGGGGGAAATTGGGAAAGGTTTTACCATGGCAATGTAAATGAAGATGATATTCAATTAAATAAAAAAAAAATCCTGAGTTATCATCCTCCTACAGCCTGGGCAGTACATAGATCAGTGATTACCATCATCCCCATCCCCCAGACTGGTGAACCAACCCACAACAGGTGTTAGTTTTTAATCTTCAAAAAGGGGGGATCACATAGAACCTCCCAACAGATATAGTCTGGTCCTAGAAACTCTTTTGATTGTTCTCTGTTGTCTTCGGTCACAATTTATTTTATTGTTATTATTATCTTTATCATCATTATTATTATTATTGAATCAACAACCTCAATGTAATGTATCACTTTGAACCATGGTTCTTAACTAGAGGTAGACATCACAGTTGCCCCATGAGCTCTTTTAAAATGTCAACCCCAGACCTTCTCAAATATAATCTCTGAAGTGGAAGGTTGATATGTCTGCTAGTTCCTTGTATAAAATAATGGCTTTCATTATGTTCACACATTATGCTTGTCTTCATTCCCATCACCTTCTCTTCTCCCTCTTCCTGATGCTCTCTGTCTTCCCTCAAAATACTGCCTTCTTCATACTTTCATATGAACACACATATATACATACAAATATGTATATATTTATGAATATATATATATATAGAGAGAGAGAGATGAGGAGAAATTGATTCTGCATATAAGAAAATGTGTCTTATTTTCCTATTACCCTTAATTTTTAAAATTCCAAAAACCTTTGATGTGTTAAAAAGCACTAATTCATAAGGTCTCTAGGAAGTCCATCCCTTCTTTAATGTATTAAATTCTACTATTAGAGATTTGCTAAGATACTACTCTCCACTTAAATGCAAATTAACCATTCAATTAATAATTTTCATGAGATGGTATCACGGTGGTACACATGTCAAATGGCATGCGTTACTCTGTGCATGCTGTTTTCTATCTGCCTCTTGATTAGATCATTTCTCTTCAAAGAGTTCCAGAATTCCATCATCCATTCCTGCTTCCATGGCCTGCCCCGCTTCTGTATGTCGTAAGAGCTTTCTTGTGTCAAATGCGTGTATCCTTATGTCGTGGGGCTCACACACAGCCAATGAGCTAATTCTGGAGAATCTTATAAAGCAGATCCAGTTTCCACATTATCTTGGAAATACTTTCATAATCCTCAAACCTCAGTTTCCACATCTGTAAAGGATTCCAAAACATCATTCTCTGGCTCCTCCTTAATGTGCAGATGGCCTTTCTCCTCTTGAGGGTGAGTTAAAGTCCTGTCAGTGTGTTTGAGTAGCTTTGTAGTATTAGCTCTTCTTCAGAGCCCTTGAAATCAGGCCATGAAGATAGCTGCCCCTACCTCAAGCCCAATCTGCCCCTCTGTGAACATTCCCCAGGGCCAGGACTGCACAGGCTAAAGAGCCCCTGGCACATGTGTATGTAGCTATAAAACATGCCGTAACCTTGGAATCCTGACTTCAAAAGGGAGAGCTCCACTGCCTTATAAAAATGTGTGCTTCTCTAAGCAAACCACTCCAAACGCCGTTGTCTCCACCCCTCTGGAAAGCCTGTCACTGCTAATGCGGTTCTTACGGCTCTCCACCCCACCCGTAGCCTCTTCATCTTCCCTGAGATCTCTCTGCCCCTGAGTGTCTTGGAAACAAAATGTCCTGTCTGGTGTCCAGTGCTTAAAAATAACAGACACTGGGTTCCTGCTGCCACATGGAAACTTTACTGCCAGGGCTGCTCAGCACCCCACACTCTGGGTCATGCCAGGGAAGCAGTCAGGGGAACGCCAGACCTAAGAAAGGGTTTGTACTACTGTAGGCATTCTCTAATGTCAGTTTGATTTTCCACGGGCTAATTTTTCTGAAATACCAACTGCTTAAATGGTGAGAAATGTTTTACAGAAAGATACTTTCCATTTATGGAGACAAGGACCTCATTTTTCAAGTAATACTGCCCAAGTCGGAATGTTAGATTGCCCAAGTCAGTGTTCTGACAGTAGTGGTGTGCTAAATAAATTAAGCAAGGGTAAGCTGTGTGTATTCCCACGTGTCCATTTTTAAGCATGAGAAATGCTAAAATAAGTCACCCTTTGGCATCTGGGAATATATATATATGTTCCTCTGCTAGAAACTGACAGGGACACCATGTTGGCCCAGGGGAGCACCAAACCATCTCTTTTTCTTTCTCAGTCATAGAGAGAAATGCCTGCCCACCCACCTGCTCCACCCCTGAGCATGCCAGTGATTTGGTGGGGGGCAAAATTTTTCTCCTTCAAGACAGGTCACTCTAGCAACTTCCACTATCTATCTGCAATTCCTTCTGCTCCTCCCAGAGACTGAGTTGTCCTAAACATATTTCTGGAAACACCACAAACCATTGTTTTTATTAGGGGACTGTGAAGCTTTGTAGTGAGAGGCTTTGTGTTTTATTTGTTTTCCTTCCTCTGCCCCAGCTGTTTTTGTTTTAACAGCATCGGAGGGAAGGGTAAAGTATGCCTGGCCTCTGTTAACCTAGCTCGTCCCTCAGACGGGTAGGGCTGGACATCTGAATGGTGAGAATGGCAACACATAGCTTCTTTTGCAGACACAGATTTATCCTTAACCCCACCTACCTTCTGAAAGAGGTGAGGCAGATGAGGGGGATGATCTCAGGTTGGTCACTTTGGAGCAGATAACTCCCAGGAAAGCAGGCTATCCACACAAAAGGAAATCAGGACTTAATAGCTACCTAGATATGATATCAAGGGAGAGGCTGCTGACAACTCTCCATTTATTTTCAAATCCAACTTAAGGGTCAAAAAGTAGCCAGGTACCTACCATAGTATGCACAGCCTTATGGGTGAACTGGCAATAGCGCCAGTTTCTGAAAATACCAAATCTCCATTTGAAATTGAAAATCAAAAGGCATGTCCAGTGCCATCCCCAGAGTCCACAACTCAATAGATCTTGGATGCAGTTTTGGCACGTCATTGATTCTACAACGTCTCCAGATGATGCCAAGGTGACACTGAGGCTGCTGAAAACTAGAGAAACTGAGAATTAACTCCCAAGCATGTCCTGGGTGCCAGTTGCAGTATCAGTCAAGTCTCTTGCTTTAACAGTCTTCATTTCTCTGCATCTTCCTCAGATATTATCTTCACCTTGCAGATAACAGTGAGGTTGAGGGGTTTTTTAAGGGGGGGGGACTAAAGTTTTCCAGGTCCAACTGGATGGTAATTCACTTACCTCTGAAGCCTATTCCTGTCCCTGACAATACTCAGCCCCAATTTAACAAAATAAACACATAAATTCTCTAGAAGCCTGCGTTAGAATCATCTCATTCATTTCTTTAGCTGACTTCTCTGTCTTGTATGGAATCTGCAGCAGAAGAGGCTGAACCTCTGTAATTAGCAGCTTTATGCCTTTCAGACAGGATCTGGCTACAGTGCCCAGTCTGCAGAATGCCTGGGTGCTGTCTCGACAGCAACCATTCCTGTGCACAAGGACCCTGCCAAATATTTCTTCTACTTTTACCAAGCTCTCTTCAAGTGCAGATCTCAAAGCACACCATAATTAGTACAATCACCCACATCCTGTCTAGATGAGCAGTGTTTTATATGTACAAATTCCCCCTTTGCCCCCAGGCCCTTCGGGAGAATGCAAATGTTTTCAACTTTAAAGAGTGAGGAATCAAGTAATTGAAAGGAGCTGTATCTTGGCCAATACCAAAGACCTCAAAGGCATTTATAGTTGACCTGTATGAGAAAGCATGGTGACTACAAAGTGTGTCAATGGTGGCTTATCAGCCATAACTGTGCTGATAAGTGATTCAAAGACAGGAACGACAGAACAAGAATGACCCTTCCAGGTCCTCCAAATCAGATAAACTCAGAACCAAAATTCTGACTGGTTTTATTAAGATCGCAAAGCTTCTAGAAGTAGTGAAGTGGTGACACTTGCTTGTGATCCAGTTACTTGAGTTAATTGAGGAAGAGAAGACAGACAGGGCCAATTAAGTAGCTGGGCTGTCCAATGATAGATGAGTCACTGTAGGCAAAGATAATGCCACTGGGAAAGGCAATTTACATCATCTGTGTACTTCCCGACCAGGAAATCCTCCGAGTCTTTGAGGGGGGATATTTAGGAACCATCAGGCCCAGCCTGATGAAGTCATCTGGTCGTCATGTAGCTAACAATCAACAAAAGTGCTGAGCACACAAGAAGATGAGCCATATGGAATACATTTGGTTGGCTGGGATGTGTGTCCCTGCCTTCTTTTCAATCACCTTCATATCACATCTTACCACATCCCTCTTCTAGTCCATTGGTCCATTCTCTCCACTCTATGCGCTTATCCCCTTAGGTATGGAGTTTCAAAGTATAGGTGAATTTTTAAGGCAAACAGCACCCCTACTAATTTCTAGTGTTATATTTCAGAAAGGACACTTCCATGTACACATACAAGTTCCCAAGGGACATTTCAGCATATTATAAAACAATTCTTTTTTAAATGGCTTAAGAAGTCCTGTCTACTCAGTATAATTTATACAGGTGGCCCTGCATGTTTTCAAATTCCACACAATTGACAAATCTAGAACTGGAGAGCAGAGAAATCAGGTTATTATTATTATTGCTGTTGTTGTTGTTGTTGCTTTTGGACCTTAAAGGATGAGTGAATGTAGGGGGGAGAATATATACATGAAAGTAAACCATTCCTGCAACTTCCTGTTTCTATCAATGCAAAGGCCATTCCTGAATCTCAGAGTGAAGGTTGTTATCAGTGATTGCCACTGATCAAAAAAAAATCCCGGGAATTCTCTCTCTCTCTCTCTCTCTCTCTCTCTCTCTCTCTCTCTCTCTCTCTCTCTCTCTCTCTCTCCCTCCCTCCCTCCCTCCCTCCCTCTCTTTCTCTCTTCCTCTCCTCTCCTCTCCTCCCCTCCCCTCCCTTTTAGGTTTACTCTCATAAAATAATTAAATGTTGCATTCTTCCATCCATCTACATGCATCCCCCCCTCTTTTTTGTCAGGCAGTCTTCCCTTTCTCTGGTTCTTCACAACCCACTCAGCTCTCTGCCACCCTCCTATGGTACCCATCCTTGCACCCTTGCATTGCTTTCCCTAACTGGCTGTTCTTCTCTGGTGTTTTTCTACCTAATTGCTTATTCACACTTTAGATCTAAGCCTGATCATCCTTGGAGCCTGGCTACCTTGTCCTTGCTCTAATCTCCCTAGTGTGAACTATGCTGACACCACATAACTTTTCATTATGGTGTTCATTAGAGTATTGGATGTATCTATATCATCTATACCTATCTATATCCACATCCATATCCATATCTATATCATCTAATCGGACTGTTCACTTTCACACCTACCTTCCCACAGATCATAATCCTTTCTGCTTATACAACCTCTCCTCTCATTGCTACCAGTGAACTTTGTTTTCCATAGCTTGCCCTCGCTTTCCTTAATCAGTGACTCATTCTATCTCACAGATTCTGCTATAATTTTTTCTCCCCTTTCCTCTAATTTTGTTCTATCAACTGTTAGGTTTTTTTTTAATTTTTCATATCTAAACTCTACTAGCAAGAAGATATGGTTGACCTAATTAGTATCTATCATCTCTTTGTAATGACAGACAACATCATGATTCCCTGACCAATATCCAAATGAACTCTCCTTAAGTCAAGGGAATCTCTACCCCTATCTGTGGCCAGGATAAGGAGCTAAAATGCAAGAGATATTTTGGTTTTGTTTGTTTTTTGATTTTTCCTATCATAATCTGATTACCAAGAATTAAATACTTGGGAAAGAATCTTCCTTGAAAACTGGAGTTAGATAAGGAGCAATTTCAGAAAAGAATCTTGGACAAATGAGGCATTTAACATCCCACTTCTTCATGTTCTACCCAACAAAATCTCCATTCCTCTGCATGTACAGTTGGCACAATTAGGCAACTAATGTTAGGTCCCCTTAGAACTAATGATGAAAGAAAATTTCTGAAATTTGTGACCTAATGTATTTGGGGAATGACTGATCTTATCATTCAACACACCATAAGACTAGAAAAACAATGACTTCAGGAGGACAATCTACAAGTTCACTTTACTCCTTGTGTCTGTACCGTCAGGCCCCACAGCCAAAATGGAAGGGCTTTGAAAGGTCTCCCATTTATCAGGCTTTGGACCCTTAATCCTCAATGTCTGACCAACCCTTTACAACATGAGTTCTTCACCTTCTCCACTGCAAAATATGGGCATAATTATGATCATTTATTATTGTAGAGATTAGAATTTTATCACATACTAGAAAAGGTAGCCACCATCTATTATTCACTATGTAGTCAGAACACTAGTGTAGAGGTTAATAAGCCAAATTCTAGAACCCAATTTCTTGGGCTAAATTCTAGCTTGAATAGCTACATACTTTATAAATTTAAGTAAGTACTTGCTTTCCTTTATGTATTATATAAGATTACAGTACCTACCTTGATATTGCCATAATAAAGTAGTAATAGATGTTACTATTTAGTACCTGCCTATAACTGTGATGATTTTATATATATATATATGGATTATAATCATTGTTACTGCTACTGTCTTCAATATTTCTTTCTTTCTGTGTCGCTGTCTCTTTGTCTGTCTGTCTGTCTGTCTCTCTCTCTCTCTTTCTCTCTCTCACTCGCTCTCTGTGTGTTTGTGAGTGTGCACTTGGACATGCAGGTGCATGCTCACATATGTGTGTGCGCCTGCACATGCAGGTGTGTGTGTGTGTGTGTGTGTGTGTGTGTATTGGTAGATCAGAAGTCAACTCTCAGGAGTTATTTCTTTCCTGTCACCTTGTGGGATCCAGGGATCAAACTAAGGTCATCAGACTTGTGCCTATAACCACTGATCCATCTCACCAGTGCTCTATTCATATTATTTATTGAGACTGTTGTATTCTGCCTGATCAAAGTAGTAGTCATCTGTCACTAGAAACATTTGCTCACAGGTGACAGAAAAGAGCACTACTGGTTCATGTAACAGAAAGTCCAAATGATGTCCTAGCTTACCCGTGGCTATATGCAAGTTTCACTTAAGACCCTCACTCCCTGTGCCTTGGGTATTATCAGAGTCAATAACATTCTTGACAGGTTTCCTAGGTGAGTGGACAAAGATCTAGCTTCCCATTCTTTCCATTCTTCAGTAGATCTGAGACAAAGACTGATATTTCCAAATTTTATTCCATTATTGAACCAACAATCAGAAAGGTAGAGCATTCCAAGTGACCAAGTCAACGTAACAAGCGGAGAAATGTATCAAGCTCACTCAAATATCATCATCTACTTGAGGAAAGATGCTGAATGGAAGATTCCACAGCTCAACCATTTTTCAAGGACTAAGATGACCACAATTAACATGTTTGCTGAAGTTTACACTTTTGTCCTCTGGAGAATTACAAACACCCACAAGTGATATTCAAAATGTTGAATAACATCTAGTGCATGACCTCAGTCTAATTTAAATGAACACCTAACCAATAAGAATAGAAGTCAGCTAGAGACAGCCACAACTACAGTAACCCATTCCTGTAGAATAGCATCCCTTTGCCAAAGGCTAACACTGAGTTAACTTCTAGGGTACTTAAATATTGAATCCCATTCATTCTCATTAAGTAAACATTGGCTAACTCTGTCTTGTTTGTTCACCTATATACACTAAAGAAAGGACTGATGTAAACAGATTTCTTCAGAACTTTTTCTTCTCTTTATGAGACTGACACCCTACCTACTGCTCTAACGAGGTACCTTTCTTCTCTTTAATTCCCTTTGTAATCTTAGGTATGTGTCCACAGGACTGAGACACTTTGGACAGAGGATTTTTTTTAACTTAACTAAGGCATCGGTATATTTGACATGGACACACACATTTTGCCTGTCCTGTTTCAGACCAAGGTTGTCTTTACTTTCTGCCTGAGAAAAGCAGAAGTCCTCCCCTTTGTCCTCTCTCTAACACTACCAAATGCTTATGAAACAAGCCTGGTGTCAGCTGGCCCCGTCCTTACTCGGTGGCACGTTACTTCTTTAAGTTGAGGGTAGATGAATTTCCCTTTGATTAGAGACTTAGTCTATGAATTTAAAAGGCTGGTTCAATTTGGATAAAGAGTGTTACCAACAACTGATTGTGTGGGTGTGTGTATACATACATTTCATATTACACTCCCTTCTCCTGAGCTAATGATTAAAACACTTGACATAGAGTCTATACACAAGAGATACTTGCTCACACTAGCCCTACAGCACTTAACACACCCCATATTGTCTCCTAGGTACAATGCAGTACTTGTGTCCAATCACCCTGCTTCCAACTCCTCTTAGCTGATAAGCAAGCCCTCAGGTGGGAAAATGTTTGCCAGGTTGATCTAACCTTTACTTCCCTCTTCCTGATGGAGATTGAAGGGTTTCAAGCCTGTGTCCTTTCAGGTATGCAGAGAATCCAGAAACTTCGAGAAAACATAAAATACTTCCGACGGCGACTGATAGAGATGGGATTCATCATCTATGGAGATGACTTCTCTCCTGTGGTCCCTGTGCTCCTCTACATGCCTGCTAAAGTGTCGTGAGTATCCATCAACCCTCAGAATGACACCAGGGCACAGTGTGTCATGACAGAGATGGGATGTTTGATACCATGAGGTTTTCCTGTGTATGAACTAGATGATGTGCTTGGCGGGCTGCTTGAGTTCTGACCTCAGATACACGGCTTCTCAGAAGCTGTCTGCCAGCATCTTTAGGAGTTTTTCCATGTAC
Source organism: Apodemus sylvaticus (assembly GCF_947179515.1). Lineage (NCBI taxonomy): Eukaryota > Metazoa > Chordata > Mammalia > Rodentia > Muridae > Apodemus > Apodemus sylvaticus. The sequence continues at coordinate 122,579,166 of NC_067476.1, forward strand.
CTTCCAGAAAAGGAGACTGGTGCTAAGGCCCATCTCTCTACACCATTCTCATGCTCTGGAAATTTGGGGAAATGGTTTATCTGAATTGTAAAATAGATGGTCTTGAACCTCCTTCGGACCAAGACTGTCCCTTCAATACATAACCACAGTACTGGAACTTTCTGTTTAACCCACCATCCATCTACCTGAACAGATTTTTAGAAATATACATACATGCACACACACACACACACACACATATATATATATATACACACACACACACACACACACACACACACACACACACACACACACACACACATATATATATATATATATATATATATATATATATATATATATATATATACATATAAATCATTAAGATAATTTGGCCCTAGCCTGTTGAGAACTCATCCTGAGAAGTGAATCATAAATTCTCAAAAGGCTCATTCTTCAAAATACATCCTCATGTGACTTTTGCCACAAAAATATCAAGCACTTGAAACACACACATGAGTGTGTTATTTAGTAGGCTACAGCATCAGCATCTGTCACAAATTTGTGACATAAACATTGTATACAATGCGACAGTACAATCATCTGTAGTGTTTAGTACAGTATAATTGTAGTCATAAAATGTGTAAATCAGGCTGGCTGTTAAGATAGCTCAACAGATAAAGACACTTGCTGCCAAACCTGACGACCCGAGTTCAATTCCTGAAATGCACATGGTGGAAGGAGAAAAACAACTCTAAAAAGATGTCCTTTGACCTACATACATGTGCTGTGACACACATGCCTGCATACATACACACAAAATAAATAACTAGGTATAAAAAATTTCAAGCACACACATAAGGAATAAATTACATTAAGCCTGAGGTACAAGGTTTCTATTTCCGATACATTGTCATTGCCACTTGGGAGATTTTGGTATACAAGTTGTTATAATGTCATATCCACTGCAGTGCTAATGCTTATTATTATTACTATTATCATCATCATCATCATCATCATCACTGCCATCATTATTATGGTTTATAATTGGTTACTTCTAGCCTATGGCAACTCTGATTCACTTTGAAGGTTACATATCCAGAGACTCATTCCATAAAATGTAATCATCTATAGTCTCTGAAGTAGTCTAAGTTTTAAATTCAGAAATGTTCCCGGGAGGCCCCAGATTATCCTAATAAACAAACAGTTATAGATTTTTTTCAACATTCTTTGACAAAACTCACTTCCTTTGATACAAAGGGACCTGTGCAGACAGTGAAATGGTCTTCTGGGAGCCCCAAAACCTAGCCTGAGATCATGGGTCAGATGGTTTGTATCTAGCAATAAAGCACTTGACTTGTTTCTCAGACAATTCTGTGCTCTCATCCTGTGCAGTGCTGTGGGCAGCCTTCCATAGGGTGATCAAGAAAGCAAAAAGAACAGCCCCTGTTTTCAAACTTTCTCAGCTAGAAAGTTTTGCTTCCTTGTAGCCTTCTAAGTAGAAATCAAAGGGGGAAATCTTGCCTAGCCCAAGCCAGCAGGGCAGAAGGATTGTATATTCAGTAGCTTTTGCACTCTCCACTGTTTTATTTGAAAACATGAATTCTGCACAAGGCAACCAAAAAGCAAATAGCTAAATAGCAAGGTGGATGAATGTGTGGGCAGTCTGGTTCCATTATATTTTTTTTCTGAAATAAGGCTAGAGGTTTCTATGCTGCTGTCAGCTTCTAGCCTAAAATAGTATGCCAGAAAGTCCTTAATACTAAGAACAGACATGAGACCTTGACATCACTTGTGGGTAGAGCCACTCGGCAATTAAGATTTCCTGTGGAGAGCAACAGAGCCCAAAAAGAAAATGAACTCATGGGGGTAGGGGTGTATATTCCTTTTTAATCTGACTTCTGCTCTTAGAGTGAGTGATTTAGAGACTTTGAGTTTAATATTCTGGGATCATTACTGAAATTAACTTTGAAATAAACAAAAAGCAGAAGGATGGAGGAAAGGAGGGCCTTAAAAAGGTTTCTCTACCTCCAAGAGCTTTGTAATTATTTCATGACTGACATCCTATAGGTTTCGAGCACCCGTGAGGTGGTTCTCTTATCTCCCTGATAGCCTCGTCCCTTGAGGCCAGACAATAGGTTATTCCTCTTGTACACACCGTATGTTCACTCACAAATAAAAAATAAGAAATAAAAAAAAAACAAGAGGAGACCTTTGTCAATACCTATTTCTCATTTGATTCAGCATGTAATCTTCATTTCTGGTATAGGAATATCAAATCCTGATCTTCAAATTATAGTCGCTAAGTATCCCTTCTTGAAATGTCCACAATTCCTGCTGTTCAACTTTTTAAAACATACAGGTTTACATTTAATAAATATCATTTCCAGTTTCATCATATTATACCTGCTGTTTTGATTTCTGGTCCATGGAGTCTACAGATCAGGAAGTCCATATCAGTTCAGGCTTGTCACATCAGCATCGCAGACACCAGCATTTCCTGCTCCATACCAAAGGCTCTGTGATGACAGCTATCTCACCACTGTGTCAGGTTCTATACAAAGCACACACTCAGCTCTGAGGGACAGCAAGCAATTGCCCTTTCCTGGATGTGCTGTGTAGAAGAAAACTTGGTCATCCTTTTCTTAATATCATTTTAAAAAAGAACAAATCAACTAACCATATTCTTTTTTCAGCAGAATAATTAGATCTTCCCTCAGTTAACCTTGTTTTTTCTCTCTTTCCCTAAGTGCTTTTGAAAGACTTTTGCTTAAGAAAAATATTGGAGTGGTGGTTGTTGGATTTCCAGCTACCTCCTTGCCAGAAGGTCGGGCTAGGTTCAGCCTTTCCTCAGCACATACTCGGGAGATGTTAGACACAGTGAGTATCCATCTACCAACAGTGACTACCTGGGATACCCTGGATTCTGAGCAAGTACTTTTACGGAGCATCTTAGGTTTCTCTAGAGTGGCTTAGGAAAAGAAAACTAATGGCAAAGGAAACTCACTTCTAATTGTTTAAAACCAACAAAACAAACAAATAAATAAACAAATAAAGACTGTGGTACGTCAGCAATATCCAACAACATGCCCAAATCAACAGAGAGAAAAGAAAATCCAATTCCTGAAGGCTTGATTAAAGTCAGAATTTGGGTTTCATAAAAAAGCCTGAGTAATCAAATGTTCTATTTGTTTGCTCTGAAAAGTCAACCTCATCTTACACACACCTTAAGCATTACGGCCTGGTTTTTTGTTTTATGTTGTTTTGTTTTGTTTTTGTTTGTTTTGTTTCTACAAGGACAAAAGCTTCCATAATGAAATATGACACTAAGCCATCGTGGTCAGTCTGAAATTAATTATCACATAATATGAATGAGTTTTTATAAACAAGGATGTGTATGAATCATGTTCAAAACCTGGAACAAAAAGATTAGACAATATTGACAGGCTAAATTAATAACAAACTAAACTAATGATAATTCCAGACAGAATAAGCTAATCATGAGAACACAACAGGGAACTCTGGGAATCACAAAAGTGAGGTTCGTTATTATAGTAGTGAATCTTTACAAGGAAAGTGACTTTTCAGATGGGCATTGTTAAATGACAATTAGAAAGCATCACTGAATCTTTCTGATCACTAGAGCAATATGATCAGTCATGGTAAGTACATGTGACAAGTGGGTTAGAGAGGAAAGAGCCCGGTGAAAGGGACATGAAATGGAGCCATCTAAACTCTAAATTAGAGTTGACAAGTGGTTTCCATCCAGTGGCAATGGAAACAACAACAATTCAAAGATGAATCTACTGCACACTATGAATACATGATTTGCAAAGGCTTGACAAGTGATTAAATGGAAGAGGGAAGCATGAGCAGAGAAGATCAGGGTAGTTCTCTAGCTCTCCAGGCTTGGGGAACAGGAACATGGACAACCGGTACAGGAGAGGAAATGCAGAGTAAGTATCAGCATCTTTAATGAGAATGGAGGAAAATGGCAAAGTCAGACCTGGACACTAAGAGCATGTGCTTCTGGACTATTGATAAAAGTGAAAACTGATTCTAGAGCTCAGGAAGGATTGCAAGCCTATAGCTACTGTAGTTTAAGGAACTGTGGGCATGTTAAAGACAAAGATAAAAGATCTAATTATTGAGAAATGAACAACAGTGGTCAGGGGAAAGGCAGAATTTGGGAGGACTCCTACTTTCTGAGACATGGAATTGGAGAAGGGAAATAGGTAGGATGTAGGTAGAGCTAAAACTGCCAGGAAGGATGTGTGCTACTATAGCACACTAAACATTAAACAGTTTCCAGGGGGCAAAAAAGATGGAAAAGCTACCTAAATATAAGAAGGTTCAAATAAGGTAAGAGATGAGAAGAAACTTTTAGACTAGCAATTACTGGGAGCTCAGTGTTCCTTAGAGTGGGTGGTTTTATGAGAATGCAAGGAACAAAAAGGAAAGCACAATGAATAAAAGGGTGAAGAGTCTCCTTTGAGCTTGAATTACACACATGCACACTAGAGAGAGAGATGGATGCGGATGCGGGGAGGAGGGGAGAGACTGAGACAAATAGAGAGACAGAGAGAAGAGGGGCAAAGAGAGGTGAGAGAGAAAGAGCTAAGAGAGAAACAGTTAGAGAGACAGCGATGACAACACAGAGACAGAGGGGACATAAGAGAGGAGAAAGAAACAGAGGCAGAAAGAAATAGAGACAGAAACAGGGATAGACACAGTGAATGATAGAGACAAAGGGGGAGAGGAAGGAGGAGGCAAGAGACGGAGAGTCAGAGGAGAAAATGAGGAGACACAAAGGGAATGAATGAGAGACACAGAGGCAGAGACAGAAAGAGACTGACAGAGAAAAGAAAGTAGAGAGAGAGAACTAGAGAAAGAGAAGGGGAGAGAAGGAAAGAAATAGAGGGAGAAATTAAAAGAGGGGTGGGAAAGAGAGAGAAGGTAGCTGGGGGAAGGCTTGTACTCTTTACACACGAGTAAGAAGACAGCAAGGAGGAAACCTTACAAAGTGAAAATGAACAGGAGTAAGCTTCAAAAGGTGACAGAAATGAAGTGGAGAGCAGAGAAGATATCTTATCCATCCCTTCTTGTCAAAACAGCATTAAGACCCCAAATATAGCTAACTCCGTAGTAACCAGACATCGAACTTATATTGACAAATGCTTTATTGCTATAAAATGCCTGGCATGCTAGGAGCACTGATATATCAACTCAACCGTTACTCCTGAGATCACACATGCATGTCAGTGTGACTCATGAGCCGGTATTTAAGATAACATAGAGTGAAACTTGAACCTCTTCAACAGTGAGGAAGCTAAGGTAGCAACTAGACGTGAAGACTCATAGATATAAACACTAGTAAACAAAAGTAGTCAGAGGGCTGGGGGAAGATGGTGAGTTGGCAAAGTGCTAGCTGTCACTCTGAAAGCACTAAGACCTGAGTGAGGATTCAAGGCATTCATGTAAAACTCTGGGCATGGAAGCATGTGTACCTGCAATCCCAGCCCTGGAGAAGCAGAGGTTTGCAGAGCCCTGGAACCTGTTAAATTGGTAACCTTCAGGTTCAGGGAGAGACTCTGTCTCAAAAATTAAAGTGGAGAACAATACAGAAAGTATTGGTCTGGCCTGTGCCTGGCCTTTGGGCACATATACACATGTGCATGTCTTGGATGTGTGTGTATGTGTGTGAGTACACATATATGTGCAAAATATCCACAAAGAAAAAGAGAGAAAAGGGGAGGTATAATTGAGAGATCAGGTTGCAAACAGAAAAGACATAGGCTAGTGTAACATCTTCCTTTTCTGGCTCCTTCTTGACAGCTCTAGCGTTCTTTACTCTTTACTTCTGAAAGAAAGATGATAAACACATACCCAGCCACTGACTTCTTGGTAGTACCCAAGGGCTATACAGAGAAACTCTGTCTCGGAAAAAAAAAAAAAAACAAATCCAAAAAACAAAAACAAAAACAAAAAAACAACAAAAAAAAGAATGTCCTCTCTTCTAACCCATCTCAGAGATGCCCATGGCTCTACCATACTATATCTCAGGAAGGACTTTAATATAAAACTGAAATGTGTGTGGTCTTGATTCTTTGTGAGTCTAAGTTGTGTTATTCTACAGACTGTAGAAATGAGTATTCTAAAAATGAGTGTTGGGAGTAAGTTTGGTTGGTTTACTCTATTTGAAGTCATAATCTCAAATGTATTCTGCAACCCTATCATTTTCTTCTATGAGGTTATATGCAAGTTTTTTTTATTTTGGTTTGTTTTTTGTTCTTGTTTTTGTTTTTTTTCCTGAGACAGGGTTTCTCTGTATAGCCCTAGCTGTCCTGGAACTCACTATGTAAACCAGGCTGGCCTCTAACTCAGAAATCCACCTGCCTCTGCCTCCCAGAGTGCTGAGATTACAGGTGTGCACCACCACTGCCCCGCTATGTGCAAGTTTTAAGATAAAGAAAAGGTTTAGATGGTTCAGAGGTCTTAAGTTCTCTCGTCGCACTCCTAAAGCAGAACACTCACAATGTTGAGTTAGAACATTAGATAAAGGGAATTATTATCCATTACATCTCTAGAATGCTAAGGGGGATTAGCTCAATTGATAAAATGCTTATATTGCATGAGGATCTGAGTTCAGTTCCCAGAACACACTTTTATAAAGCTTAGTATAATGAGATGTGCTTGCAATGCCAACACTGGGGAAGCAATTACAAAGAAGAATTACTGAAGTGCACTGGCCAGCAAGGTCCAGGACAGACCCTGCCTTAAGAAATAAAACAGATGGCTCCTGAATATCGACACCCATGGTTGTTCTCTGTCAGCACACATATGTGCATACACATGCAGGTACACCCATATGGGTACATGTACCCACAGAAACCAATTAATTAAAGTTCTTCTAGGACTTACAAACCAGAACCTAATGTCATAGATTCTTGCTGGAAAAATATTACTATAGGTCTTTGGAAAGCTTACTGTTAACCTGGGCTCTGCAAAGTGGGCTTTGCAGAGGAGTTGAAAGATAACTTATGAAGGGCATCTCATTGCAGGTTTTGGAAATCGTTGACAAACTCGGTGATCTCCTGAACGTGAAATATTTCCCACTCAAGAAGTCAGGACGTTCTGTCCTCTACAGTAAGGAGAGTTTTGACAATGAAGCAAGCTTTGAAGAGATATCCTCTGAACCAGAAGCCTAAGTTTTCTGATTCTAAATGGAACCTAAAGACTGCCAGAAAGACCTCCCTCCCTCTTTATCTTGAAAGTAATATAATTGTATTTTACCCCTTCTAAGGACAATTTTATTTTACAAACAGGCTTAATCGAAGAAGTGAAGTAATCATTTATTTAATGTCTCAAATCTGCTTCTACAAAGCAAAAGAATATAATTCTAGATTTAAGTTTTCTCTCTCCTTTGCTACAAATACAGACATACGTGAAAATGGCAATGAGCCTGTATTTCAGCTGCTTTTGGGTCAGGCCGTTTCAAGGGCTCCAACTAAAAATGAAAGGATTTTGATTTTTAACTTGATAATCTTCCTGTGTACCATCTGCACACAAGAAAAAGAGTGTCAGAGAGGAGCTTAGCCCCTAATTCCACCAGTAATTGTTCATGTTTCGTGGGAAGCTCCAGGAAAGGCAGAAGGTGACATTACTTCTGTTTGTCACATTTGGATTTCTCCAAGGACAGGTGTCAAAAGACACAGTTAGTGCTTGGGAGAGAATGCAGAGCTGGCTGGTGGTGAGCAGAGACGTCTTTGAAGAGAACCTTCTTTTTCCTCTTGATGTTTTGCTACAACATTACTGTTAAGCTATAAGGATTGGAAAGATCGTGGCTCTTATTTTCTAAAGGGGAGGAAGAAAAGCAGTCACAAGCCAGTTTTGGACCTAGACTAAAAATATAAAATTAAAACAACACAATTGCTGCTGGTGGCATACAGAGTGAACTGAGCATGCTTGGCCTTTATTGCTTTAAAGAATTTCTTTCCATTTTTCTATTGATTTCTGAGCACACAGTGAAACTCAATTTCCCTTATAACACGTTCCCAAATTATACTTGAAAATGGACTGGTTCATTATTTAAGGTATTTAAAAGTCTCTTTTAAGGCTATACAGATTCAGGTCTAGTTAATCATATCCTCCCTGACACACCTACTCAGATTTGGTGAGAAGTGGCATTGCACACTTCTGTGCAACTGTGATTCATCCTCCTCATACACACGAAACGACACACTCGTCTCTGAAAAATTAGTCCTCTGCTAATTGGTTCTAGTTGGTATGGAAAAAGCCAGTGGAAAACCTTATCTTTAACAAGCTCCCAGATGGTGCCCAGACTTGGAAACTCCAAAGAGCAGTGGTGACCTTTTAGCCAAGCTTCTGTAACAGTTCGAATGAGTTACAGAACATTCCACTCCATCAAATGACACTGTAAACAAATCACTTCAAAAGAGGTTTGGCTCTGTGTGACACAGATGGGCCCAAGCTTTCAAGCTGTGCAGGGAGACAGAAATTCAACCTGCCACAATGCTGGACAGGCCAACACTGATGCTCAAAGATCATCCGAGAAGAAAGCGAACACTGTGTGAAGCAAAAAGTCTAGCCCACTGATGGATTGTAATGTTTTAAGTGACTCCTGGAGGACTGGAGAGATGAATAAGTAGTTGAGAGCATTTGCTGCTCTTTTAGGGAGAACCTGAGTTCAGTTCCCAGCACTCAGGTTGGATTGTTCAGAACCACTGTAACTCCAGCTCTGGGCTATCTGATGGCCCTGGCCTCTGTGGGCACCAGAACTCCCATGAACATGCCCACCACACTCAGACTTGCACACATACACATAGTTAAAATCTAAAAAAACTAAATCTTTTTAGAAAGTGGTTTCCAGTTATAAAGCATCTCACAAGTGGTGGGAAGTTAAGGAATGCTGTGTTGGAGGAGAAAAAGGAATGGGTACTATACACACTATACACACAACTAGCTGCCCATCTGAAGACTGATCTGATAACTGGACTCCAACCCTTCCAAGTGAACTGGAAGCAGCATTACTTCTGCAGAGAAAATGCATGCCATACAGATGCATAAAGATAGTAAGATATGTAGGTCTTTTCTTTTTAATATGTGTATCCAATGAAGCTGTTCGTAGTAAATGGTCTAAAGAAAATGCAGAATACCTGGAGTTCAATACAGGAGATGGGAGGTAAAGAGGGTAGAGGGAGCTTGCATCCAAGCTCCACTAAGCAGTAAGCATCCCCTTCTTCTCTAGTCTGTCTGTGATCTTCCCCTGCAGTGCCACACCTGCTCTAAGATTTTAAACCACCAGACAGACAGGTATCTTCCTGGACAAGAATGCTTATTACTTGCATAGAGTAACTTGGGTTCAGTTCACCATAAAGCAGTTACTTTCCTGCCTAGCGTAGAGAGCAAGGAGGAGGTGGTTCTTCATTTTTCACTAAGATATAAGGGTCCTGGAGCAATTTGTTACCTTCCCATACACATATAAAAAGACTTACTTTCATCTGAGTCTATGATGAATATAAACTTAGGAGAAGAACTATAATTCCAGTGGAGTGCTTCCTGTGTGAGATCTTCAATTCCTTGGGTAGCAATATAACTATATATCATATAGAAAGTTTTGAATTATGAGAAATGCTGATTTTTAGAAAACTAATTTCTCAACCACTAAGGATAATTAAGACTGATTTCAACTTCAAAAAATATAGATTTTTATTAATCAGAGTTTGAGTCTGCTGGGATTAAGGATTCCTGAATTATAGTGTTTTACATCCTATATATGTATGGATACTTTTATTATTCTTTTTTACAAAGGAAACAAAGGAAACAAGGCAATCAACAGGGAGATGAGTATCTGACTCATCTGAGAGATAGATGTTCTCGAAATCAGCTTTTGGAGAAACAAAAGCTGAAGGTTTCAGACTGATATTTGTAAGGAAGAAAATTTTGTATAATGAAAAAATGATAAAGACCTATCCCCAGTCTTATCTTGGTATGACAGTGTCATGGACACTCTCTGCCTTACTGCTTCTCACCACAGTTCAGTCTGACAGAGGCCACAGACTTCAGAATTTATTAGGAAGCTTGTTAACATGACAAACCATGTGACTCACACCAGACCACCACTGAATCTGATTGCAGTGGTGCCCAGGGGACTACATTTTAACAAGCCTCTCCAGGTAATTCCAATGGATGCCAGAATTTGTAAACCATTATTAGAGCTTTTGGTAGACCAGTTGGCTCCTATAACATAGCAGGGAACTTTTCTTATTCTTTGTTGATGTTTAAGGGTGTTTATACTCGTAAGCTGAAGTGAATATAGCCCATAGACTTCCTTTCCTTCTCAATGCACCATTTTCTAAGCAATGTCTGCTTCCTCTTTTATCTTTATATTTGTTTTCTTTCTTTTTTTTTAACATTGTCCTCTCATCTCTCCCTACCTTTAAAAAGAAAAGTCCAACCTTTGACTATTACAGCTTCACAGTAGAATGTTACTCTTGCCAGCTCTTTGAGCATTCAATGATCCTCTAAGTCTTCTTTCAGAGGTAGCAGAGACATACATTTTAGCTCTTGTTTCAAAATCTAAGATCTGATCAATACTTGAACTATCTTGAATACATACTTTGATTTATGGCAATCATAATTTTGAAAATAGTAGCAATGAATGTGTAATCTATTATCTTAGGACACTATACCCTGCTGTGCAGTGTTTTGTAAATCAGGAAGGGAGTATTTCCCTGATGCTGGGGAGAGAGCTCATTGGTAATGCATTTCCCATGCAAACATGAGAATCTATCCGAGCATACATAACACAAAAATTCAGCACTTACATAAAAAGCCAAGCATTGTGGTATATGCTCATACTCCTAGAGCTGGGAAGGCAAAAGCAGGTAGATTTCTGGGACTTGCTAGTCAATCTTCCTAGCCTGGGGAGCTCCAGGTCTTTTTAAAAATAAGTGTACAGCTCCTGAGCTCCTGTACTTAATATAAACCTCTGGCCTACACACACACACACACACATACACATGCAGTAGACTATTTCTAGGCAACTGCTGTAGCATATCATCTATCTTGTGGTGTTGTAAAATGAAGTATACAGGGTGTGAACATAATGTTTATGTTTCACTGAAACATTTGAGATGGCCAATTTCACTTAATTCTGCCTGTAAAATGTTACTTTAACAAATAAATCACTAAAATTGACAGTATAAAATGATAAATGTTTTCATGTTGGTGTCACTTAAGTCAGTCTGGGGTGTTGGGGAGACTGGAGTAGAAATTTGCATCTAGGAATTTTACTAGAGGCAATTGGTGAAGATAGCTATAGCTGGAGAAGCGTATACTTTCCTGAGAACCAGTTGTATAAAGCTCCTTCCAGATCCTTCAGTGACATTACAATGGGAGTTTAGATGTGGCCACACTGGAAAAAAAAATGGCACCACAAAAATTAGCAAATACTACAAATTATGATCAAGAGGTCTGGCCTTTAAAAATTCAGCAGCAGACCCCTAAAACCACACTCAATGGTACAATAAATGGACAAGAGCATACTCATTATCCAGTGATTGATAGCACAGATCTCAGGCAAATCCATGTGGAGCTATGAAGTTAGGTTGTCCCTTAGCACTAATACAAACTGAAGGAACAAAATGAGCTTCCCATCCGCCAAACAAAGCTCCCAGAAAGAAACTTAGGACAGGGCAATAGCACAAGCAAGTTAATTCTGTTCAGTCGAAGAGGATTCCTCTCACCTATCATTTAAGATTCATTTCTGAGATAGACGCTTAAAATTAATAATTAAAAAATAAACAGTAAAATAGAATAGCATCATGAACCCAATCCGCCTATCCACAAGCTGTAAGCAATGGCACTTGGTGATGGGCTTTTCACCCTCCCTTCCACTCTCCCTCACATTAGATTACTTTAAAGTGAACCCTGGAAATCATTTCATTTCATGACTAAGTATTTCCTGGAGTCTTTTGAAAAGGCAATGATGTCTTAATTTGTTCCTCCTTTCAACCTCATTAGAATACAACTCTTTGGAATAACATCAGCATCAAAATGAATCAAACATGAACCCTTGCTGTCTCTATCTCCTTAGCAAGTCCTGAAATCCATGGTTAAAAACTAAGTATACATTCTGAAATATGCACATGATGCCCTGAGAACTAATAAGCCAACCCTCGTTAGCCAAAGTGCTAAGCACTTCTATGAGCACAGTCTTCTGGGCATTGTTGTATATGTTAACAGAGATTTCTTGGAAGGTATTTGGTATTCATTCACAGAGCCTAAAGAGTTCTAGGACTCTGGTGGTACTTTGTTTACCTAGGCACGTGCCCTCTGCCTTACAAAAGGGACTTTCTTTTGGGGTTATTTCAGTTAATCTTTGCATATTAGCAAAGGTAACTCAATCAAAAGTAAAAGAACAAGTCGAACCAGTTTATTTGTTGGAAACAGTTGATGGCTATGCCAGTTTGGGATTAAGGTAGGGTTTATGATTATAATTCTGCTTTCAGCCTTCATTCAGTTCAAATGAGGAGCTGAAAGCCAAAATTTGCAAGTCAACTGCACCAAAACCTTATCACCGAAATAAATCAGTAAAATACCTAACAGAAGGTCAGAATAGAAGGAAAAGAGGATTTTTTTTTCCTGCAGCATGAAACAGTACAGCCTTTTATTCAGGCCAGATGCTAATTTTTATATCAAAAATATTGATTGAAGGGACTAGTGATTTTGGCTCACACCCAAGTTTATTCAGGATCTTTCTTAATTAGGTTTGGGTCAGCTGCAGTGCCCATGGCCAAGGGTAAGTCTGGCTCCAATCACCAAGATGTGTTCTCTACTTCCTCACGGGCCAAGGACTAAGGCAAGGAAATTGCAGCTTCTTTGTTTCTCCAGTCCCAAAGTTTGTTTTTTTCCAGATTCAAAGCATGCAAGGAGAAAATTTGTAAGGAAGACCAAAAGGAGCAGAATAGTGGTGGATTAAATGTGGTGAGATCAGTGTATCCTGCATTTTAAAGGTGGTGAGATCAGTCTCCCTGCACTGTGCCTGTGTCAATACCCAGTTGACATAATTTATACGAGTCTTTTTTAAAATGTTACACACATAAAACATCGATAAATCATGACCACAAATTATAGACAGCTCCCACAAAATGAATTTTCCTCTGTATATAATGGAGCATGTTGATGTTTATATGTGTGTGTGTGCGTGTATGTGTGTGTGTGTGTATAACTTAATTCTGCTAAAAAATATCTGAAAAAATAGCTATGAACACTTTTTGACTCTAAAAGTGTTCTTAAGTACACCTTCAAAATAAAAATTTATAAGATATTTTATTTTATTAATAAGAAAATCTAAGTTGGACCAGTTAAATATTAGACATTTCCTATATAAATGACTCTACAACTCCTACATGCCCATACATTGCACAGAAAAATTAAAAATATTTAATATTTTAATTAAAGTGGATCTATTATATGTTGATCAAAAAGTTGAAAACTTTTTGAAAAAATAAATTGAATTTTTATTACACATTTTATTTATAAGTATCAAACAGAAAGGAAACATGACTGATTGAGTTGCATTAATCAATACAGCCCTTTATTATAAGGATAAAAATCTGGGATTTTCAGCTACTTGAGGAAAATTAGCAATAGCCAAATGAAAAAGTGAAAAGGGAAATTGTTCACTGGCAGACACAGACAACTTGAAGAAAGGAGAACTTTCTGGATTTTCTGGATAGGAACCATATAGGTCAATCTTATCAAGATCCATCCATAAGGCTGTTTTAAAAAGGAAGCAGAGCTCATAAAAATTAAAAATTACCTAGCACTTAAATGTTTGATGAACATAAATCAATAGAAAACAGAGATGTATATTTAAATATCCCTTAGACTCTAAAGCAAAGGACAAACCAAGAAAAAACATGGGAGAAGATGTAAAAGATGCAGACTGTCAATAAGGAGAGCAAATATCCATCCGATAAGTTAAAGTGGATGAATAGGAAACACGGAACAGAGAAAGAAACCAAGGAAATAATGAAAGAACCATTTCCCTGGAGCTGTAACAAAACCAAAAGAAAAGGGCTAGTAGGTGTAAGACGAAGACTAAAAGGTTTTCACATAAATATGTCTCCAGGAAGTGTTTGCTCCCAAGAATAAACAGAAGGATTTCAGTGTTTATAGCTTAAGAAACAACGAAACAATCACACATAAAAAGGTAGGGAATTTTACTATTGAATGTTACATTCGTGCCTTCAGACAGTTTATATGAACCTTCCCAAGCCCCTTTACATTACATAGACCAGCCATTCCTACCTTGTGCACCAATGCCACTAGCATTTTATAATCATTATCAATAGAAAAAGTGGCTCTCATTTATGCCTGGTGGCCATTTAAAAGGGATAACCTTTTCCATTTACATGCTGCCGGCTTGTCTTTTGTGCTTTTCTTGTTTGTAGTCCCTGATACAGTTTGTATTACAAAATCTAATGCTAGAAGACAGGGAAGCAATGTCTGCAGAATTCACAGGAAATGGGTTTCAATTTAAAGTTCTTCATGTAGAAGTATTTACCTAATAAAAGGAGAGCAAAATAGGAACATATACACACACGCATTCACGTGTGTGTGTGTGTGTGTGTGTGTGTGTGTGTGTGTGCCAAGAAAATGCTCACAACTACAGTCAGATTTTCACTTATTTTTTATGTGTGAACTAAGCTGCCCAAGCCAGCCTAACATTGACTGTATAAAGTCAGGATGGCCCTGAATTTGCCTCAACTTTCTAAATAGCTGAAATTACTGACTTCTGGCATCATGCTTAGATTTTTAGCATGAATATATCTTTCTTTAAAAAAAAAAAGACATCACTTACAAATATTCTAATAAACACTTCCAAGCTAAAAGAAGCCACAGTAGCCAAGAAGTTAAGAGTAGAATTCAGTAACACGCAATGAAAAAGTTCCTTCAGAATAATCATATATAGTTTTAAAAAGGGGGTGGAGCTGTATTTGGCTCCAAGTGGAATGGTATCCCTGGTTGTAAATCTTCATGATACTCCAGGTCCACAATATTTCTAGCCTGTGGTACCACCAACCCTGATGCCTTGGTCCTAATGTGCATAACTGAAACTCCCATTCCCGTTTATGGAAAAGGAAAAGTGGAAGAGACAGCTAGTTATCCCTGCCTGGTAGCTAACTTAACTCTGGCATTGGACGTGTTTAGAGAGAGTAGACCAATCATGATTCCGTGATCTAAAAGGTAATCCTCCGGTACCTAGAGATCCAGCTATTTTTTCCAGCTGCTAGACCCACTTCATTTACTTACATGAAATATAAAGGCCTGTAAGTTCTCCATTCACAGAGGCCTCACCCAGTCTGTTACCCACAGCTGCACACCCAGACATTCATCCCATCCTTGCATCTTATTACCATTGGGTACATTCACCAAGTTCCTCAGAAATGCTATAGTTCTGGTCACAGTTTCCAAGGTAATTATCCCTTGTGCATGGTCACAACAAAGACACCTTAGAAAAGCTTTTGTGGACGAGGAGGAAGTGGCACTGCATCCTTGGTGTCATGCTGATCAGATCCATGAGCATGTTCTGTCTGGCCCACATGCTCCTTGGGATATGAAAAGAGAGGTGATAATCTTCTCACCTCTGTGATCTTCCCTCTGCCTCTCCGACTGTCACACCTCACTGCAGGACACTCCTGGGTTTCATTAGTTATGGGGAAAGCAAGCAAGAGGGTTTTGTTTGTTTGTTTTTTGTTTTTTCAGATTGACTCTTTTAAATTTCACTTTCACAGGATAATAGCCTGAAGTCAGCACTCTAGTGAAATGCTAGAAAAGAGAAACCACAGTCCACTTTATGGCTTGTTTACCCATCTGTATCTTCCATGCCCACGTTCCTAGACTATCCTACTCCTGGGTTATGACCTTTCAAAGCTTTGCAGCTGGTTCAAAGCTACTCTTCAGTGACAGTTTTAGAGCTAGGAGAAGTAGACACTAAAAAATAACGGCGCATACAAAAATGTGCTTCTGCCTCCATCCCTGTGAAGTGCCTTCCTGTTTCTACCATCTAGCCTTCAGCATGAATACATATGATTGATAGGACAATAGAATTTATATGTGTTAGGTCCCCACCTTGTAGAAGGAAGAATATATAGGTGGATGCTTTCATGGACTTTCTGCTCCTCATAATCCTAAGGTCATGTTCAGGTATTTTGGATTTATACTTCCAAAGTTTATGATGAAACAGATGTTCTATAAGGTATAAAGCTTAAAACAAGAGAGAAACAAGTTAAATCCATTTAAGAAATTGTTTAAAAGCTATCTCATGCTAATTATTATATTCTTTAATTAAAAAATACTACAAAGAAGAAAATCCCTTTAGTATTCTATGGAGTTTATTGTTTCTATGTGTAATATTAAAAGTGGATCTCTCAAATATACAACACTTCTGAACATTTGTTTAAAAAATACTCAAGGGGGAGAAGTACATGTGTATATTTGTATAGAAGGGGTCATTATGGAAGAAGGAGTGGAAAGATTGTAAGAGACAGAGGAACAAAAAGCTTTTGTTGAGGTTGTGTCTCCTGGGAATGTCAAAAGCTATACCTAGGAAGTCTCACCAATATGGCTGCCTAAACATTACCTGTGCAAGACACCAATGAACATGCTAATATGAATTGGGGAAAAGTTAGGAGCCCTCAACCTTAGGCGAACAACTACAAGCAACTAAGGAATGATAAGTATGGGATAAACAGTCCTCCTCAGAGAAGAGGATATCAATTAGCTATCCAGTACTAAATAATCATACATACATGCATACATACATACATACATACATACATACATGTTACAATATATGTTCAGTTTTTAAAGAGAGGTCATGAATTTGAAAACAGCAAGGAGAAGTATATGGGAGGATTTGAAGGGAAGAAAGTAAGGGAATAAATGATGTAATTATAATGTCAAAAGTCTCATATGTACAAAATGAATGCTGCTATTTTGCACAATTAATATAATCCATTTTTAAAAGAAATATTTAAGAGCTTTATCTATATAAAGCTTAGTTTCTGTTTATACTATGGTCTAAATAATCAGAAATGTTCCCATTACAGAGAAAAATACTAGACCATTGTCACATTGGTTTAAGTGTGGGCAAACCTAACCTGCAGGAAAATTAGAAAATCAGTGGTGGTGAGAAATGAAAAAATTGAAACAAATTGTAACAGAGGTCCTGAAACTCCACCCTCTGCTCTCCAGAACATGGAGTTTTAATGCCTACATAATAAAGAACAATGAGGACTTAGGTCAAGTAAAAAGTGAGACGTTAGGCTCCAATAATTAATTAATTAAACATAATTAATATAGTGGTAAAGTGAGGTTTTTTCTGTCTAGATTTTAGATGGAGGGAAGAAGGATGTAGCTTGAGAAAGCATAACCTTGTGGGTTTGATTTGCAGATATTTACTGCATAACGGCAGAGAAAAATAAATTAATATATAATATGTCCTATGTTGTAATGCAGTTGGAAGAGGCCAAAACTCAGTGGAGAAATGATCCACAATGAGCAAGAGGAGGAGAAACAGATTTGCAAAATTATCTAGACATCTCCCAATAGACAGGACCGAAAAATTCTACGTACACAATTGAAGATACAAAGGAGAAACAGAATCGGTGTGTGAAATAAAGCTTAGTAGCCTAAAGAGTTGCTTGACAGCACAATCTTAATGAGTGGCTAAAACAGAAGGCTGGGCATAGCTTAATAAAGACTGAGTGCAAGAAACAAATCCATTCAGAGTTTAATTCAAAGAGCTAGATAGAGAAATATAAAAGTGCAAGAGAGAAGGAAATATATTACGAAGATCTAGCAAGAGGAACTATAGTATTTTTGCTAAAAGCTAAATGTTTGAAACAAATGTAAGTTTCTACAAATAGGAGATCTATTTTAGTTTTAATATTTTTATTTAAGATTTATTTGGATTGAACTTAAAGTACTTACCTATTATTTGATAGTTATGAAGATATACATACTACTGTTGACAGTATAATCAGTTTTGCAAACTAAATATTTAAACTGCTTAAGAGCTGGGATGACAGATCTATTAGGAAAGTGTTTCCTGTGCAAGCATGAAGACCTAGGTCTGATGCCAGTATCCTCCCCACACCAAAAAAATGCTGCACATGGTGGTGAACTCTTTTATGCCCAACACTGAGGAAGTGAAGACACAAAGATCACTGGGCCTTTCTGGCCATCTGGTCTACCTCATTGCTGAGCTCCAGGCTAATGAGAGACTGGATGTTGTTCCTGAAAAGAAAATCTGAGGTTGTCCTCTGATCTCCATAGGCATACACACACACACACACACACACATTTATACAAGTCCATTAAAAGTAAAAGAGCCTAAGAGATCCTATTATTCTTACTCAAGATTCAAGTTCAGTTCTTAGCATCAACTTAGTAGACTAACTCACAATGGCCTATAACTCCAGCTCTTGTAGATCTGATTCCTTCTTCTGACCTCCACAGGCACCTGTACTCACAAACATATATATATATATATATATGTATATATATACATATAGATAGATAGATAGATAGATGATAGATAATAGATAGAGATAGATAGATAGATAGATAGATAGATAGATAGATATGCACATACAATTAAACAATTTTTTCAGATAATTTTTATTAGATATATTCTTTATTTACATTTCAAATGATTTTCCCCTTCCTGGTTCCCCCCTCCTCAATTAAACAATTTTTTAAAATCCTTTAAAACTTAAATGTGTTGATGTGTATGTCCATGTCTTTGTGTTTGAATGCATACATGCATATATGTACATGTGTGTATGTGATCATCTACAATTAGAAAATAAAGCAAATTTTTTCTTTTGCTTATTTATTAAGACTCTATTTAAAAGAATTTTCTTTTTATTAGATTTTTTATTTTCTATATTCTTTGTTTACATTCCAAATGATTTTCCCTTTCCTGGTTCCCCCCTTCCCATAAGTCCCATAAGCCCTCTTCCCTCTGCCCATTCTCCAATCAACCCCCTCCCACTTCTCTGTCTTGGTAATCCCCTACATTGCTGCATCAAACCTTTCCAGAACCAGGGCCCTCTCCTTCCTTCTTGGGAATGATTTGATATGTGAGTTGTGTCTTGGGTATTCAGAGCTTCTGGGCTAATATCCACTTATCAATGACTGCATTCCATGTGTGTTCTTTTGTGATTGGGCTACCTCACTTAGGATGATATTTTCCAGATCCAACCATTTGCCTAAGAATTTCATGAATTCATTGTTTGTTTGTTTGTTGTTGTTGTTTGTTTGTTTGTTTGGGGGGTTTCTTTTTATATTCATTGTTTACATTCCGAATGCTTTCCCCTTTCCTGGTTCCCCCCTCCCCATTGGTCTCATAAGCCCTCTTCCCTTCACCTATTTCCTAATCACCCCACCCCCACCCATTTCCCTGTTCTGGTACTCCCCTACAATGGTGGATCAACTCTTTTCTGAGCCAGGGCTCTCTCTTTCCCTCTTCTTGGGTATCATTTGATATGCTAACTGTAGCTTGAGAATTCAGAGCTTCTGGGCTAATTAATATCCACTTATCAGTGATTGCATTCCATGTGTATTCTTTTGGATTGGGTTACCTCACTTAGGATGATATTTCATGAACTTCTTAGGCAAATGGTTGGAACTGGAGAATTCATTGTTTTTAATTCCT
This sequence comes from Apodemus sylvaticus, assembly GCF_947179515.1. Classification (NCBI taxonomy): domain Eukaryota; kingdom Metazoa; phylum Chordata; class Mammalia; order Rodentia; family Muridae; genus Apodemus; species Apodemus sylvaticus. The sequence goes on from NC_067476.1 coordinate 122,598,901, forward strand.
GAGTAGTATTCCATTGTGTAAATATACCACATTATCTGTATCCATTCCTACATTGAGGGACATCTGGGTTCTTTCCAGCTTCTGGCTATTATAAATGAGACTGCTATGAACATAGTGTCCTTATTACATGCCGGGGAATCCTCTGCATATATGCCCAGGAGTGATATAGCAGGGTGCTCCAGAAGTGTCATGCCCAGTTTTCTGAGGAACCATCAGACTGATTTCCAGAGTGGTTGTACCAACTTGCAATCCCACCAGCAGTGGAGGAGTGTTCCTCTTTCTCTACATCCTTGCCAACACCAGCTGTCTCCTAAGTTTTTAATCTTAGCTGTTCTGACTGGTGTGAGGTGGAACCCAGGGTTGTTTTGATTTGCATTTTCCTAATCACTAATGATGCTGAACATTTCTTAAGGTGCTTCTCAGACATTTGAAGTTCTTCAGGTGAAAATTCTTTGTTTAGCTCTGTACCCCATTTTTAATAGGGTTATTTGGCTCTCTGGAGTCTAACTTCTTGAGTTCTTTGTATATATTGGATATTAGCCCTTTGTCGGATGTAGGGTTGGTGAAGATCTTTTCCCAATTTGTTGGTTAAATTAATCTTATAGAAAACAACTCAAAATGCTGCTTTCAGAGTCACAGTTCTTTCTTGACCCAAATGGTTGGGTGCTGAGCTCTGAGGATTGTAGTTTTGTGCTGTTCATTGTTTTGCGGCTATACATTCAGAGATAAATGCATAGAACCACTAAATAGGGTTTGGAGCCATGCAGAGTAAAACATTGACCTCAGATATAGAGTAACTCTCACAAAGAGCTATCTATCATCTGGACTCTGTGGGACCCGAGCCAGTTTGTCCATCCTTAGAACCACCTACTCTGGAGAGCCTTCTATAAGTTTTAGAGACACTTAGGTTCTGTGATGACATTCACAGTTGTTCCCCACCCTGTTTGTAGAATGAACATGATTCCCCCACTGCACTAAATTTCCCACTCCCATGCCAGAGTCTATCTATGCTATAGGGTGACAATGGTGGCTATTTCCAGGATTCAAAGTAGGCAGTCTTCCTGGTAGTCACCACCCCTCTTTGCTTTGACTGGGTTCTCACACTCCTTCTGAATCCTTATTCCAGAGGATGAGGGTCACACAGGAGCAGCCAGATGCTTGCAAGAAAGAAACTTCCATCCACATGTGGCAAGAAACTACTATAGTGGAAGTCACAATTTTAGGTAGTAGAAAAATATTCTACTATCTAAAGCGAGTCATTTAGAGACACACACTCCAGGTAGAGGGGACAGCAAGGAGGGTCCTGAGCCTGAGGATGGGTAAAGGTCTAACAAAAATGGAATTCAATTATAAAATGCAATAATAAATACAGCTAGATACCTACTTTACGATATTTCTATGCATTCTTGCTGGAAATTAAATTGTACCTTTAAAATGTTCACAGAACATGGCCAGCCATCATTTCTTATGAACCTCAATTAAAAGTCCAGTTCAGTATAGTTTAATAGCTTGTTACAATAGAAATGAGCTCAGTGCAAAGCAGAACTTTTTTTTTAATGGCAGCTAAGTAAATGCATCTTGAACGTATTTTCTCTTTTACCTTCAAACACAAATTTATCACAGTCTCACAAGGTATTTTTCTGATAAATATACTAATTGTAGGTTCTACTTTCTAATAGCATTATCTATCTTCAGGACAGGGCTTTGAGAAAAATACATCTGGGTACCATTGCTTGTGTTTTATCTTTCTCTGGAGGCAGGCCAAGTCTGACCCTCAGCCCAGCAACATAATGAATTAATTAGAAACAAAGGTACCCTATACATAGACAATGAAAACTCACTCAGAAATAGCTTTAAAAGAAGCATTGGATATATTCTGAAGTAGTTGTTCGGTATACAATGTTCATGCCCATCAGCATTCTATGATCTATGTAAGACTAGTTTGATGTGCATCTTTATTTGTATTCTTCAGAAATCAACTCCAAGATCAGAATAGAAGCATAAAAGTTGATTTTGATGTTGATTCCTGGAAGCAGGGGTAGGAACCACATCAGGAGGGAATGATAATAAAAACAAAAATATATACATACATACATACATACATACATACACATATATATACATACATACATATATACATACTACATGCACAGAAACGATCAAGAGCACCTCATCATGCTGTACCACTCCAGAACTACAAAGGCACATTTTGTGTCTCAGAACTATCTCAGCTCTGGAGAAATACATCCTAAGCTATCTCTGCCACAACCTTGCTGCTCCTTGGTTAGGGAAAAATGACTATCATCCTATAATGCACATGAACAGAATCTCACTCAACTAGGGTTCAGTGAAAACTTCCAGACAAAGGATGCCTGTCGTTGGCAGCTGATCACTGCATATAGAAATGAGAAAGACATACACAGGTCACTTCCAGCAGCGGTGTAATGCTCACCCTGCAAATTCACCCAGAAGCTTGCTTTGCTGCTCAGTGCTTTACAGTTTATCAAGTGCTGCTATGTAAATTGTCATACTTTATCCTTATGAGGCCCTTGAGGGGTGGCTGAGTAAGGCGTACTAGTCATATGCTATAAAGGAGGAATCCTACTGTGCTCACAGATGGTGAAACAATGCAGGGGCTTTGGGGAAATCCTGGCTGCCTTCCCTGCGTCCCAGCCCACACCTCTCCTTCAGCGCAGCTGTGCAGTTTGCTCTCCTCGTGGAACGGCTCCTGTTCTTAAGGATGGACCTTGGTTGGTTATCACCAATGAAATCATCATATTCTAATAAACCCATGGCCAGTGAATTGCACCAAAGTAAAACAGATGAGAGCATTCAAGGTGTCTTACTATTTCTATTTTAAATTTTACACATCCATGAGAAAACATTTAGCTGTGTATTTTTTAAGTACCTTCATGTGTGTGTAAAGCAACTTGGCCTCACGGTGACGTCAATATCATAGGAGGCATAAAAGGCAGATGGATAAAGAAAACAGTACAAACTCCATAAAACCACAGTCAAACAAATGAGTTAACAAGTGTTCCCTGCCAGCTTTAGAATTTCAGTATGGAGAAAATTTAGAGATGACAGCAGCCTAGCTAGAAGAAAAAGCAGGGATTGGGTTTTACTTGGTTGAAGATTAAAAAAAAAAAATACAACAGGTGAAGAAACTCTTATGACACCCATTGGCACTGCAGCTACGGCAGTTAAGTGCCCAGGGCAGGGTTTGGGAGCTTCTTATTCCAGGCAGAATTTATACTTGGAAATTATTTTTCCCTATAGTTTTCTTTCTTGCAAGCATCTAGCTGCTCATGTGTGACCCTCATCCTCTGGAATAAGGATTCAGAAGGAGTGTGAGAACCCAGCCAAAGCTAAGAGGGGTGGTGACTACCAGGAAGACTGCCTACTTTGAATCCTGGAAATAGCCACCATTGTCACCCTACAGCATAGATAGACTCTGGCATGCAAGAGGTTGGGGGAAAAACTTAGTGCAGCAGGGAAATCATGTTCATTCTACAGAACAGGGTGGGTTATAACTGTGAATGTCTTCACAGAACCTAAGTGTCTGTAAAACTTATAAAAGGCTCTCTAGAGTAGATGGTTCTAAGGATGGACAAACTGGCTCGGGTCCCACAGCATCCAGAGGACAGCTGTTTGTAAGAGTTACTCTATATCTGAGGTCCATGTTTCACACCGCATGGCTCCAAACGCTATTTAGGGGTTCTATGCATTTGTCTCTGAATGTAGAGCCGCAAAACAATGAGCAGCACAAAACTACAATCGTCAGAGCTCAGCACCCAGCCATTTGGGTCAAGAAAGAACTGCGAATCTGAAGGAGCATAAGTGCCATATATGTCTGTGCATGTATGTACAGAATGTAATATAAACTGGACTTAGAAGACAATGTGAAAAAGAGCTAGTAAGATGGGGTTGGGTTCATGTGTGTGTGTGTATACATGCTTGCACATGGGGACACAAATGTGTGGAAACTGATATAAATGGAGGCCAGAGGCTGGCATTGGGTGTCCTCTATTACTCTTCTTACTATCTCTTGAAGCTAAGTTTCCCACTAAACCCAGAGCTCACTATTTCAAGCTAACCTACATAGTCAAATTCCTCTAGTGATCCCTTGCTCTGCCTTCCAAGTGTTGGAATTATAGGCATCTACCAAGCCTGCTCAACTATATGTAGGTCCTAGAAATCCAAACTCTAGTTTTCTTTTTTATTAGATATTTTATTTGTTTACATTTCAAATGTTATCCCCTTTCTTGTTTCCACTCCCAAAACCCTCTATCTCATTTCCCCTCCCCCTGCTCACTAACCTACCCACCCCCCACTTCCCTGTACTGGCATTCCCGTACACTGGGGCATCGAGCCTTCACAGGACCAAGGGCCTCTCCTCCCATTGATGTCTGAGAAGGCCATCCTCTGCTGCATATGCAGCTGGAGCCATGGGACCCTCCATATGTACTCTTTGGTTGGTGGTTTAGTCCCTGGGAGCTTTGGGGGTACTGGTTGGTTCATATTGTTGTTCCTCCTCCAGGACTGCAAACCCCTTCAGCTACTTGGGTCCTTTCTCTAGCTCCTCCATTGGGGACCCTGTGCTCAGTGCAGTAGTTGGCTGAGAGCATCCCCCTCTATATTTGTCAGGCACTGGCAGAGCCTCTCAGGAGACAGCTATATCAGGCTCCTGTCAGCAAGCACTTGTTGGCATCCATAATAGTGTCTGAGTTTGGTGACTGTATATGGGATGGATTCCTAGGTAAGGCAGTCTCTGGATGGCCTTTTCTTCAGTCTCTACTCCACACTTTGTATCTCTTCCCATGGGTATTTTGTTCTCCCTTCTAAAAAGGACCAAAATGCCCATACTTTGGTCTTCCTTCTTCTTGACAAACTCAAGTTTTCAAGATTGAATAGCAAATGCTTTATTTAACAAAACATCTACCCAACTGACTAGTAAGTTCTGAATTGAGTATATATTGAAATACTTTGGGTTACACTGAGTTTAATATTTATAACCTCATCTCTCTTTTCTTCTTGATATGACCCACAGACAGCTTTAAAGTGTGTATGTGGTTCTTATTTGTGGGCAACATTGTATTTCTGCCATTCAATTCAGACCTTAAATAACTCCCAAACCACCCTTACAGCGCTTTTTATCATGAAAGCACTCATCTGTTTCAGGAATGATGCAAATAAATCACCAGTTGTTTACCTATTTAAGTTCCAGGGAACTTATCCAACAAATGTATTCTTCATTAGTGATTGGCTCATAGCAGAGTAAATAGTATACAAAATATAGGTATGAGTGGCCAAGGGCTGGTGACGCTACATCTTCGGCATGCTCAGTGGGCCAATGAGCTACTTACATGCTCCTGGAAAGATGGGGCTAGTTGCACAAAAGAACTATAATGTGTTTCCTGGCCATTGGTGAGTTATATTTCATTAATTTTTTATAATATCACACTAAAAATGTAAGGTTTTTGGTTTATCTGATAAAATAAAATCATCCATCCACCCAACACATATGCAGATCAGTTCTGGAGAAGACAATTTCTCAAAATCAAAAACTAAGATGATCAATTATTATCTAAAACTCTTTCTAACTGACCTTCTACAAAGCCAACAATGATTACAACCATAAAGAAAAGAGAGGTGCCGTTTGGGGGCTAGAAGAAGTCACCACTAATTGCCGGCTTCTGTGTCCCATAACAGCCCTAGATGATCAGTTTTGTGTTAGGTAAATGATACAATTAAGCTTCAGAGTTGACAACCCTATTGGATGAGTGGGAAAGTTCACACTCAGATCCATCTATTACTATTAGGTTTTCAAGTCTGCAGATGAAGACTTTGTCCAGACAAGCTCAAAATCTACTTACTTACACTTTGCTCCAGTTAGTTCTTCTCCTGTGCAGAAAGAGAACAGCTCAGTCTGGTCAAGATCAATGCTCTATATACCATATATGATAAAGTCTATGCTCCCTGCTTGCTCTCTAAAAATCAAGATTCTTAACATCAAAGAACACGTAGTTTTCAATTTGTTTCTGAATTTCTAGGATTCAAATTCTATCCTGGCCAATGACTTATTAAGAGGCTTTTAAATAATCATAACCCCTTTGTGTTCCTAATTCCTGATTTGGCTGAAAATTACGTAGGTTACAATGAAGGAAACAAAACAGGGTTTTACTTGTATGTATCTGCCATTATAATTATTGCTTCCCTAAGATAGAAAGTATTTCAAAAGAAATGTTTTTAAGCTTGCCATCTATCCTGAAGGAACAAATCCTCTTTAGAGTTTTGAGCAACTGATAGTAGAAGCCTGGACATTTTCATCGTGTCATTTTAATATTAGTCTCTGCATAATAAACACTTAGTTGCTTGGGAATGCCTACATGTTTTAAGTGTAAGAAGATCCTCATAAGTCAAAACTGTTATAAGCATGTACCTCAGGCTAGGAGGCTTACAAACATGGGGATTTATTTCTCCAGCTTTGAAGGCTGAAAGTCCAGAAGCTGTCTAGTTTTCATCAAGACCCTGTTCCAAGGTATAGACTGCCAAATGCTCATTATATTAAAGTAGAAAATGAAAGAAAGAAAAAAATAAGAAGCAAGAGGGGAAAGAAGAGAGAGAAAATAGTAAGTTCTCTGTGCACATCTTGTTCCCTATTTCTCTGTGCTGGAAACTGAAGAGAGTACACAGTATGTGCCAGACAAGTGAACTAAGTCCTTAGTTTTGGGTGTCACTTTTCCAGAAATATGAATCTTCAGAGATCTTTCTGCATGATGTAATTACCACCAAAGACCCTAGCTACTAATGGCATCATATGGGGGAGGGGATGTACAATGTCACATCAATGGAGATGAGGATACATGCATTCAGCCCATCATGCATTGCAAACATTTAATAACACAGATACCTGCTTGACCAGTTTCAAATGAATACGTATTTATGATTTCTATACCATCCCACAAATCTTTATTATTACTCCTGTTTTTTTTATAAATGGTTTCTCTCTGAGTAACAACAGGGCATATTTTTTTTCTATACCTGTATCAACTTCTTCTTCCCTGGATGCATATCCAACCCTAACCAGTTCATCACCCTAAATTAAACTCATCCTAACCCTAATTCTACCCTAATTCAAGTCTAATCTTAACACTAGTCCAACCATAACATTCATCCAACCCCAACCCTAACCAAATACTAACCTTAACCATAGCAATACACAATGTTTTATACTTTCATGCATTCAGCCCCACCAGTAAGTATAAAAGGCCTGGATCCTGCTCTCACAAAACTACTCTAGGAAAGAAAAACAAGTCTGCTTATTCTATCTCTGCATTTAATTTAAATTCTCCTTGATGGGAAGGATAATTTTCTATTTTCCAGCACAAAGATTATCAGAAATGCCTCTGAAGGAGTGAATAGATGGCTCCGTGATTAAGAGTACTTGCTCTTGCAGAAGACCTCAGGTCAATTCCCAGCATCCACATGGTAGCTGACCACCACCTGTAATCCAAGTTTTAGGGGATGCAGTATCCTCATCTGGCCCTGAGATCACCAGGAATACATATGCTACACATATCAACATGTAGGCAAAGACAATATAAAATATTGTCTTTAAAAATAATTTGATGGCTCTGCCTCTGAAAATGGCCAATAACTGATGAACAGATTCTCCAACTGTGTTCAAAATTGACTTTGCTTATTAGCCTCTGGGAGTTCCAGTAGAGATTCTCAGGGATGATGTTATGTATTGGCACTGGAGGCCTCATGATCCAGTTGTGGGTTTCTGTGATAGTCTTCATTTGTTGTAAAGAAAAGCTTCTTTGATGACAGATGATAGCTACCCTTATCTGTGCGTAAAAAGATAAGGTTTAGAATGTAGTTAGGAATTACACACATTTATCAAAGTGGTAGTAATAGATTCTCTTCTACAATCCGTGAACTCACAAGCACTGGAGAGTTGGCTAGGTTTCCAGTACCAGGTATGATTTTCCTCTTAGGTAGTGAACCCGTAAGCCCAATTAGTCAGCTGTTGGTTAACATCACCATGAGACTGCCTCTGGGTGCACCTTTATGGATATCTTGACATCCTGGTTATTGTTGGGGTTCCCAGGTATTACAGCTCAGGGGCACTGATTCCCTTTCTTGGCAGATTTCATAGTTCTAATACTGTGAAAGCTAGACCAAAGGAGGCTCTCAGATTAGATCCAGCTTGAATCATCCAAGTCCCTTGTCTCTCATGTCATAAGCATTCATTGTCTTCAGCAATAGGGACTTACCTTGAATTTCTGAGAGGCAGCCAAGGGTAACAGCAACATCCTATATTGTTTGGAGCACTCAGATTGCCCTGACCAATTACTCAAAAGGGGATTTCTCATGCCTGGAAAGCAGAGTTTCATTAGTCTATGGTTCTTGTCAGCTCCAGTCTCAAAGTAACTTCATTTAGGATGTATAGATAGAGACAGATGCATTATACATAATGTTAGATAAATACAAAATAATATGATTCCTTAAGGCCTTATCCAACAACCTTGGTGTTATTTGTCCATTCTCCCTCCTTCTCCTTCAATATTGACCTTCCTTCCTCTCTCCCCAGTTGGTGTTCCCTCCCTGTTTTTAGATACATCTGCAGCACAGCTCCTGCCTCTAAGATTCAGAGAATACCACAGAAGAGTGACTGGAAAGATTGTTAAGAGCTAGACTACCAGGAAGTCCACTGTGAGACTCTCTCCTAGCAGTGGGTTCATAAACAAGACAGGAACAATGAGAATATCAATAGACAAGCTAATGCAAATGGGGGAGGAATCTCGGGAAGTCCCACCACTAGACAGAAGACTACAGGGGACTAATGATTACTGAATGGTGGGAGGGGATTAACCTCCCATAGGAACGAACTCCATTACTGGGTAATCGATACAAAGTGGTCATCCCTGAAACCATACATAAGTAACAAAAATGGATTTAGGAGATTGTAACTTTTGAGTATACACACAGTATATAAATAATATATGTAACAATAATAATTTAGAAAAAAGAGTGGGAGATTTGAAAGGATTGGAAAGAGGAAGCATAGGAGGAGCTTGGGGGTAAGGGAAAGGTTGAAGTGATGCAATTACATTTTAATCATAAATATATTAAAAAATAAAATCAGGACATCATGTTTCCCCATTGGGGAACCGAACCCCGGTCTCCTGCGTGACAGGCAGGGATACTCACCACTTTACTAACGAGGACCATAAAAAATAAAATCAGAAGATACACAAACACACAAGAAAATTATTTGCTTGAAATGGGAAAGAAGATTTTCATCGAAGAACTGAACAGTAAGCCTTGAGATTTGTAGTGAGGGATATGGCAGATGTGAAACAGGCAGAGCCTGCACTCAAGTGGCTGCTTGGCCTGGACCCAAGAGTCTTGAGACTAAGAATCAAGCTACTGCTGTACCTCTGTATCAGGGATTCTAGCTCCCTGATGGTGATCTGCACTGGGAACCACCTATTTTGATAGCATCCTTTCTGCACTGTTATAGAAGCTCCATCCAAGGCACTCAGAGTTACCCAGGTTCCCTAAGTCACATCAGTGAAGCTCAGCAAATAGGTAACGAAGGTTCTAGATGTTTATTATAACCAAAGCCTCCCTCTTCAAAAAGACTCTTAAGTAAATGAACCAGCAAGATTGATTCCTCTCAATGCCTTGTTGGGCATCAGTGGGAAGAGTGGTGTTTGGTCAGGTAAAGGCTCAATAGAGGCCCCAACAAAGGGAAACGGACAGGGGTGGGGTTTGGGAGGAGAGGTGGGAGTGTGTCGGGTAGAGGGGCATATACATGGAGGCAGGGGATGGGAGGAGGGGGTGGGAATCTTTGGGTAGGGGGCTTTTTGGAGGGGGGAAATTGGGAAAGGTTTTACCATTGGCAATATAAATGAAGAAGATACTCAATAAAAAAAAAAAGATTTGTTCCTCTCAGAACACATTAATATGAGTTTATTTTCCTAAACTTAAAAGATAGATTTAATACATATATACACATATACACATATACACATACACACACATATATATATACATACATGGTCTTACCTTTGGGCAGTGCTGGGGAGCAAGCCCCTGAGTCTTGGGCATGCTAAGCCAAGTACTCTAGCACTTAGCTACAGCCCAACCTTGGCCTTTTGAGACAGGGTTCCACTATGTTGCCCAGGCTGGCCTCCAACTTGGAGTCATTCACCTCCACCCCTGTCATATCAAACTGTACTTCTAAACTAATAACACCGTGGTTGTCTCCTCTACTGCAATTAACCTTAAATTCTTTCCTGGAGTTGATCAATCTCAAGGATAATTAATAATCCTCAGCAACTCAAGAACCATCCCTGGCAGTCTCCCAGCCTTGCTTTTAAGTGATTCTCTCTGCAGCTGTCTCGCTCCCCTTCCCCTGATAAGGAAGCTGTAGGGTGCCATATTTGAGGCTGGAGCAAAGCACCATTCATAACTAGTTTGTGTTACTTTGAAACAATCCATCTAAATCTAGCACATAAAGTAAACAAAATAAATAGAACTGAAAAACATCAATAAAGCAATCACAGAAGGAAAGTACCATTTGGGGTGAATTTGACCTGATTTAGATTCTGTTACCCAGGGCAGCTCCAGTGCCCCATACCCCAATGAGAAGGAGGAGCTAGGCTGAGGCTTCATTAGCCATAATGATAATTACATCCTATTTTCAAAGAGGCTATTATCCCCAAGGCTTGAAGTGTGCTATAAACATTAATTAATTTAAGCTCTGGGTAGCCCAGTACCATTCCGCCTTTTGTAAAGAAGAGTAAACAGAAGTGAGTAGTGATCAAAAGTTAAGTGGTTTCCCAGGGCTCATTCAGCCAGCCAGTATAGCTGGTTATAAACAAAACCCAACCTGAATGACAACCCCAGTAGCCCTCAATGGCCCAGGAGGCCAGTGACAGAGGCAGAGGGATGAGGCCATGGCTACATTTTAACCAGACTTGGAATAAATTTCACTTAATATATTTAATAGTGAGCAAACACTGTGACCATACCAATAAAAAGGACCGCCCCTTGTGGCTGACAGCTACCTCCTCTTTCCAATTTCTTTCTTTCTTTTTTTATATTGTTTTTTGCACTCCCCAACCCATGTCCACCCTCTGACTGTTGCACATCCCATACCTCCTCTCCACCCGCTGTCTCCAAGTGAACGTCCCCACCCTCCACCCCACCTGACCTCTAAACTCCCTGGGGTCTCCAGTCTCTTGAGGGTTAGGTGCAACATCTCTAACTGAACACAGGCCCAGCAGACCTCCACTGTATGTGTGCTGGGGGGCCTCATATCAGCTGCTGTACACTGCCTCTTTGGTGGTCCAGTGTTTGAGAGATCTCAAGGATACAGTTTAATTTTCTTTTTAAAGCAAAACTTCCCAAGCTGGACCCTGCATCCACATTTCCTGGGAGTCTTGTTCACCTGCAGATCCGGAGTTGGAATATTGGTGATGAGGCCAGAGTCTTCACAGAAGCACACACCTGATGATGCCGACGTCGCTGGTGGGTACTTTGTGTGACAACTTCCTGTGTTTCTTTTTTTTTTTTTTCTTTTCTTGCTGGGTTTTTTTCTCTATCCAAACCCTGTTCTGTTTGGCTTTTTCCAGTACCCATGTGTTATACTTTTATGCCTCCTACCCCTTCAAAGTTGGTGTATCATATTTATAGAGGAGAGCAGGTCTTCGGAGCTCAGTTCTAGGAATTTTGACCTTATTTGGACTTTAGAGACAGAGTTGCAAGCACAGTATGCAGCTACTATCTGCCTGAGATCTGGCTCACCTGCCCTTTGGTCCTAGCACAGAGACTGCCAGTCCTTTGAGCAGCTCTGCCTTGGCTCTGCCTACAAAATGCACAAGGGGGATTTCACTTTGTGATATTTATTATACAATATAAGTATTTTTAGTATTTCTAGGCCTCTCCCTTAAAGAGAAAGCACTCAGTTTCAAAGAAGCATCAGAGTGTACGCAAATTTGTATTGTTTGAGAAATGAACAAATATGCTTAAGAAACAAAGCATGGATTGCATTTAAACAATCTCAAGGCACAAAGATTGGAAAATATTTAATTGGCCAAGCATGGTTCTCCTTTTTTCTTACATGAAGATCACTGTATGGACATCTAAATACATTTGAATATAATTTTACAGTTTCTCATCCTAAACAAATTAATTTACCAAGGGTAGTTATCTATAACAGATACAGTTATTTGTCCAAGATAAAGAGTTGAACTGAGCTCAGAAAAACTAATAGTCTAGATGAGCATAGAGGTAAGAGCTTTCAGGAAGACTCCATTGAGGACTGGGGAGGACCCTTGCAGGACACACTGAGCCTAGAATTTCCCAAGCAAGGGAAGATTGAAGCCAAATGAGGTGGAGCCTACTCTCACACAACAGTGAAATCCTTGGTTAGCCTTACAGGCTTATTATTACAAACCATTCTTAGTACACTACACAAGCAAGGGAGAAGGTGGAGAGGACCAGAGATTGAGGGAACCCTGGTCAGAGATGGCAAAGATCTGGCTTGAGAGGCTGGCCCAAGGGACCAGAAGATGATGAACTCCAATTCTGTATAGAAGCAAGAATGAGGAAGACTTGCTCATAGATGAGCTGCATGGACTGCAGAACTGCCACTGGGGTTAGGGTTAGGGTTAGGGTTAGGGGTTAGGGGTTAGGGTTAGGGTTAGGGGTTAGGGGTTAGGGTTAGGGTTAGGGTTAGGGGGTTAAGGTTAAGGTTAGGGTTAGAGTTAGGGGTTAGGGTTAGTGTTAGGGTTAGGGGTTTGGGTTAGGGTTAGGGATTAGGGGTTAAGGGTTAGGGGTTAGGGTTAGGGTTAGGGGGTTAGGGTTAAGGTTAGGGTTAGAGTTAGGGGTTAGGGTTAGTGTTAGGGTTAAGGGTTTGGGTTAGGGTTAGAGTTAGGTGGTTAGGGTTAGGGTTAGGGGTTAGGGGTTAAGGTTAGGGTTTTACACATTATAATTGTTAGCACAAATCTTTAAACATTGTCAATCAATTTTAAAAGAAGACTAGTAGTGCCCAATTAGCATAAAAGTTTTCCACATGCTCCTTATGCTACTAAAAGTTAAATGTGCAAATGCTTATGTGAAAAGAAAGACAATGAGAGGAAGAAATACAACCAGATATTTCACTGTAGGTGTTCAGAAATATCTCACCAAGATGTGTTTAACCTTCTCTGAAAACATAAACTGTAAAAACTTCAACATGAAGAAAACTTGGGGTTGTAACAGTACAAAATTAGAGGTTATTAGTAAGTTTCTGAAGCTATCCTCCTTTCCTGACCAAAGTCTACCTGTAGCTCTGATTGAGGCAGACACATGCCGACCAATATCCAGTAAGCGGTTCTATGAGGTATTCAGGGGGACCACGCTTGTGAGCCATGGTTGGTGACAGGGCTGATCACTATGTATGGCTATCTGAATCTCCTGTGGCTGACTTCAGACTGTCAACGAGGTGTCCCCACACATGATGTGGGGAAGCAGTATGGAGTCCTACAACACTGTCTAGCATCTCCCTTACAGACACAACAGCTCTTAAAATGCCCAAGAGTTCAAGGCAATCACAATATGTAAAGCAATGAGGAAATATGGGTGTGGCCTTTGCCCTTAATATCATTTATGTAATGACACACTTTTTGTAACTCAGTTCTGAGCAATGGGTACAATTTAAAAGAAGCTTGCAAACTGGGGCAAATTGAACAGTTGGTTCTCAAAATTCATGACACCAGTGCTATTACACTGACACACAGGACTGTATGTTGACTAGGTTTCTTTGGACTCCTTCAGTAAATGAAAGTATTGAGTTTACTTTTTGATTCTGGAAAAGGTTTGTCTTACCAGAATTTTTACGGATAGCTCCTAGCCAAATTGTTCACACAGCAACTAGTCATGATCTGCTGGACAAATATGTTGAATGTTGGTGTCATGGTTTCAGATTAATTTGGATTAATGTACACAACACCCAGAAGAAGCCATTATCACCCCCAGTTTGTGAAAAGAACTACAGTAAAGAGGTGGCCTGGACATTGATAATACCACTTTGAACCCTCTCTCTCTAAAGTCGATAAATTAAAATATTGAATATCTCTGCCATCTTAACTGTACTTATATCTGGATCTGCAATACAGACACTGTCTCAGTATTTATGAACCAGGATTTAGGCTCTTGTTAAGATACTGGGAAAATTTATACTTTGACCTGCCTCAGAGCACTTGGAATAATCATCCACTTTAATTATGTGTATCTGTATTGGTAAAAATGATTGCAACGTGACAATGTAGTTATTTGATTCAGCTAATGTGGAAAATAGCTACAGGTTTAATTAGGAGCAATTTAGCATGCATTTTTATGACTGATGCCTATTTCTCTTCATGCCACAACTTGCAGGGAATTAAGTTATAAAAATAGTTTATATGCCTATAAAAACCGCAAGCTCTGCTAAATTGAAAACAAAGAAGGTAATTTGTATTGTCAAACCATCTTTGTAAACTTCAGATGAGGGATGGGGAGTGGAGGTGCTGGGTGGTTCAGAGTAAGAGATACAAAATCTGTAAGGATAACCTCACCTTTTAAAACAAGTTTTGACTCAATTCCTTAAACTCAGTTCAAAGCTACAATAAATGAAATTTCCAAAGGCTCAAACTTTGCAAGCATGTGTACAAAGTTTCCCAAGCTTATTCCCATGAGGCTTATGAATGCTCTAAAATGTGTAAGAGTCCTTAGGAATATAATAGGATAAACTTAGTCTTCTGAGTGCTAATTGCATTAGGATTCCCTAGCTTTACTTCAGGTGCTTTAATTTCAAGTTTAAAATCACCCAGCTGCGTTTACAGCAGAATCCCCCATCTTTGAAGTGAGGCAGGTGACGGGGACTCCTCAGAGGTCCAGACTGTTCTCCCTATCTGTATTACTTGGATTCAATTACTTTACATCTACGACTCAGTTTTCCTTTGCTATTTCCAGGATCCCTTCCTGACCTTTCTCCGGGACCTGTTTTAGCTATCTTTAAAATTAAAAAAAAAAAAAAATGTTTTTATCTTATGTGACCACAGAAATACTGCTGGCATCACCTTTAACAATTTTAACGGTGCATTGTGTGAGAAGGCATTTGTTTTGTGTGCTGAAGGTGTGGACAACACATCTTATCTGTTGTATTTGGACCTGGTGCTGTTCTTGTAAACCAATCCCCTAATGAATAAAGGAGCCAATGGAGTAGGTGGGACTTCCAGGTTGGACAGAGGAAGAGAGGAAGCAGGAGAGAGTTCTCTTTGGAACCAGGACAACAGAAGGGTAAGATGTAGCTGCTAGAGTTTCCTAGTATCATGGTGGATCCCCAAGGATCTACCACCAGAGGGATCAGATTTTAATAAAGCTTACAAGATTGAGTTGTTGTGCCCAGAGATTGAGTTACCATTGTTTCTGAACTAAGTTTGTGTTTCATTTTCCTTCACATGGGTAGCTCATCTGGGTTCAAGAGAGAAACGTACTGGTAGCCAAACGTGGGTTTGCCTAAGGTGCTCCACAAAGACTGTGGGGGATTTGAAACACAGAGATGGCGTGGTAGTGACCCACCAGTGGGAACCTAGCAAGCTGGATAGAGAGATTGTGGAGTTCAGAGTCAGAATCTCCACGAGATAAAAACAGGTCAGCCTTTGCCTGCCGGTACATGACTGGCAAGGCCTCAGAGACACAAGCATGGGAATGTGCAGGTTCTACTATTTTACTATTTCCCATAATACTTATCCTTGTAGGATTGTATTTTCTTCCAAGGCAAATTCATTCCACTATAGAATTGAGAAAAGCGGTTTGTAGGTTAAAGGCCTTAATTCAGGATAGGGCCTAAGATACTCTGTCTGGAAAGCAGTGAGGCACCTTCATCAACCTGGCACTACCTTCAGGATAACCTGACTGAAGAAAAGAAGTAAGGAAAAGTAGAAAGCAGTGGCCATCACTGGGCCCAAAAGCAACAGGCTTCATCAGGTTGTATTGCCTTCTGCCAAAAAGGTCGGTGTATTTTCCAAAACGGTCTATTCTTGAAGTCTTCTCCACAGCTCTCTCATCCCTTTTGAAACAGTAGATGTCCCAAGGCAAAAGTTCAAGAATCACACTTTTTTTTTTTAGGTCTAGTCTCACTCCTGACATGCCATTGATTCTACCCACATGCCACTACTCAAAAAAGTCACATGGCCAGTTAGAGTCATCCAGAGAGACACAGCCAGCGGGATGGTTAGAAGTTATGGCTAGAAATATCAACATTGGCATAGATACAGGTAGAAAATTTGTTATAAGGAATTTAACATCTAAGCGTGAGCTAAGAAGTCTGATTCTGTGCTGTGAGAGATGAAAAGCCAAAGAAGCCAGTAGAGGTAGACTCATTCTCTGCTTGATGGATGGAACTGGGACCTCAGTCTTCTGTCCCCGACACTTACGCCTTCAGTTCTGCAGTATGGTAGACTATGAAAGCAATCACTTCTCCTCCTCTTCTCTCTTTCTGTATCTCTGTAACACACCTTCATAGCTCTTCCCTTAGGGAACATTTAAGAGTAAGGCATTTGCTCTTACTTTGAATCCGGTCTAGTTTTGTGACTGTTATAGATACAGAATTCAACATGTTTTGAGCCTACACTCAAGAGCCTTTTGCCTATTAAACATTACTAAAGGAAAAGTCCAAGATAATCTGATAAGGCAATGAGACACCACATGGAGTTGAGCTGTGTGGACCAAGGTTAAGTCCAACAACACCTAGCCTCCATTGGACCTGATTACAGTTGCATGATGAGACCAGGTGAAGTAAGTCACTCACAAACTTGTGAAACATATTGTTTTGAAATATTCAATTTTAGGATTGCTTTGTATTAGTTAAATTTCTGCTACTGTGGCTAAAGGCACCTTGGGGAAGAACCAGTTTATTTTGGCTTATGGGGTTCCAGAATCAACTTGGGGGTGCAAGTCGATCCTAGCAGGAGGATATGGCAGTAAGCTACATGCAGAACAGCAGAAGCAGGAAGCTGAGAAGTCATGTTGTAACCCATAAGCCTGAAGAGGAAGTGAGCTGAGAGTAGGGCACAGCTATTAACTCTCAAAACCTATCTCCAGCTGATGTACTTCCTCCAATAAGCCCACACATGGTGCCACCAACTGGGAACCAAGTGACCAAATACCTGAGCTTCGGAAGACAGTTTTCATTTAAGCCACCACATGCTAGTCACACAAAGTCATTGATACAGAAAGAATTCATCAACCCAGTCTTCTGCCTGAACAATGTGTTGATATTGTGCTTTCTCATGCTGCATTGGTCAGTGGTAGATTAAAGGATATGATATGTGCTGAAACTCCACCCTCTATCATGAAGCCCCAGCTTAGGAAGCTATTACTCCTTCTATGTGTGTCCTGGGATGCAGGCACAAATGAACAGACTTGAAGACTTGAAACCTGTAGTCCTCTCTGAACCAGAAAGATGTTTGACCAAACTCACCTGAAGGTATGTGGGTGTTTGTGTATGTGTTTGTGTGTGTATTTGTGTGTGTGTGTGTGTTAAAATGTTTGCCTTTGTCATCTGCTGAGATTTTGCTGTGTATTTTTTTAATGTCCTAGACATTGCTTTATTTGATTTTAAAAAAATAAAACTTTTGTATACATGGATGTTTTGCCGACATGTGTGGCTAGTTGCCACATATGTGCAGTGCCCACAGAGAAAAGAGGACATTGGATCCCCTAGAACTGCATTTATAGATAGATGGTTTTGAGCCACAATCTGGATGCTGAGAATCAATCCCTGTCTTCTGAGAGAGCAACCACTTCTCTGAACTACTGAGCCATCTCTTCAGCCTCCGACTTCACCATTTTTGTTTAGTAATATTAACAAAGCAGAAAATGATGTAATGCAAATGGCCTCTATAGGCTTCTGTATTTGGATGTTTAGTCATTAGATGGCTAAACCTTCAAAAAGGATTTGGAGGTGTAGCTTTATTGGAGGAGGTGTGTCACTTAGGGGTAAGTTTTGAGGATTCAAAAACTGCTCCCTCTCCCCCCTCCCCTCCCTTTTCCTTCCCTCTCCCCTCCCTCTCCTCCTCTACCCTCCCTCTCCCCTTCTTCTCTCCCTCTCCCCTGTCCTACCAGGGTATTCATCCTATAAACAGTCACCAAACCCCAACACTACAACAAGAGACAAGAAGCATATACCAAAAGGAGCATGCCATGGTTGTCTCCTGAAGGGCCCTGCCAGGGCCTTACAAATACAGAAGCAGAGGCTAGTAACCAACTATTGGACTGGGCGTGGGGTCCCCAGTGGAGGAGCTGGACAGTGGTCCGGAGGAGCTGAAGGAGTTTACAGCCTCATGGGAAGAACAGTGACTTTGGCCACCCAGATGCCCCAAAACTCCCAGGGACTGAACCATCAACCAAGGGGTACACATGGTTCCAGCCAAAAATGTGGCAGAGGAAGGCCTTGTTGGGCATCAGTGGGAGGAGTGGTTCTTGGTCAAGTAAAGGCTCAATAGAGGCCCCAACAAAGGGAAACCAAGGGGGGAGGTGGGAGTGTGTCAGGTGGAGGGGCATATACATGGGGGGCAGGAGGTGGGAGGAGGGGTTGGGGGTCTTTGGGGAGGGGGGTAAATCGGGAAAGGTTTTACCATTGGCAATGTCAATAAAGGTGATATTCAATTAAAAAAAAAAACTGTTCCCTCTCCCCCTCTCCCCTCCTTCTCCCCTCCCTCTCCCCCTGCCCTCTCTCCTCCCCTCCTCCCCTCCCCCTCCACATCACCCTCACTCTCCCTTCCCCCTCTCCCTTCCCTCTCTCCCTCCCCTTCTTTCTCCCCCTCTCTCTCCCCTCCCCCTTCCTCCTCCCCCCTCTCCCCTCTCTCTCTGCCTGTTGCCTGTGGATCAAGATGTAGCTCTCAGCTATTCCTCTGTACTATGCCTGCCTACCTGTCACCATGCTCCCCTCCATGATAATAGTAACTAACCCTCTGAAACTCTAAATGCCTTTCTAAGCATTGCCTTGACCATAACATAGCAACAGAACATAAAGATACTAACAATACATACATATTATGATGATCCATAAACTACCAATAGCTTTGAAAACAGAATGCAGTTACTTAATTTTTAAATTCTTCCAAATGTTCCCAAGGATCACATCCAGGACTTCACCCGGGCCAGGCCAGCATTTTAACCACTGAGCTACCGCAGCCCCACACTTACTATGTCAGAACTAAATTTTACAAGATAAAGAGTTCTACTAAGAATCAACTTAAATACCATAATTCCTGGAACTTCTTCAATTATACTGGTGTTTGGCTTCATATCTTACACAGTCAATGCCAGATATGTTGCTTTGTTGTCCAAACAAGAAGTAAGAGTCATGACACAGTCTCATACCAATTGTCAGTGTAAATGAAAGAGCAGTTGGTGATTGAATGAGCAGTGGTTGGTCATGTATCACCACTTACTTTATCGTCCTTTGGAAGATCAATCAACACTTGGTGCAGCACACAGATTCTGTCCTTTGTCTAGTGTACCAGACTTACGAAACAGACATCACACATTTTCAGGGGGAAAATTAACATTAAATTCAATTAGCATTTTTAAATATATAAGCTCATTCTACTATAAAGAGCTGAGAGAGCGCAATCAAACTCTGTCTCCAACCAGGCATCAAGAGTGTTTTCACCTTTATTTCTATGTGTTGAAATCAAACTTGTGTATGCTCAATCCACAGATCTGTTAGACAACTGTTTTTCACATATAAATGCATTAGCAGTCAAATCAAGACATGAAACACACACACTAGGTATTCAGTTTTTTTGTAACCCAAACCAGATAAAGACTATCTTTACAGTCCCCTAAAGGTCTATTCTGATCTCTCATTTCCTGACTTACTACAGGTTTTCTTGAATTTCATACAAACAGAATATACCAAATGTATTCTGATGTATGATTTTTCCATTATACACTATGTCTGTGAAAATCACACACATATTGCTCCATGTAACAGCCAACTGCTCATTCATTTACACTGACAATTGGTATTATACTGTGTGACTATATTGAAGTGTGTTTATCCATTCTAAAATTGATATATACATCTGGATTGCTCCCAGCTGTGCAGTATTATAAAAAAAATCCACTATGGATAATCTTAAATGTGTCCTTTGTTCTTATAAGCACTCAGTTAGTTGGGCATATTTTTCTTAATAGTATTTTAATGAAGTCAATTTTATACAACATTTTTATACAACATTAGTGTCCAAACATAGTAATTAAGCAAAGTAATCTATGATAATCATATAAAAGAATATGTTGCCACTTTTAAGAACCTTTATATAAGATTTTAATAGCCATGTATAATATTAATTCAGTCATGTCTTTAGATTGTAAAAACATATAAATGTATATGGGTTCTGTGCATATTCATGTATACACATTAATGTATGTGTTTAAGGTACCATATACCCAACATACACACTTCTTTCTATAAGAGATCAGCATCTGCTCAGGTCATCCAAGACCAAGTTCTTAGCACAATGAAGATTTATTTGCTCCAGAGGGACAGAGGGCAGGGAATGAGAGACAAAGACAGGAGATAAAGGACTAGGGAGAAGGGGAAGGAGAGAGAGAAAGGGATATTTTTCCCTAAGACAAATTTGGGTCTGCTTCTGGATAGAGAGGAGATAGACATGGCCCATAGGCAAATGGTTTATAAAAGTAAAATGGGAAACCCCGTTAAGATGAGGTGTTGAATTTTATTTTGGCATGTTAATTAGATGAGCCAAAGGGGGCTTCTGATTTCTGGACTTCAATATTTTGAAAGCTGGATCTTAGCCAGGCGGTGGTGGCGCACGCCTTTAATCCTAGCACTTGGGAGGCAGAGGCAGGTGGATCTCTGAGTTCAAGGCCAGCCTGGTCTACAGAGTGAGTTCCAGGATAGCCAGGGCTATATAGAGAAACCCTGTCTCAGAAAACAAAACAAAACAAAAACAAAAACAAAAAGAAAGCTGGATCTTGGTAGTCAGCTTCAGGGGGAGGAAATGGCCAAATAAGGGAATAGACCTTGGTGACTAGCTTTAGGAATGCAATTCAATGGTTTTTTTTTTTTTTTTTTTTAGAATGGCAGAGGGAGTGAGGGAAAAGGGCAAGGCCTGCCAGAGTCACATGCTCTAGTGGGCTGGTGTCCCTTCCCTTTTCCTCCTAGGTACGGAAGTCTGCATCTCCTAATCATTCCTGTAGCTACCATTCCTGTAGCTATTCATTCTGTACTACCTCAGAGTTCCGGCTTGAACATCTTTCCATGGACTTTTGTAATCATTATAAAATAACCAACAGGAAAGCTCATGGCAAATTAAGGCTTTGCATTTGAGGGGTTGTTTGTTACAACTAATGTCTCTTTGCTGTGTACTACAAGTATATTTTTTCCTAAAACCGCTATGCCTTATATTACCACAATACATTGCATGCCAAATACACACATAAATACACACCATATACCTGTACAAACACATACATAACACACAAACATACACCACACACACACACACATATACCCACAAACATGGAGACACACTCATACACGTATACATGCACATGTGAAAAATAGCTTATTCTTCAATTTTCAGTGAACAACTGAAACATCCCTCTAAAGTATTATTTTACTTTCTTGGTACCAAAAATAAAATATACATTAGAAAGCCCTATTTATTTTGGTTTGTCGCTAACTACAGGTGAAAAGCCAGCAATTATTTATTGAAATACACTTTCTGAAGCAAGTTAGATTGGGGTAAGTAAGGGGAAAGTCTTGACCTTTGTAAATGACAACCACCCCACATTTCAAAGGTTTGTTAACGAGGAAGATGTGGATATTCCTCCACAGGCTATTTCTCATCTAACATTCCTCCTGCTTAGAGTTTATGAGAGGGAATCTTCCGATTTTAATTTAGACACATCTGGCACACAAATGAGGCACCACAGCCCTCGTCATTGTGAAATCCTCACCACAGCCTGGATGATGAGGTCCCGTGTTTATTAGTAAAGATGTTAGAGCTAGTCGATTGCTTTTGAGTGGAAACATCCCAGAGGTGGCATTTTGTAGGTGTTAGTTTCTTCTTTCTTTGCTAAGGAACTACTAGATTAAGTTTACTTCTAACTGGAAGCTAACTAGAGTCAGCGTTGGATCAGAGCTAGCCTTACCTGCAGTTATTGGAGAGATTATTTCAACTAACTTTACTGTTAGAGGAGTTGGATTATTTTTTCTCTTTATTTTTTTTTCTTCTTCTTTATTTGATGGCATTTTTAACTTTACTTATCTTATGGCGTTCTTAACTTCCATAAGATATATTTAGATCTGCTGCTTTTTAAAAAAATATTGTAAATATGAAATGCTTTTTAATATCCCTGAACATAACCAGGATTAGTAACAACTTTCTCTTTTGTCTAAAATAAAGTCTCACTTGCTTCCAAAACTAAACCAAGAATTTCAGGCCAATTTATTATTACTATTGATAATGACCTTTGATTAGAGCCACCAAAATAGCTGATTCATAGAGTTCATGCTGAGGACATTCAGCCTCTCCTATGGTCCAAGCCATTGCCCTGAAGGAGCTGGTACAAGGATGACAAACATCTTGGAAGAAAATGAAGTACATTCCCAGAAAAGTAGAAAAATTCATGCTTCCTCTCTTTCCACTCTCGAAAAAGTCAAGAGTACCAACATATCTTCATCAGCAACTCTGCCCAATTTAACATCACAAAAAAATAACTCTGGCTCTCTGTAGCTCGAGTCATATTCCCCAACAACTGGTCAAATTAACACCACAGAACACACATGATGTCTTCAGAAGAACACAGGATTAACTGGCTAGAACTCCTACCTCAAAAAACAAAATATGAAATTGGTCCAGGAGAAGCAACCAGGCAAATATAAAAATTGAAGGTCATGCTGCAACTTCAACTGCCCAGACTTAACAGTAATGACATAAAAGGGGGGGGGGGGGGAGGCAGGAGTAGAAGTGATTGAGACTACAGCTGTACAGAAACAGAACTGTGACAGTGTAACACAATCAGCACTTCTCCCACAACTTCTAAGTGGAAAAAAAACATGACAGGCACTGTGCGAACTATTGGAGTGTAAGTTTGTATTTTAAATTAAATGATAAGGTACTGAAGCAAAATGTCTTAAGAATGAGAACTGTATTGTGGTGATGTGGAGTCTCCTTGTTCTTAAGAGGCACATACTGAAGAATCCAGAGCAAAGCACTCTGAACAGTTCTGTGCTAAACTATCCCGTACAACAATTATTTATTTAGCTTGTTGTCTATTTAGACTAGGCTCATCTGGGTGGTCTTTGGAGCTGGCTGGGCTTCCTTCTGTGTTTCTGATCAGATACAGTGGCTCTATTTCTGGAGATGGGCTGTGTTTGCTCAGTAACAGAGTTTCAAAGAAGGCTAAGTCCCTGGTTAATCTAAGCATGGATTATTCACATGGAAGAAGCAACACATACAGAACACACACACACACACAGAGAGAAAGAGAGAGAGAGAGAGAGAGACAGACAGACAGACACAGAGAGAGAAGAGAGAAGGGGAGAGAGAGACATAACAGACAGACACAGAGAGAGACAGGGACAGAGAGACAGACAGAAACAGAGAGACAGAGACAAAGACAGAATACTTGAAACCTAGCTGCAAAGCTCACTCTTTGCTCCACTTGTCAGAGTAAATACCAAGGTCAGGGTGGGGTTAAGGATGATGCTTCCATCTTGTAAGGGAAAGGTCTGCCAAGTTGCTTCATAAAAACCCTTGCTAGAATACAGGGGCAGGGCTACCAGCAGAATGCAAGGCTGTGCATTCATAACTTCTCCATGAGTTTGAAATTCTCCAGTCCCTAAAAATTGTGACGAAGAATAGAAGGTAGGAAAAGAAACCAGTCACAAAAGAGTGTGCATTCAATGTATATTCATTTTTCAAAAGACAAACCATAGGCGGGCTTATAGAAATCAGGATACTAGCAACCTTTGGGTGTCGGGTTCTGGATCTGAGGATTCCACCAAATCACACACCTCAAAGGGCACTCTTTTTTTGTATAAGAACCATGTAGAGAAAATTATCTTGAAAAGTAGAAAGAGCATTAGTCATCTGGTCCCTGTGCAGATACCGCCTCTAAGTCTCTATACAATGTTGAGAATATCCATATATCCTCTAGGCCTCATTTGTAAACCGGCGTCTCCACTCTGAGTTTAACCTGTAACTCAGTTGTATGCTTTCTTCTGGGCATAGATGTTTTCAGAAGTTCGAGGATGACACATCTGATAAATAACGTAAGTTATAATTGAAAAGTACTTTCCTCCTCCAGCTAGAACATGGTTTGTTTGGCTTTCCAGAATTTATACAGAAACATTTATCATAAAGCAAAAGCAACGAAAAGGACTCCGTACTTCAGGTAAGAGATTAAAGGGCTGGTATAGGAAGAAGCCAGAGGAGGGACAAAACCTAATATATTTTAACACTATACCAGAAATATGACAAAAGGAGCCTCCCATGTGGAAGAAACATGTCAGAGTTTCCAATATCCAGTCAGATTTGTCACCAGTCTTCTCTGGTTTCCCAGAGTTCTGTCTTCCTCAGAGAAAAGTACTGCATGATCTCTTGCAGTCCTGTACATTATAGCCTTTGTGTGTAAAGAAGAGTGAGCCACAGGTGTCCTCTCAGTGTTCACACTTTGTGTGTGTGTGTGTGTGTGTGTGTGTGTGTGTGTGTGTATGGTGGAGTGCTGGGAACAGCATCGCCAGAGGTCCAGGTGTCCAGCAAACCCAGCAGCTGCCTTTAGGAGAGGAGCCCCTGAGAGTGCCTCAGATGGCGTGATTTTCTCACTTCTGAGCACTCTGACCCCTTCCCAGTTCAAAGGAGAGAAGAAACAGAACAACATTTCAGCTGTTTTGTTTGTGTTTCCTCAAGGGCTTTGAGTTTACCCCCAGGGTTCATTTGAACTATGATTTCCAGTAGTTTTGTGGAAATTTGTGCTCTTTGATTAGCTATTTAAGTACACTCTACTATGTGTATTTAGAAGCAAAGGAGGTGATGGAGTCACAGGACTAAGCTTTCTTATAGTGGACATGACACAACTGAATTTCACAGCAATCCTGGAAAAGACAGTCTTAACCCCAATTTACAGACAGGGAAACCAAGACTCAGAAGTAGAGAGTACAGCTGTGGACAAAGTCCACTGAACTCCACTGTAATATAATGCCTTCGAGGAACTTAAGATGATGTGGTGAGTCACAGTAGTCTCCCACAGTAGTGGTCAAACTAAGTCACAGGCCCCATTACCTGCCTGTTTGATTGAAACAGTCTCGCCCATTTCCTCCATTTGTACCATTAAAAAGCCTCACCCTTTTAATGGCAGCTTTGTCACTGAAACAGTGACACTGCATATGTGACAGGAATCTTATTTAGGGGAAAGGGACCAAAATGATTGCTATGGAGTCCCCTAAAGAAAAAGTGAGTCATCTTCTTCTTTGAGAACCTTGTCCCCTGCAGTAGTCAATGCCGTGAGAGCAAGAGTCTATAACAAACTCTAAAACATCAGTGACTTAGTACATCAAAAGGAGTTTCCTTTTAAATCACACAATAGTTCCTTCAGCAAATGTAGGCTTGGGAAGACTATCTGCTCCAAGGACTCAGCTGATAATGCTCTGAGGATACCTGGGCAGAAACATGCACCCAACATATGAAAAAGAAGACCCTCACCTGAAGGGCTTTAAAGTCTAGGTCTGGAAGGGCACTTACGTCATCTCCAATCACCTTCTATTGGCCAGATCACAGTCACATGACTGCCTAACTAAAAAGACACTGAAGAATGAAGTCAATGTGTTCTAAAGAAGAAAGGAAAGAGGTTGTGGTGAATGCATATCAACCCCCACTTACCATTTATACACTCAGAGGAAGACTGGTTTGGCCTCTCTGACTTCCTTTAAAGCCAATATAAAATAAGCACATTTATTTTTGCTTGATTGAGCAGTTAGCACACTGTTAAATACATATGTATGCATGAAATGCTATGGTGTAACCATTTGCCTTACAATAATCTTAGAAAGTTTGTGAGAACTCTGTAGTAGTACCTCTTTGTCCCCCAGTGGGTGCCTGAAACTCCAGACACTGCCAAAGGATACCTCCGATGTTCTTTCCTATACATACACTCCTACATATAAATTAAAATTGAACAAGTATAACAATGTACAATAATAACTTCATATGAACATCATCACTCAAAATATCTTTGTTTACCTTACTCTTTCTGGGATGAGTCAGGTGATGCTGTGTCTACCTAGGGAGATGACATCAGATCAGAGACAAAACTGTTGTGACATAGTGTGAGACTGCTTCTAGTATAATTTCTAGTATAACACAATCACTGGAATAGTATGCGAGATGATCTAATAACCAAGAAGCTACCGCGCTACTGATGGCAAGGGGAACACACCGAGCGGTACGGTGGATAGAAAGGTGACCCATCCCATTCAGGATGAAGTTGAGCACTCGGAGGCTTTCATCGTGCTGCTCAGAATCACCCACAATTTGAAAATTCTTAAATATTTATTCCTGGGCTTTACTGATTTTTACTGATATTTTCAGACTACAGTTGATCTGGGAATCACTAAAACTACAGAAAACAAAGCACAAAATGTAAGCAAGAAAACTACTGCTTAGGCAACAAAACCAGCTGTGACTTTTGTTGAAGTTCATTAAGGTTATATGAGAATTTCTTATGTCTTCCCTTTGTTTCTGCATATATATATATATATATATATATATATATATATATATATATATGTCTTCAGTAATATTTAACATATTAAACTTTCCACCATAAAAGACCCTAATGAAACCATGATGTCATCAATGAGAACATCTATAGGCATTGTAGCTTGATTTCTTTTACTTTCAAGTATCATAATCAGATATGCAGACCTGCCCTGTAAATGCAATTGATAATAAGTATAAAAATTTATAGGAATACATACAACAAAGACACAGAAGAATTAACAGTATTAATATACAGACAGCAACAAAGAGAGTCCAATAAGAGCTGATTGATTAAGTAGAGTCAAAAGAGACACTAAACTTAGAATATCCAATTTTCCTTCTTCTTCTTCTTCTTCTTCTTCTTCTTCTTCTTCTTCTTCTTCTTCTTCTTCTTCTTCTTCTTCTTCTTCTTCTTCTTCAGCGTGGCCTACAAGGTGGCTGCCATCTGTTTTGCGGCATCATGGCTGCCCTCCAGCCTCTGGTGAAGCCCAAGATATCAAAAAGAGGACCAAGAAGTTCATCAGTCACTAGTCAGACCGATACGTGAAAATTAAGAGAAACTGGCTGAAACCCAGAGGTATTGACAACGGGGTACAGAGAAGATTCAAGGGCCAGATCCTGATGCCAGGCATTGTTCCGGGTCCAATGAGAAACCCAAGCACATGCTGCCCAGCGGCTTCAGGAAGTCTCTGGTCCACAAGGCCAAGGAGCCGGAAGTGCTGCTGATGTGTGACAAATCTTACTGCGCTGAGATTGCTTACACTGTGTCCACTAAGAACCTAAAAGCCATCATAGAAAGAGCAGCACAGCTGGCCACCAGAGTCACCAATCCCAACGCCAGAAATGAATGCGAAGAAAATGAATAGATGGCTTATGTGCATGTTTTATGTTTAAATAAAATAACAAAAACTGCAACAAAAAATCCAATATCCTTAGCCTTCAAGGAAATACAAACCAAACTACACTGAAACGACATCTCACTCTGCCCAGAATGACTGTCGGTAAGAACACCAAGAGCCACATACATTGGCAAGGCCATAGGGAATCTATAAGGATACTACGGGAATCGGTAGGGAGGCTCTACCATAAAATTAAACTAGAATTATCAAATGATCCAGTTATAACACTCTTGGGCATAAATATCTGAAGTGTGCATATACATCTAAATCAACATACCATAAAGATAAGTGCATGTCCATGTTTATTGCTGCACTATTAACAACACCCTAGATATAGAACCAGCCTAGATAGTCATCAACAGATGAACAGATTTTTAGAAAATGGATATTTGTGTATGTATATGCATACACCCATATAAGATAACAAGTTCTATTCAACCACAAAGATACCTATCCCATTAAAGTAAAAGAAGTCCCATTAGGGATATAGAAGGATATGCTGGTTAGCTTTTTGTTAAGATGACATAAACTAGAATCATTTGGGGAAAAGGAACTTCAGTTGAGAAATAGCATTCATAAGACAGGCCTGTACTCAAGCCTTTGGAGCATTTTTCTTTTTGATTAATGATTGCTATGAAATGGGATTGATGTATGGTGTTGAAATAGGCCCCAGCCCATTGATAGTGGCAACCACCCCTGTGCATAAGAAAGTAGGTTTCACAAGCCTTGGAGAGTAAGCCAGTAAGCAGCACGCCTCCGTGGCCTCTGTTCCATCTATCTTCTTTACATGAAGACTATAAGGTGACATTTAGCAATGAGGTGACATAAATTCTTTCCTTCGTATGATTCTTTTGATCATGCATCATTGTTTATCTCAGCAACAGAAAACCAATGATGCCAGGAGGGAGGTCTTCCTCAAATAACCCAATTAAGAAAACACATCAAGTTATAAAATCTCACTCTGTATAGGCCAGTGTCCTTGCTATTTAACTGATTGCTGAACTGGGGCTGAATTTTAATTGTCACTCACTTGGTCAATCTTACAATGAGGGCTTGGACTTGACTTTCAACAACTGGAGCTGTACGCCTGTCAGGAAGAAGATCCTCGTCCAGGGCACACTTAGAAACTTTTAGACCGTTTATGTGCATCTGAAGCCAGTTAATTTTATCACGAGCTCATTCATGTCCTTTGTCACTTCATCCCTGGATGCCAGAAGCCACCAGCTTGCATCATTAGGTTCCTGGGGTTTTTTTTTCCACAAAATATCAAAAGCTTTACACGTGCATGTTGTCTCTAGACTCCTTACTCCTCACAAGAGGTGAATACAGCTCATGTATGTTTATCTAGTTAACATCTTTAAATACATGAGATCTTGTGGATTTTTTTTAAAAAGCTTATTGTTCAATAATGATGCATTTATGTGTCAGGTTGACAAAGACTCAGTTGTACTATTTAACTTTTTTGTCAACTTGACACAAGCCAAGATCGATTGTCTGAGAAGATCATCTCATTTCAATTGAGGCAATGTCTCTATCAGATTAGCCTGTAGGTGTCTCCCTGTAGAATTTTCTTAACTGCTAATTGATAAAGGAGGGGCCAGTTCTCTGTGGGCAGTACCATTCCTGAGCAGGAGAGCCTGCAATATGCGGGGAAAGCAGGCTGTGCAAACCAGAAGCCAGAAAGCAGCGACACTCCGCCATGGCCTCTGCCTCCCTTCCTGCCTTGAGTTCCTGCCCTTCATCGTATACTATGAGCTGTAAGATGAAGCAAACCCTTTCTTCCCTAAGTTGTGTTAGTCCTGGGGCTTATCATAGCAATAGAAATCTAACTATGAAAACGGGGGAAGGTGGGGAGCAGGACAAAGGATAGGAAAGGGTAACAAAGGTGTGAATATGATTAAAGCATATTATGTGTGTATGTGTGTGTGTGTGTGTGTGTGTGTGTGTGTGTGTGAATGTCTTAATGAAGCCACTTACCTTGTGTAAGTCCTATACTCAAACCTAGAAATATTAATGATGATCAGGGAGATATCTGTGAAAATTGTACCTGTCTTGGGAGGTAATGATTGTTGTAAATGTCAGAAAATCATGTGTATTTTAATAAAAAGGAGGTATTTTTCAAACAAAGTGCAGATATTTCTAGTTCATTGACTCTCTTCTGAACAACAATCTGAATAAGGTCACCTTATATCTCTTATGCCTGCCAAAATGACAAGGAAGACTGAGTACGTGTTGATAATCACTCAGAAGTCTTAAAACTAACAAGACTCCACTCTCCTACTTAAGATCCAAATGTGGCTGGAAACGCTCTACCACAGAGATGGCCTAATCCAGGTCTTCTGGGAATACAGACAGAATAAAAGACACATTCTATGGGAATATAGTGAGGCCAGTGATAAAGATCTGAGTATAGTGCTTGAAGATTTTGAAGGATGTAGGATTGTTTTCAAACTTTCATCAGCTCCTGGGACAATTTCAGAAATGTGCTTAAAACAGAATTTGGTGATGCATTAGACCAATGCTCCCTACGCCCTCAGAAGCAGGCTGTTGCTGGTAGCATTGCTTTGAGAATGCTACTGGTATGTGCTTACCAGAGTATAAATTCATCTGGAATTTGGGTCACCCAGATTGAAGGGACTTCAGTAGCATTCATTCATACATTTGTTCATTTAATAAAAACATCTGACCCCAAACTCAATTTGCAATTTTACATTTTACAAAGACTTTGATCTTAAAATCTCCATCTATAATTTTATAAGAATTTTTATTCCTTGCAAAAGTTTCTTTCCACATATTTTTTCTTTAGTCATTTTCCCTTCTTAGGAGAAAAAAATGATAACTTTTGGATGAGAGAAATGCAGTCGAGGCTCACGTGGAGAGACTGTGAGGGAAAAAATGACAAAATACAACATCCTCTCAGCACTAATCTAGAACAGCCTGCTTTGGACAACAGGAGTCATTTGTCTCTGTGTGTCCGTCCACATCACCACATGGGAAGGCCACATATCTATGGCCACAGGATTCTTGTTTGCCATCTTAATTTATATATTCCACCTGTGTGCTGATTCTGCTGCCTGATGCTCTTAAGTGATTCTAATTAGAAAACACACAGGGGAATCCTTATGGGATTCCAAAGCTGCTAGAATCCCCTTTGATCTCCCATCTGAACCACCAAGGTTTATTGTTTCAATTTCTTCCCTCAGCGCTCCAGTTGACAATTATTGGTATTTGAGAGTCTGGAGATAGCGATGGGAAGCCAGGCAGCCTAATAGTTGAAAGCGAGCACTCTGCCAGGGAAACCCACCCTTAGCAAAAAGGAAAAGATACCGTCCTGCACTTTATAAATAGCTGCCAATTTATTAATGAGCTGCTGGGTTTGGCTAGCATTTTAAAGATGTTTCCAGCATTTTCAAAGAGGCAGTCAGTTAACTGGATACAACAGATGCGAACAGCATGCTGAACCACAACTAGTTAAATTCTGTAAAATGCTAGCTACAGCGACCCAGGGAACGTTTGGAGTGGCGAAGAAATCATCTTGGAGTTTCCAAAGAAAAGATCAGAACTCTAAAGATAGTTTAATCTGTCTGTCCGTTTCTAGTGGTCGTAGAAAGAGGTAGAAAAAGAGGGAAAAGTGGTGGCGAGGGTCTAAGAAAGTTTTGTTTGCTTATTTAAATTCATTCACCTAAGGAGAATCTGAAGGATTTGTCCAACGGTCCTGAGTTGCAGATGAGAAATGGCAATGTGTGTGTGACAAGGGTTGTGGGAACGTGTGCTCACGCTTGACTAGGGCTGGGCTCACCGGGAGGGAAGGGCTGGGCTGGCTCAGGGGAGGAAGGAGGCGGAGGAAACACAGTATAAAAGTCTCCAGTCTAACAGAGCGCTCTTCACTCGAGCCACTTGGGGAAGGCAGGAGCCAGAGCTACGCTGGACCCAGTTCACTCTAGCCTCGGAGGCAAGGATCCAGCGCGCTCCAGGTCTATCACCCAGCCGCACACCCCTTGCAAGGCATGAGTCGCTCGCCGGAGCCAGAGGCTGCAGCGCGGTCATGAGGCGGTGGCACAGTAACAGCGGCTGCGTTTCGGCAGCCCCCAAATCCCCTCCAGGCGCAGCTCCCCCAGGATGAGCCCCCAGACTCGAGTCTACCAAGCTGAGAGTCACCCGGCGCCCCGCTGACATCCGAGCGCCTTCACAGCGCACACCGTGTCCCTTGCTGCCTCCCACGCGACACCTGCGCACTTAAGTAGACGCGCGCGGACTGAATTCAACTCACCCACCTTTGCAACGCTCCAGGGCGCTGTAGGCGCACGGTCTGCTGCACCCAGTGATCAGCCAGCCCAGAGCCCCGCTGCTAGTGTCAAGACCCTTCCGGACCGACGGACACCGTGTCACACCACCCCCACCCCCAAACTCGCTGCACAAGGTCAGGGTGCGCAGTGGCATCGCAGACACCTGGTTTGTCTGGCCCCTCCGTTCTCCACTCCTACAACTCCAGCTCTACTTTGTCCATAAACTTTTCTCAGGTGGCCTGGGCGACCCCCACTCGCCCGCAGCCCCAAGCACTAGAGCGAGCAGAGGGCTAGTCCCTTCGCCACAGCGACCTCGGCAGCAAGCACTTAACACAGCCGAGAAGGCGGCCTCCGGCGCCGGCAGGGCGCCCCCAGTTATCCTCAAACGGTGACAACCTCGGTGACCCGGAGCCAGCCCATCCGGGGACTGTGCGAGCGGGGAGACGAAACTGGAGGTCCCAAGGAGCTTGGAGTGAGGAAGGTGGTGGCCCCCCGAGGGTGAGTGGCTCGGGGCAGCGGGGGCGGGGGAGCCAAGAGTGGAGGTAACTCCGGGCGGCCTCTGAAGCCCTCCTCCTCCTTCTCCTCCTCCGCCTCTTCCCCGCGCTCCTCTGGCGGCCGTTCCCGCTCCAGCTGCGGCACCGCGGCCACATCTGGGGAGCCCATGTGCGCTCGGGGGCTCGGCTGCGCCCGCCCCGCCGCCGCCCCCGCAGCTCCCTGCCCGAAGGGTGGACCCTGGCCGGGCCTGGGTCGCGGACAGCCCCGGGTCCCCATCGCCGCCGCCGGACAGCTCCTGGGATTGCTCCGCCACCGGCTTGGAGGTTCCCGGCCCCGCGGTGGCTCCGCTGTGGTGTGGCGGCGGCGGTGGCGGCTGCTCCTGTTCCCCGGGCCCCGTTCGCTCGGCCGAGCCCAGAGCCAGCCCTGCCGGCCCGGGGAGCGGGGCCCCGGTGGGGGCCGAGGCGGGAGCAGCGCAGTCGAGCTCCGGGGCTCCGACTCCTCCTTCCCCGGCGCTGCAGCTGCCGCCGCTGCCGCCGCTGCCGCCGCCACCGCCGCCACCCCCGCCGCCGCCGCCCGCCGCGCGGGGTCCTAAAGCCGCGCGACTCAAGAGGATGGTGCGCTTGGCCGCGGAACTGCTCCTGCTGCTGGGGCTGCTACTGCTCACGCTGCACATCACAGTTCTGCGCGGATCCGGAGCGGCAGATCGGCAGGACGCGGCCGCCGGCAACGTCAGCGGGTCCCAGCTGCAGGTGAGTGCGCCGCCGGAGGGGGCGTGCGTGGTTGTGCGAAGCTGGGTGGCCAGCAAGGTACTAAGCAAGCGCCTGGTACTTGTCAGGAGGCGGATCCTCTGCTCCACCAAAGAGCACTTTTGCCTAGGCAACCCGAGTTGAGCAGATAACTCCGACTAGGGGATGGGGAGCTGAAGGTGGGTGGGTGGAAGGAAGGGTTATGTGTAGAGGCCAGGCCTCTTGCAAACTCTACCTAGAGAACTCCTCAGATCTGTCACAGATTTGGCACCAAGAAGAGGTCTTAGGCTTGGGAGGCACAGGCTGGCTGGAGGATGCTTTTGATTCTGGATGCTGCCAGAGACTCAGTAGTTTGTCTAGAGGCAAGAGAGACTGAGGTGAGGCGACACAAGACACAAGAGGCCTTATAAGATAAATCTCCAAGCAGTATTTAGGAGAAAGTATTCCGATGGGTGTGCAAGCCGTGTCAGAGGTCAAATAATAATTTCTAGCCAGACGCCCCACCTTTTTCTGAGTGATTCCTTCACCTTCTATGCCCCTTTGTACCAAGCAAAGGAGCACAGTCAAGGCACCTGGAGGAATTTGGTCTGAAGTTACTTGGGACTCTTAGCACAGACTTCTTCCCAGTGAACATCTGCTTCGAAGGTTCTTTTAGTAATAGGATTCGGTTTCAGTTC
This sequence comes from Apodemus sylvaticus, assembly GCF_947179515.1. Classification (NCBI taxonomy): domain Eukaryota; kingdom Metazoa; phylum Chordata; class Mammalia; order Rodentia; family Muridae; genus Apodemus; species Apodemus sylvaticus. The sequence goes on from NC_067476.1 coordinate 122,632,847, forward strand.
CAGGGAGAGAGTTGAGGCCAGGATGCATGCATTGGGTCTTGAGATGCCAGATGAATTTTGCTGAGTAAAGTTTGCCCACTTTGGGCTTTTCTGTCATGACTTTGGAAAGCCCTTCACATGGTTTTAGAGATAGAGCAGGCATAAAACCAGAACTAGTAGAAGTGAGCTGGGATTTTCTTCAAGGGACAGCCAGGATTCTGCACTCTCTTAAAAACAAACAAACAAACAAACAAAAGACAGGCCAGGCCTACTAAAACTATTCACTATGCAATGCCAAGATTTTTACATCTTTATGCCACTAAAATAATAATAATAATAACCTGCTGTGGAAAAGAACATTTATTTAAACACTTGTACATCAGATGTTTACCATGCTACTCTTTTAAGAGTGTTATAGGATCTAACTCATTTCATTTTATCATAACCCTCATTACAAGATTGTTAATCTCTCTGCCTTACAGATTGTGAAACTGAGGCACAGAGTGATTAAGAAACTTGTTAGAATTCACACATTCCCACCTGTTAGTTAATGATATCAAGCTAGCTGTCTGCCGGACTAAAGCAAGGTGACCCTTACAAAGGCAAACCAGGCCTGCAAAAAAATGCAAGCCTTAAGCTTGAAAGTTCCCAAACCCTTCTAAAAACACTCTGATTTTGTCGGAGCCTCTCACATTACCCTTCGGGTAACCCTGTACAGCAACGGGGTTTCCCCATGCCAAACACTGAAGAAATAATTCTTAATATCATCAAGACTTCTGGAAATTGTATTTTATGTGTAATGCTTTCTTTCCTCGTGGACTCATGAAAAGCTGTAAAAATGATGTTCTATGGAAAAGTAAATTTGGCAGAATTCTTTATGAGGTGCTTGCTATCATTAGAATAATCTCCGGTTGGCCTTCTCCACCCCGACAGTACTTTAATGAGAGAAGCAGCTGGTAGAACTGGATGGGATTCTCAGAGGGCTTTTGCTCAAGAACAGCCTCTCCCCTCCCCCCCCCACAAAAACAGAAGAAATGGGGGATTTGGAAACAGTTCTGCTCCTAGGAATATCTGGGTCCTAAGTAGCTGCTAATCCAGTAGCTTCAGTTTATCTTGTTACAGTGTTCAGTTATGGTGAGCATCCAAAGCCCCCACTTAACTAAGCCTACTGATGACTTTAACAGTTTAGTTTGTAATTTTACTCTTTTTGTAATTTCTTCTTATAAAAGTTTTATATTCTTCCTGACCAAAGTTATTTCTTGGGCTCAAGGCAGTATAATTTAAATGGACAGAGCCAGTTAAACCTGCAAAAGACATTTATCTGCTGTCCGCCGGATACAAAAGAATGCATTTGCTAGCAGCAGGTGTACTTGAAGGCAAAACTGTGACCTCAAAATGCTTTTGGTTTTCTGGACATTTTGAGCCCAACCTTAAATCCCATCTAAATTGTTTGATTCTGTAATGTCTAGGTCCTTCTTAGAGAAAGAAACTCAGAAACTCAGAGGCTCCCCTTACATGATAAAGCAGGTACTGGTGAATTTGCCTCAGCTCTGCATTTAGAATTATTTAAAAAAGAGGCATACCTTTATTTAAGAGTTAGTGACTTGGATGGATCAAGGACATCCAACAAAAATATTCAAAATAGCAACAACAAAAGCTAAAACTTTGAGTGCCTTTTGTATGATAGGCAATGCTTCTACCACTGTATGCATACTAACTTCTAAGTTCAAAAAGAGAACCCCAGGAATTAGGTACTGCTATCATTTCATTTTCAAGTGGAGAAACTAAGGTTAGGTAGTTCACTCTATAGCTGAAGAGCTAGAAGCTCCTTAATTTGTTTTTCTTATTTTATAGTAGAAAAATTTATACCTTATATTTTGTGTATTGTATCTCAAATGATATATCCACATTCCAAGTTCTTGGTAAACTCATGATACTGGCTACAAAAGAGGAGCAACTTTTAAATGTTGCATTTTCAGACACACATATATAGTCTTACTATTCCAACTACCCATGCATACATGTATATATAGGCATAGGCATCTATGTTTATATCTATACAAAAACATATTTAGAATCCTTAACAAGATTTCCTTGGTAGTCCCAGGGAGTATCTAGGAAATTGTTTCGTTTTTTGGGTTTTTTTTTTTTTGTTTTTTTGTTTTTTTTTTCATTTGTCTCCTCTGTGACTTCCATTGCTGCAGATATGCTGCTATGGGGAAGCAATAAATGTTTTGAGTACATAATCTTTCTGTTGGCTTGTGGGTCATAAAGTATCCCATAAGAAGGTTTTGATTGTCAGCACTCACTGCATAAAAATCCATGGAACTGTAAAGTTTGTTAACTTTTGAATGACATTTTTCCCCCCGCTGGCATAACTTTATCTTGTGTTGTGAGATATTCTGGTTAGTTTTTTCACATGTCTTTAACTAACTGATAGTGAGAAAACAATTATATATAATATAAAAGCAGCCTTGAAGACAGAGCATTTAAAAATACAGGCTCCGTAGTCAATAACAATTATAAGCAAAATAATTCTCTCTCTTTTTTAAACAGAACTCTTGTGTATCATCTAATGAATCTCACTCGGATCTAGAATTGTGATTTTTAATAGTAAAACCTGACCTCATTAAAGCAATGAGATTTAAGCAAGTTTAAGAAGATGCCAAATTGGTTATTTTTACAATAGCATGAAAGGAAACCGAGCTCTGAGCTTCAGGGAAAAGATTTTGTTCTTGATCTGTCATCTTTACAAGCAAGCGTGCTGCCTCTTTATTTGCCTATTGCCTTCAATAAAACAGTGTAGCTTCATGTACTCCCTACTATATCTGAGCCATCTAGTGCTAGAAGGAAAACCACCCCGAAGTGAAGCTCCTCACAGTGACTCCCAAGGACTGACAGTCATCTCCTTATCCATGGTTTCTTCAATCTGAGACCTTGGTGAATGCTCAGGACCCTAGGTAGCCTCAAACCCGGCAAACAGTTTCTCCCCACCCACACACCTATGATAAAGAAAGAACAAGAACGTTCAATAAGAAAAGCCTTAAAATTAGCTATCTTTTCTATTTTCCATTTAGTGTTTTTAGACTGCGTTTGATGGCTGCCAACTAAAACCAAAGAAGTGAAACCAGAGATGAGGAAGGACTGATCTCCAGTCTCCAGATGAGGATATGGAGAGCTGAAGAGATTGAAGCTATTTGCTCAATGCTACACAGCTAGGCTAGGGGAAGGTCAGGTCCAGGACTTAAACCCAGACAGGCTGACTATAGGGTCCAAGTTTCTGTTCCCATCTGTCAACAAGATTCCTCCAGCTTTGATTTGAGTTAATAGGCATCTGTCTCTTGTTTCCCAACTTGCATGCCCACTTTCCAGTCAGGCAATTGCTCTTTATCACTGGAAGCTTTTGTAAGTGATGGATAATTGTCCCACTTCCCTACTGGAGCATCATAAACCACTCTACAATTTAGTGGCTTGAATGCAGCCAGTTTTATTTGCTCATGAATTTGTAGGGCAGCATTTAACTCTGGGCTCACCCAGATCTCCTGTTCACCTCTCCTTAAATTATTCATGTATTTAAGCCCTCTGTTGGTGTAGTGTGGGTGAGGTGGTGCAATGACCTTATTCATGAGCCTGGTTGTTGCTAGGTTGTCGCCCATCTGTTCCCTCTCTATACCCTCTCGCCTTCATCCCCACATGGAGGGAGGGCTCAGAGCAGCAAGCAGAAGAAAGCAGGTGTAAGAGCCCATCACAAACATTCCTGTCTGGAGGTCAGCTTGAGTCTCCAGGACAGGAAACAGATTCTGGTTCTAGTGGGGAGGAGCTGCCAAGTTGTTACAAAGGCCTGTGTGAATCTGAAGGGATTCTTGGAAAATATAATATTGATCTTTTATTTCTTGTTCTTTGTAAGTGTCTTGCCAACTTGCTTTGTTTATGCTACTTTTGGCCATGGAGTTTCAAGATTTTCTTGGCTTTCTTGATTTCAAGGCTTTCTTGAATCTATTCAATTCCTGGACTTTTCCCTAATGACTTTTTGTTAAAGATCATAAAAAATCTTTAAAATACATTTTGTTCAAATGGGTTTGTAGTTACGCTATTTTAGAAAAGCAATCCACTTTGAAGTTATTTCTGGGTTTTAAATATATAACTATTTATTTTTGCCGAAAGGAATAACCAGCTGTCTTGTCAAAATTGCTAAATGTTCTACTTTGTCATGTACTAAACTTCACATGTCTAAGTCTGCTTCTTCATGTATCTATTCACATACAAATAATACCGTGTTTTGTGTAATATAGTCATGTAATGTGTTTTAAGAGATCAAGTGAATATCTTGTGTGTGTGTGTGTCTGAGAGAGAGAGAGAGAGAGAGAGAGAGAGAGAGAGAGAGAGAGAGAGGACACTCAGCAGGTAAAGGCTCTTGCCATCAAACCTGAGGATCTCTGAGGACATGAGTTTCCCTCAGGAATTCACATTTTAGAAGCAGAGAACCAGCTCCCCATAAGTTGTCCTCTGACCTCCTTAAGCACCCTATGGTATGGGGGTACACACATACTACATACACACACACATTACACATGAACACATAAACACTACACTCACACACACACTATATACACACATACACACTGTGCACACACACACACACACATTACACATATACACATAGACACTATACTCCCTCCCCCCAACACACACATGCACACATTCACATACACACAATTGATCAATTAATTGATGTTTAAAACAATCCTTGGAAATTTACACTAAATATATTTCAGTAAACTTCAGAGTTGTTTTGCTCTAAATCACTAAAATTTTAATAAAAATTTTATTTTAATATCTTATGACTTTCATTCTCCTAACCAGGACAAAAAGTAGAGGTATCATTTCTTGAGAAAGCTTTTATGTTTGTTTTTCAAGTTTGATTTTTAAATTAAAAATGGGTTTTTTTCATACAATGTTTTCTGATCATGGTCTCACTTCCCTCATCTCCTCCCAGATCCCCCCCACCCCCGACCCATCCAACTCCATGACTTCTTTTTTTTTTTTTTTAAAGATTTATTTATTATATGTGAGTACACTGTAGTTATCTTCAGACAGACCAGATCTCATTATGATGGTTGTGAGCTACCATGTGGTTGCTGGGAATTGAACTCAGGACCTTTGGAAGAACAGTCAGTGCTCTTTTTTTTTTTTTTTTTTTGTTTTGTTTTTTTTTTTTGTTTTGTTTTGTTTTGTTGAGACAGGGTTTCTCTGTGTAGCCCTGGCTCTCCTGGAACTCACTCTGTAGACCAGGCTGGCCTCAAACTCAGAAATCCGCCTGCCTCTGCTGCCCAGCTTCAGTCAGTGCTCTTAACCGCTGAGCCATCTCACCAGCCCCACTCCATGACTTCTTTCTCTCTCTTTTAAGAGAACAAACAGGGAAAAACATTTCATATTTTTTGTTATAAATATTATTTTCTTGATTTGAATGCTTTGGAGAATGGAATATAGTCTTTGACATCACACTTTGGTAATGGTATCCTTAACATACTCATAGAAAGGATTCAATTTTCTTTCATATTTTTACTAGCACTTTAAATAAAAATTGAATGTCAATTAAAATAATGTTAGAATATTCCTAAAATCTTCTTCATCTTGCTATGTTCGTGATTGGAATCTCTGATTCATATTCTGGGTATTCCACTGTCAGTGGCCTATTCAAGTTATATAATGTTTCTTTAGCTAGTTGTAGTGATTTTTGTTTCTGAGAAGATCATACATTCTCAAATGAAATTTAATTTTAATAGTATAAGGTTTATGTGTAAGATTTTGCAATTGTTGCACATTTTGTAGTATATATTTACATATATAGAATATATAAATGTCTTACATAATAAGACCTATAGGACTAAGGTTGTTAATTTAAAATAAATGCCCTCTATATATTGATTGATCTGATGATTCCAGAAGCAAAATCACTATGGTCTTACTGTGCTATTGTGCCCTTTACTCTTCCTGTAACCTGAAGTTCTGTTCATTTATAAATGTATATTTCTATAATTCATAGTTAGGATGTAAGTGTCTTTGAGGTGTTGTCGTTTTATTGAAATGAAATTTCTCATTAATCTCTTTTATTGTATGTATATTAAAACTATCTTGACTTTAATGTTGCTCTGACTCCATTTAGGGGTTTGTGGGCTTTTTGGAAGGTATAATTTTCAACCTTTTGTTTCAAGCATTTTCTGCTTTTAATTTTTTTGAATTTCTAATATTGGTGAGTTATGCCTCAATTTTCTTTATCTGTGAATTCAGTGGACTAACCACTTATAATTACATTGCTTCCTGATAGTTTTCAAGATAAATTTTTCATTGTGTTGATTCTTCACAAATTTCCATTTGTTTCTTCTCCCCCACCATCAGCTTGGCTGTGTGACTTCAGCAAGAGCTAACCCCTCCTGACTATTACCTAGTCTCATTGTGAGGACTCGCAAAATGCTTTACCATAGATTGAAGCATAACCTGGTATTTAAGTATATGTATTTTGTTTCTTTTCTCTCAAAGTATGAAAGCTATGTCTATTTTTTTCTATTATTTTAAAAATCTTACATATTTTTGCTTCACACACTTCTATCAATGCTGAAAATCAGTCTGCATTTGTAGCCTACATTCTCTCTTACTCTTTTTCTGTCTTGTTTGTAGGCTGTCTCTAGATTTTATATATATATATAAATTGAAATTTATATATTCTAAATTGGAATTTTTTTGTTTTCTTTTGCCTTTTTATTGCCCCTAGTGATCAGGCGTTACCTTAAGACATATTTTGCTTTAACTATGAGATGTCTTAACTCTTTAACTCTGCTCTCTTCATAGAGCTCACATTTTCATCTTATATGCTGCTGAATACATTCTACAAAAATAGACTTTCTAAAAATACCTTATCAACTACAAAAGTCTCCGAGAACTTACATTTTTAGACACCTTTATTTGGTTCTTATATGGAATGCCAATTTGGCAGGAGGCTGAGTCCTAATACGACTTCTTAGCATTTGGCTTTTGAAACGTGCTAGACAAGAGTTCTATACCACTGTAGTGAACCCAGGCCCACGGGAAAACAAAGCTGAAAGTTTCAAGGTTTTTCTGTTTATTCGTGATACTCAAAAATTTCATCAGATTTGCTTAGATGTGGGGATTGGCTTCAAGTGCTCTCCAGTATATGATGTCTATGCCCTTTCCATATGACGTCCCAAGAGTATCCTCTGCTCAGAGCATTTCTTTAGTCATTTCTTTATTATTTCCACTGTCCATGGACTGTTCTTCTAGGACTCTTATCCAAGGATGAAGCCAATGTTGAGATTTCAAAGTCCATCTTCAGTGTCTCCTTTTCCTCCCCCGCTCTCTTACATCTTTATATCCTGCTTCCTCTTCTTCAGTGAATTGTGCGGCGGCCACTCATACCTGAGCTGCCATGGTGTATGACAGGTGGAAATGTCCCATCCAGGCACCCTGAGCCCCTGGACTGAACAAGGCAGTGCTTTCACTCAGGCAAACTCCACTCCATCCTCTTCACTTCCTGTCTCTTCTTCTCTTCTTCCCTTTTCCAGTTGTTCCCAGTTTTCTTCTCTTTCCTTTCTCTCTAAATTTAAAAAGTATTTAAAAACAATGTATGATTTGCATGCAATAAAGTGAGCAAATTTAAGAGTTTTGTTGCACTTTTGATGGTTGTATGTATATGTGTTGATAGTGTTGATAGTGTGTCATAGTTCTATTTGGTCATATAGCTGCCATCAAAGTTGAGGTATAGAACATTCACTGTTACCCTAGAAGCCTTTCAAATGACTGTATCTCTATAGGCAATCATCCTTCTTATGACACCCCACCACTGCAGCTTTGTCTGTCCCAGGGCTCATATGCATAGAATTGTACATTCTTCTATATGTCTGTTATCTTTTATTTAATGTACTATTTTTGAGATTCTTTGAAATTTTGTTTCTGAGTCTTCTTTAGCACTGAGTGATATTCCACTCAATTATTCCATGATTTTATTTATCCACTCCTCATCAATGAATGTTTGGAGAGTTTCCAAATCTTTCTATAATGTAGGTAAGATCAGATTACTACCTTGTACAGGTCCTTTTGTGAACAAATGTTTTCATTATTGTGAGTAGTAATTAAAAGTAAACTGTTGTTGATACTATTAAAGAGTTTTTCTCAGGGTCTTAAGTTTTCTAAAAACCTAATGATTTCTAAAATTCATTCTACTATGGTCTTATCCCTGAAATATCTCACTTTTGACTGGTTGTGTTTTATACCAGAAGCTTATGCCCACTCCCAGGTCATTTTTCTATCTCTTACAACATCTCAGTACAATGATCACACAGATGCTCACTTGCAGACATTTAGTGAAAGCACTACAATTTTATGTCTTTTGTTTTTAGAACAAAAAGCTCTACTACATATGCAAACTCCTAATCATTTCCTGCAAGTCATGTTCTAACACACATATTGAACTTTGAGATTGAAGGATGTCCTGAAAATTGTCTGAAGATTATATCTGGGGTATCAAACCTCCAAATGAACCACAGAACATCTTCTTTAAGTCATTCAAATGTTTTTCAATCCTCATCTTTTCAGAACACTCTTATTTGATATGCCTTTAGGTCCCCTGGGCTATAACGTAATCTCCCTGGTGTTCATAGACAGGTACCTGCTCTTTTTCTTAGACTGTCCTCTCTATGTTCCAATTTCAATCATCTGTTTTTATAGCTTGGTTTCTTTGGGTTTCTTTTACAATAGTTTAGTGGTTGGGGGTGTTCTATTTTTCTTCTCCATTCCTATGAACATTCTTCTTTTCAACCAATCCTTGATTCAGCATTTGTAACTTAGACTGGTGGTGATGAAGCCCTTTTTCAGAGACAGTGAAAAATGTTTCTCTCTCTGTATTAGTAAGGATTCTCCAGAGGAATGAAATATATATTTCATTCTATCATTCTTTTTATATATCATTTGAGGTATGATTTATTATATTATAGAATATATAGTACAAAATACATAATATGATATAAAATATATTATATAACTTTATATATTTATATATTATATAATAAAATAATATATATAATTTTAAAATAATAATGTATAAAATATATAAAATAAATTCTATCTCAAATGATCCAAGTAACTAAAATTCCCTCAGAGGTGGGCTCAGCAACTTGGGTTTTTAGTTAATGCCAGATATTGTCAAGTTAACAACCCAGAATAGCCACCATACTACCCCTGCTCCTGTCCCCTAAAACAGATTTTTGTTACCAACTAGGACAGTAGCATCTGATTAATCTTATATTAAATGTATAAGTTCAAAGAAATGACAAAGAAGTTTCTTGTTGGGGAGAAGGGGTATTATTTTGCATCTTTTAAAACCTCATGTATGAAGTTCAAACAAAGCTGTGACCATGAAGTATATAAAAATTATCTTCTGGGATAGAAACCTGCTCTTCAGTGAACAGCATTTGCTGCTCTAGCAGAGCACCAAGGTTTGCTTCCTAGCACCCACATGGCAGCTCACAGACATTTGTAACTCCAATTCCAAGAGATCTGACACTCTCTGGCTCCCATGGGAACCGGACCACACACGTGGTACACATTCAAGTAAAACATTCAGGTACATAAAAGAGAAAAGGAAAAACGAGAAACAATTTACTCTTCTATGCACAACAGTCAAGAAGCAAGAGCAAGTACTATGACAATCAAGCCAACATGGTAATGTCCAGCACTCCTCTTACTGCAGAGCATTACTGTCCATGCTAGCTCCTTTCCTAGGAATATATTATGCCCCTTCCCTTCCATTCCCTACCCTTCCCTTCCATTCCCTACCTTTCCCTTTCTGCCTTCTCCCCTTCTAGGAATTCCTGGAGTCATGTCTGGGATGTATCTCAGGTTTGCTTTTGGAAGACCCAAACATTCTATACACCTAAACATTAGCCATTGGGGTGACTTCCTGTCTAGATAGCATCAGAGTAGACCACCACTGGAAAGACATAGCAGTGAGCTCCCATGAGACACCTCTGTCTGCTGTCAGTAACAAAAATAAGGTTTTTAAGCCTCCAAAAGGACTGTGTTATGGGCAATTAGAGTATCCAACATCTGACACCTTCCAACAGCTAGGAATATTCATGAATATCAAAGGTCAGAATTAGGTAAAAACTACAAATTCCTGATGCTTAGGGATATGGCTGGCCCATTTTCCCTTGAGAAATTAACCTTTTGGACATTTACTATTTTAAATGAGAGGATATATGACTATGAGAACTCCCCAGAGTTCTGTGTTGCTATCATCTAATGCCTGAGAAGGCAGGGCAAGGTGCCTTGATAAATAGCATCAACTCCCCAAGCATGACCAGCAGATGTCACTGGAAAGTTATTTCTGTAAACTTAGCAGAAGTGAGAACAGTAGGCTAACAACTCCTTCCTGTAGGCCTTGACCTTTGTCCATCTTAGTAAAGCAAATCATCTTACACTGAGTGTTGTCTATGACTAACGTCCCACTGCAAGGGAGCAGCCTTGCTATGCTTCCTGGAGGACACACTGGAGCAGGACCCATGAAACTGGACTTCTGACTTGGTGTTTGGGTTCCTGAGCTGCTGGACTTACAATCTGAAGCAATCCAATCTCCAGGTATTCAACAGCAGTGACCTGGAAAAGAGAATATAGACACAGAGTGCAACAGAGCAGTCATTTCCTGTTGGACACTACCCATCTACTTTTAAGGTAGATTGTACATAAAGAATGCGGGAATTTAAAAATAATGCCATACTTACCCCAAGCATTAACTTACTTCTACAGTATCCGAACAACATACTCATGTCAATGAGAATAATTCACACACATACACACACACACACACACACACACATACAAACACACACACACACTCCATACTTTAGCTCAAAGCTACCTTTTGGAAATGATAGTGAAAGGAAGGGAAGTAGTCATTTTATTACTTTCTAAAATACAGCATTTTTAAACATAACTGGTAAGTGATGAAACATTCAATATGACTATTTTGACAATATAGACACCTATGATGACGTCACCATCATGAATGTGATAAACTTCCAGACATTTATTTGTGCCCCTTTGTGATTTCTTGCAATCTCTAGGCAGCCACTGACCTGCCTTCTGTCGCCATAGATCCATCTGGTATTTCCTGGGTTTTTTGTAAGTACATTCATACACATTATATGGCTTCTTTACTCACAGAATAAATTTGACAATTATCCTTGTTTTGTTCATAAGAAATTTGTTCCTTTTATTGTCAATTAGTATTCTATTGTATGGCTCTGTGTACAGTAAGCTAATCCACTGGCCCACTAAAAAGCATTTAAGTTGTTTCCTATTTGGGAATGATTAAAATGGAAATGTAGTGAACATTTGTGTAAACATATGCTTTCATTTCTGTTGGGTATATATTTAGGAGAAAAATAGTTGGGTCATATGGATGTTGCATGTTTAACTTATTAAGAAATCATGACAATATTTTTAATGCACTTACATAATGTTCTTAGGATACACAGCAACTCTGTGGAACCTTTGAAGAACCTCACAGAGTTTGGAAGTTGAAGTTTAGAAAGATATTTTCCCCAATTGTTTGACCTCCAGTGAATTGTGAGAAATCTGAAGGAGAGAAAAATCTCCTGTATCCTTGGAAAGAGTTTTCCTTTCCTTTCATGATAACCTAAGTACAAGAGCCCATATGGCTCACTTATCCCAGTGATATAATGTCAGTGATGTGCTGGTCACAGTGTGGCAGCATGAATGGTAAAGAGGCAGAATGAATGGTGGCCGCTGGTCTAGAAAACAGGTTGCAGGGGGTAGGGGGTGGCTGAAGAGATGGCTCAGTGGTTAAGAGCACTGACTGCCCTTCTAAAGGTCCTGAGTTCAAATCCCAACAACCACATGGTGGTTCACAACAACCCGTAATGAGATCTGATGTCCTCTTCTGGTGTGTCTGAAGACAGCTACAGTGTACTTAGATATAATAATAAATAAATCTTTGAAATAAAACCGGTTAGACATGTGTCCAAACCTCCAGTGTGTTGCTGCTGTCCAAGTACATTCTCATCATCCTCTCTGCTTCCTGTCTGACAGAGAATTAAGAAAATCAGGAGAAGCCTTTCTCTCTCAACTGAGTTTTGCCTTAAAGTCCAGTATGTGTTGTGAGCTCAGAATGGTCAGCTAGATTGGGTCCTATGAAGCTTTAAATTCCTAGAAAAAGAAAGTACAGCAACTGAAAGGCAGATAATCCCAGAAGACAGACTGAGGAACTATTAATCCAGGCTTACCTGGCCAAGATGGATGTTAGAGCAGGCGGGGTGTGTCAGACCCACGTAGGATGTCAATGAGGGCACAGGTTGCTCTCTTACACAGATGGTGTACCATCTACTGCCCAAATGTTCACCAAATGTAGGTTGTGGCCCAGAAACCCACAGAAGCCAGGATGACTTTGCAACCCAGGTTTTCTGTGGACCAGTAGCACTAGTACCTCCTTGTGTCCTTCTCAGATTCTGCATTTCAGCAAGGTCCCCAGCTTAATCACAGGTAGATCACAAATCAAGAAGCAGTAGTCCAGAGGTGTGCTTCTGAACACCCTGAAGACATTTACATAGGTTCTATATTATTCAGCTACCCATCCTAAAAATGTTACATAACTAATTGCACACTCAACTCAGTAGTCTACGACTATTAGCTTGCATCTGCACCTTTATTGACCAATGTGCCAGCTAGAGCCCCAACAAGGCCTGTCTTTGGTTTGCCTTTGCTCCATGAACATTTTTCCACTTCTCTAGGTGTGCAGGCTCCTTGCTAAACCTTTATCTTCTGGTGATAAAAATTTACAGAAAGCCAAAAAGTAGTCATGTGTGTGCTACAGTTTGGCCTTTTGCTCAAGTTACACATGCCCGTTCATATCCCGTCAACTAAATCAAGTCACAGTCTCCCAGAGTGGCCAAGGAGTGGCTGATGCCTGTTCTGTTTCTTATTTAAGAGTATGCCCTAAGCAGAAACGTTTGCCTCTACATCCCGTTCAGTTAAACTGAACAAAAATAGCTACGTCGCTGGGAAGTTAAAATGTTGTAATGCCTTTCGAATCGCCTAGTAAAGTTTTAGCATATAGGTGTTGTTAGTACTGAGAATTCTGTGACCTTGGGCAAATCACATCATGTCTCTGGACTTCATTTCCTCATCGAGAAAGAGACATTCTGATGGTGAGGTGGAGTTCTATTAATCTGTAAATTTCACTTTCAAGACCAGTGGTGGCAATAGTGGTGATACAGAGGCTAACACTAAGTGTTTACACTGTGACAAGCCTGGCTTTTAGGATTTGATGGGTGTTTATTCCTCCATTCCTTAATTTCCCAATAAAAATTGTCCCTACTTTGCAGATGAAGAAACTAGACAATAGCCATGTTACGATTTTGAGATTTAGCAGTATGTTCTTGTAAGCACTTCCTGTGGAGGAAAACACTTTGCAGAAGTGTTATGGTCAAGGCTGGTCCATGCAGTTGCCTGCTATCTGAAGGCTCACCATAAACTTCATGTCAATGCTGGTGCTTCTGTTGTCTCCGGCAGGGTAAGAAAGGAAGAAACAAGGAAGCTTGCCTTTTCTGCCACATGGAAACAAGGAATATAATTTCCAGTGTTCCCAGTCACCTTCCAAGGCTGTAAAATAAGGCTACTCAGTATAACTTTGGGTGAGAGCAAAATATAAATAAATAAATAAATAAATAAATAAATAAATAAATAAATAAGACCCAAAGGGTCCTTTTCCTGAGAAGTTAGACATGGCATAGACTGAAGCAGGGCTAGAATAGATGTTTTATCTCACAGGTTTCTGTCAGCAAAGGATTCAACCCCAGCGAGTGTCATTTCTGAGTCAAGGTATACATGTCCATCTCTTTCCATCTTCCTTCATAATAGTTGTCCTTTCTGGGCTTAAACATGTTGTACCACATGATAGGAATGGAACCGAGCCCACAAATATGTCATTCATTGCTCACAGAGCTTTAGCAACTTAAGCCTGAAACCACTACCACTGTCCCTGATGAAGGGTACCCTTTGGTTTGTTCTCTTCCTTTCCCCAACATAACAAGGGAAACAGGGCATGCCAGGGCTCAGGCATTCCACGAGCTCTGTGAGTTTACATTCTGCTTCTTAGTTACTGCTACTGCCCAAAACAGTTTCTTCTTGTGATGCATCGGGTCCCATTTTTCCTCGGTGTGCCACAAGTCCATCCTCTCACGGTCTTTTCAGGAGCAGGTGATGAGAAGTTAAGAATGTCTTCTCTTCCCAATGGTGTCATATTCTCTTTTATAGGTTCAGCCTTATCTACGATTTCTAATCAGCTTGTGGGACACTTTGATCCTTTTCTGCTACATTTTCTCTGTCTCTGACTTCCCTGTACCCCACCACCACAAAAAGAACTTTAATCTTTGTTTTGTTTTCTTCTCAGTGGACTGAGTTCTCTCATCTATTATATACAATCGTTTGAATTCCATTACCCACTAGTGATTCTTCCTTTGGGTGACTCAACTATGAACTTGGAACCAGTCTCGCCCAAGTTTCCTACACAATGTACTCATTTGGTGGTCATCACAGAACTGATCCCTGATGAAAGTACAGTGAAACCATGCCTTCTATTTTGCATTGCTGGAGGTTAAGCCCAAAGCCATGCACATACTAGCAAACACTCTACCACAGAATGGCATTCCCTTCACACCCCACCCCCAAGAAACAAAACAACTTCTAAAGGAATGTATGACCACCAAAAACATAAAACCACTACACTATCGTACTGGAGTGATAAAATGGAAAAAAAAAATCCTTGTAGGTACTACTGTTGATAATAACGTTGAGCCACCCAGTAGTCTAGTGCAAGTGGCTGATATAAACGTTGTGGGAGATAGTTTTTCCAAAGTAACTAGATGAAAATAAAATCTATACATACTGCTGTTCCATCAATTTCACCCTGGTGAGGTATCCACAGTCAGTGCACTTAAAGACTGGGGGAAAAATCATCATAATATTAAAGTCATCCTAAGCTTGTGCCAAGTCAGATGTCATGAATACTATAGGAAGGATAAGGAAGCTGTCGAGTACATGCTTAGAATGAATAAATAATAGCTCCGCCCAGGGTGTATGTTCATTGGAATGATGCTGTGTGAAAGAAATCCGTCACAAAGCACTATTGGCTATTAGTCCTGTCTACATCGAGATCAGAACCATGACAAACGAGTGTAGGAAGGTGAAAGGGGGGATACAGGTGGAGAGAGGACAAAGGTTACCACTGTCAAGAAAGTGCCTAGAGGGGCTGGCTGCTGGGTGTTTTCTCTCTGTTGATCTCAGTGTTGCTCCTTACACAGGTGGCCTCTGTTCATGGATTTTACTGAACATTACTGAAATTATGTATGTACAGTATCTTGGGAATATCATACTCAGCTAAAATATAGCCAAGAAAACAGCCAGCATGGAGAAAAGTGTGAAGACTGGCCCAGTCTCTGCACTCCCTGTTGCATGCTGCCCTGCAAGCTCGGTTTCCACATTCTAATGAAGGTAGAGAGTTTGTGTGTTATGGGGTGCTCCTCAGCCTTCTAAGCCCAGTGCTATTGTTAGGACATCAAAGACCAACTGCTGACAAAGATACTGTTCTTATGAAAAGAGTGACCAGCAAATTTACTGCTTCACTTCATTTCCTTTAAATGAAGCTGGCCCCATGGCCCTCTTTGAAAGCTCAACTGTGGATATATATCTTCTTTATAGGACATCGTGTACAATAAAGAGAAGCAATAACTTCAGATAATAAAAAAATACCTTTGAGAATGCGGTGAGATGGACATTCCGTTTAATAAACATCACTGTGGTTACATACTCCCAAACTGCCTGAAGTTTGGCCATTGTATCAAGACCCTTCCATCTGACACAGGGGTTCTTTTGGACTGTTAACTTATTATATTTATGCTCCAATTTCTTTCCTTTGCTCTGCAAGACCTTGAAAATAAAACAGGTTTATCTACTGCAGAGGGCCACCATACAGAAATTGGGCAAAATGGCAAATTCTATCCTGTTACACTTATTAGCTTATTAGGAGCTGTCCTTCAGTAAACACTTATTAAGGGTTGAGACCAAACTAACTGCCTGTGTCTATTATGATATCCCCTGATAGCCATCTAGATATCACTCCTCATAACCCTGGTGTGAAAAACTCTTGGTATTAGTTATTAGTATTTTCAGTTACTGGGGCAGGATTAGAAAAGAATTGACCTACTAAAAAGTAAAGATGGTTACTAATTGTCTATGAAAGAAATAGAAAAACTACTTTTCAAGGATGAACTTGGCTTAACATGAAGCATGAACCAGGTGGTAGAGAAAGAGACATCAATAATCAGAATCACTAGCCTGCTCAAAATTAAATGAACCAGAATGATCCTTCCAAAAATATTTACATACTGCAGAAGTTTCCAGTGCATGGCACATAAAGCAATCTCTACACTAACCAGGTCTCTGAGTGTGTTGGTACACATGAGAAGTGGAGGCAGGAGGAGCAGTAGTTAGCTCAAGGACAGTTGTGGCTACATAATGAATCTAAAGTCAGTCTAGGCTACAAGAGAACATATCTCCAAAGATAAAAGTACCACTTGAGTCATCTAATTCTGAACCAATCACTCCTGGAGAGGTTTGGTGCGCCACAATTGGCTCATTTGGTTGGAAACAAGGCTGCTGAGTAGAACCTTGCCTCTTTTTCTCTCCTCTTTGGTCCACTCAAGAAAATGTACAAACTACTTGAGTGATTGAGAGTCCCTTGCTGAGATTTTGAGAAAGATAAAGAACTCAATTTTAAAAAAATCTATAAAATAAAAGCATTTAAAAAAAATCCTTCACAATCTTTGTTGAGCAGTAGGACCTCAAGGAAAGATTGTACTATTACACTCCAAACACTGGGTGGGAATAATGAGTCAGGCTCTGCATAATATGCAAATGGAGATAGCTTTTCTGCTCTAGATTCTTCCCCACAACTTCACAGCGCTGAAAGTCATTCAGAACTTCTTTCTAGAGACTGAGATAATCCAAAAATGAATATCAATTTCTTCAACTTTATAATTTTGCTCATAAATAGTGAGACAGGAAGAAAAGATGAGAAATGGTTAGACCAAAGCTAGCTGATTTAATTATAGGATGACATAGCTCCCAGTAAGGATGAGATTGTGTGGTGTGGAGCCAAGGACCGGATTCCCACCTTCCTGATGTGAGCAGAGGATAAACAAAGAGGACAGGGTCACAGCTTGAGAGAGCTCCTCTCTAATTATGAGGCTGCGTCTTTTCCCTGGGCCTCTGAATGGTTGCTCCCAGATTGCTCAAACCATTAACTCAATTTACTTTACTTTAAGGGCTCCTGTATGTGTATGTTGTTCCTTTTGGTTGGCTTTTTCATGCCACTTAGAATGTGGTGTAAATAGAAATGCCATGGCAACCTGCCAGTATGGTGGAGCCTGCCCAGATGGGAAGAGCGCCTGGTGGCTACAGAGGCTCCCTTTAAAAGAACAACTCAATACTCACAAAACCCTAGGCATTCAGGCTGGAGAGACATCAGGGAGCCATCTGCAGCCCACCCCACAAGAGATCTAAAGCAAACTTCTCCCTGGTTATTTCATCATAAGGTAGTTGCTGGTGGGAGAATTACAATGGGTGTGGCCTAAGTTCTGCGTTCTGGCCCAACTGTCTAAATGAAATGCCTTTAAGGGTATATGAGCACATGACAGGTACTCTTATGTCCTTATTGCAGAGGTGGCAACCCTTCTGCTCACTGGGTTGAATCGAACCATCATCTGGCCCTATTACCACGCATGAGTCACACTGTTTAGAAGATACTCACCTAATCTATAGATGTTTTTCATTGCCAAGAAAGTCTTGTGTTTGCCTTTCATTAGTGAAGAATCTAAAATCTAAAACAATAAATGGATTTTTCCCCAAATTTTACCACTTATAATGGTTAATCTTGACTGTCAGTTTGGCTGGATTAAGAAATGCCTAAGTATTTTGTAGAGAATCACTCTGAATGAGAGACATTGAGAATGTGAGAACTCTGATCTAATCATTGGATATATAATATGTTGGATTATTGAGAGATAGTGAAAGGTAGAAGGTGGAGTATGGTTGGAAGAAGAAGGTCAAAGGGAATGTGGGCTTGGGGCTATATCTTGCTTTGGCCTATTTCTCTAGGCTCTTCTGCCCGTGTCTCCTATAATATAATGAGTACCACATCCTTTCTGCTGCACCACACCCTTTCCACAATAATAACATGTCAGGAGCCATTATTGAAAGCAAACATTTTCTCCCTTTACATTGATCACTTAAGGCATCCTAGCACTGTTAAAAATAACCCCAGCTAATACACTTGTTGAAAAGTCCAGAACCTGGAGAAATGAAAAAATTCAGCCAAGTCTATACCAATCATTTTGCATACAGCCGGTATAGTATTACAAGTTGATTAAATCCTGAGCAAATTGTTTTATATAAACCACATTTCTGAACAGCTCATTGGCCTACATACATGAAGGGAATCACAGTGTTTGTGCTTCTAAGGGACCTGGATTCTGTGACATTACAGTTGACCTTACACTTAATATTAGGGCATTATGGGACCTGAGACAGAAGAACTGAGCAAGACTTATGTCTCTTTTATTTCAGAGTAACCACTCAGATAAAGGAAAGAATGTGTAGCTAAGTATACAGCATTGCCCAACCATCTCACAACTGAGTTAATTCGCTCATCACTGAGTATTTCCAATTGCCATTTGAAGAGGCAGTATGGTAGATGCTAAAGACTCAAGAAAGAAAACATTTATGTTCTAGAAGGAGGAGATTGAGAACAATTCATATAAAGAGTCATCATTATAGATTGCAGTACATGATCAGCAGGCCAGTCACAGGGAATACATATAGATAATACTAAAAGAGAATAGCCAAGAATGGCTTGCTGGGAATTTGACAGTGAAATCCTGAGCTAAGAAAGGACCACTCCCGCATAGAACCAGGATGGAAATGTAGTTCAGGCAGATATAATCAGAAACAGCAGAACCTTGAGAGGAAAGGATTTTTCCTTGACTAAAACGTGGAAATGAGACTGAAGAAAAGTTTACAAGAAAAATATGTAGCAAATAAACAGTAGGAAAAGGCATGGGCTTTGTAGACCCAGTTAATCAACCTTGCTGTTCTGACACTGAAAAAGAAGAGTCCACTGAAAAGATTTTGAATGATAGCTCTGGCTATAACACAGAGAATGGAAAGGAACAGCAGAGACATGGTAGGAAGTTTTGTAAACCCATGTAACAGACAATATGATGTGGATGAGAGTAGGGAACAGCGGATGGATGGACATGAGGGCAGCTGCATAAGGGTGTGCAGATGACTGAACCTAAGAGGAGAGATTTATATTGAACTCTTAGACATTCCACTGGCATCTTATACTCAAGCAAAGATAATGAGGAAGGAGGTGCTTGAGTGGACCAGGAATGGAGACTGAAGGGCTGTGGCTAAAATGGTGGGTGGATTCAAAGAGTTGTGTGATCATAGGAACCAGGAAAGAGACTATCTTAAGGAGAAAGGTGCTATAACCTATCCAGTGCTGCTACAACAAAGAGGAAGACAGAGAAATGTGTGTCAACTGGGTAATACACTGATCGCATCTGAAGGGAGCTCAGAGGAGCTCAGGGGACACTAAAGGAGGACTTATAGTGAATACCAGGTAAAGAATTTGTGGGGAGAAAGTTGAGATAGAACTAGAGATAAGACCTGGAAACTTTTGGTTTTGAAAAAGAAATGTGACTATGTGGTCCTATGAGTTTAAAAATTCACTTAATTGGATGCTGGTGAGACAGATCCAGTAGAAAAAGAGAGACTTACACTGTAATATTAATAGAGAAGGGCCTGCCTCCTTCATGAAGGCTAGAACTTGAATATGAGAAATTTTACTTTTACTTTTAGAATTGGCCTTTGTTAGGTCTAGGAAAGCCCATTCTAAACAGCTACTGAAGGATTAACTGTACAGGTGAGAGTGTGGATGCATGATGGAAATATGAGAGTTGCCAAGCAGTGGTTCTTATTTCATCTGTGAGACTAGAGGCAAGAGCAAGGAACACAAGAAGGAGATGTGGAGATGTATGGGAAAGAGATATCTATGATCCTGCTAGAGGTGAGTTTGTGGGAGGGAAGAGGAATCATTTAGGGGTGGTGATTAAGCCCTCAAAAGACATGAATCAAAATCAAAGTGTAGTTGCCAAATTGGATGATTTTCTTTTACTGTGTTTCTTCTCTCATATGTATGGCTTTCAAGCTTATCAAAATGTAGGGCATTTTTCCCCAGTCTCAAGGACCAGAGGGAGAGGGGAAAGGGGGAGCTGAGAGGAGTTGCCATAACTGTTTACTATAGGGTCATTGAATGAACACAGAGGAGAATGGAAGTGATCAAGGGCTGAAAGGTAGTGAGGTTGCTGGTAGTTTCCTTGAAAGGGTAAGATCTTAGAAGGGAAGATGGACTTGCTATACAGACTTTCAGAGCATGCATCTTCTTTATGCTGTTGGTGGGTGAACTAGGGAATGCTCATCTTCAGCTTCCCTTCCCATGGGAGATGCTGACCCACTGCCAGATAGAGAGATAAAGAAAACAATGGGCCTTGCTATGGTCTCACATATATCACATATATCACATACCACATATATCACACATCACTACAAACAAAAGAAAGACAGAAGCAATGTGAAGGATGAAAAGTTTATTTTGGCCCATGGTTTTAGGAGCTATACATGATAGCTGGAAGGTTGGGCCAATTGTCTGTAAGTAGAGCAGCAGCAGCACCAGCAGCAACTCTGTTACCTGAGACAGCACCTTACATCAAGAAGCAGAGAGCCGGTAGCAAAACCAGTAGCAGATCATTCTTACTTGTGTGGGTTCTGCCCCATGTTCTGAAGCTTCTGTAATGTCTCAAAACAGCACCACCTACTGGAGACCTGTGTTCAAGTACATCATCCTGTGAGGGACATTTCAGTTCAAACATTTTTTTCTCTCTCTCTCTTCAGCCAAGCAAGATAAACCCAGGCAAACAAATATTTAGCCTTAATCTTGGATAAATGCAAAGGTTTGTTTGCATGTTCAGAGGCAAAATTAAAAATCTACCACAGGAAGCTTGATTCAGAACAGCTTGTTTCTTACCAGATTTCTATAAGCAGAGGAACTCTCAGCCACTATGTCACCATACTCCATGGGGGTCTAGCTACAATGTGACTGTTCTGTGTGACATTATCATGAAGATAGATGCCTGATGGTTACTTACTTGACACTGTGTCCCTCAAGGTCACACAAGTTACAAGGCCATTGAAAATAACTTAATTTTAAGCAGCACATTGTATCATAAACATGTTAAAGAGATTTAGTATGGGGGCCTATTCTAATTCACAGACATAGTATTAACTTTACTGCTCAATTCCATACCTCAGACATTAATGAGGATTTAATGTGGCTTTTTTCCCCAACATCTCTCAACTAGGTTTTTTGTTAGTCATCATTCATGCATTTTTGTACTACTAATGCATTCATGGTATGATCTATTTTGTATAAAGAAGGTACTTCTCCTTCCTCGGTCCTAAAAAAACAAGGTATTGATACAAAAATCACACTTGAGGAAGATGTCCAAAGAAGTGAGGTGTGTTTCTCCTTTGTCAGATTCAGGAGCCTCTGCTTTGCCTTGTACACATGTTGATAATTTTCCTGCCATTATCCACTGGGCTGTCCCTCTGAGCCATTAAAAATCAGATATTAAAATCAAAATTTTCTTTAATCGGTTTCAGGAAGTGGTGAGATAAAGAAATGGCAGAGAGATCTCATCATTTGAAAAGAAACTGAAATCAATGATACACAGAATAATGGTTCTTACTGTGGTTTGTAATCTCTTTGGAAAGCCTCTATCTATTTACATTATAATTTATGACTAGCAAAATTAAAGTTATGAAGTAGCAATAAAAAATTATGATTGGGGGCACCACAACATGAGGAACTGTATTAAAGGGTTGTAGCATTAGGAAGGTTGAGAACCACTGGCTGAGAAGAAAGGGAGTGAACAAGTTTGGGCCATGATCCTGAGATTTGAATCTCAAAGAGAATTTGTTCTCTACTTTCCCCCTCATCTTCCATATTAAATATCTTATACAGTAGGTTACAGATACCTACTGCTGTGTAACAAATTGCCTTAGAATCTAGAAGATTAAAAGGATCCACATTTATTATCTCAGCATTCATTTCTGTGTGTCAGGAAGTCAGTCCTTACAAGCTACAATTAAGGTATCAGAAAGGACTATAATGTTGGACAAGCTTCAGACCTATTTCATAGGGACATTGACAGAATTCAGTTTCCCATGTATTATTGGCTGGAGGGGAGGGACCCTAGGTTCCTTTACCATGTGGCCTCTCTAAAGTGCAGTTCACAAGAACAGAGCTGGCTTGATTTGTTTTCAAAACAAGGAAGTGAACAGAACCAGAAAGAGAAAGTGAGACAAAACCCCCTTTTTGTTGTTGTTTTGTTTTGTAATCTTGTCTTAGTGATACCCCTATTACTTCTGTCATATTCTGTTTCTTAAAAATGGATCTCTTGCTTCATCCCACATCCAAAAGGAAAGTATCATACTATGCATCCTGGGGATGGGATACTGAAGGACATTTCCAAAGTTGCCTGTAGTATTCCCAGACCCTCACGTGCCTCTATGTGTGCTTATGCTTATCCATACAGACAGCAACACTCTGGTTTCTGTTCCCTCGCCTCCATTCAAACTACAGTCCTCCAGTTCCTGGCTCTCAATAGCTGTTCTTCCTTGCATGAGTACATTTGATGGCTTCCTAGTTCTTGACCCAGTACAAGTGTTAAGAATGTCTCTATATGGGATTAACCTCATTCCCTACCCTTCCTTTCAGAGTCTGCATGTTCCTTTCCCCTCAGCTCATGCTGTTACCTTAGCTTATTTCATTCCCCTTCCCAAATGTGAACGCCCTAAATGCATCACAGGAGAACTTTCTCCAATGCTAGGGTGGTAATTGGCTCATTTCTGAGCCCTCTCCCATTCTGTGTCAATTAAACAACCGCTATATTCTTATTCCCATATAACCATCCAGGGCATAAGTAATCCTGTTGCCTATTCTGCATGCCAATTAGAGGAAAGGTTTCAGGGATGGAGCGTAGCTTCCATCTCTCTTGTCCTCTGTGGTATGCCAGCAGCTCCTTGCATAGACCAAGGGATTGGTAAAGTCTGGAGTGTCAAGGACTGCTTTCCAAAATGCTGTCCTCACAGTTAGGAGCACTGACTTTGTATTATTCTCCTGTTATAAATGATAAAACTGAAATGAAAACCGTTTGCCTGCTTGTGTGAGAGCAAACCGTGGACCCTGATTTGGGAGTCCTCATTCATTTTGTTTATTTTGTTCTTCTTTTAAATGTAAAACCATCTGGCTTGAGCTGATATGCATTTTCTTAGCACTACCAGAGATTGAACCTGGAGCAGCACACACGTAAAAGCATGCTAACCCTAAGCTACAACCCCAGCCTTAACTTTATTCTCATTTTGAGACAAGGTCTTGCTAAATTGTCCTTGAGATTATGAATATTTCTACGTTAGTGTCCTGATTGCTCGTATCACAAGTCTGCACCAGGAAGCCTGGCTTTGATTAGGTTTTTAAGATTCATTTATTTATTTTTATTTTATACATTTGTGTGCTTTGCCTACATACTTGTGTATATTGCCTCTGTGCATGGCCTTGGAAGCCAGAAAACGGCATTGGATCTTCTGGGACTGGAATTATAGGTAGTTGTGAGGCACCATGTGGGTGCTGGGAACAGAACCCATGGCCCCTACAAAAGCAACAAGTTCTTGTAACTACTAAGCCATCTCTCCCAGCCCCCTAGCTTCTATTGTTTTATTTTTATATATTTATTTTTTGATAAAACAATTCAGAGTCATTCAACAACCCTCATATGGTCAATTTAAAAAAAAAAGTCATCCTTAATGAAAAGGGGTACTAAAAGATTTTTAAAATAAAATGAGCTTCAGGGGAAGAAGGAAGGCCCAGGTCTGCTACTTTGTGCTTGTCTGTGAATTTAGCTTCTTCAAGTTAACAAGCACACCAGTGTCAGGAAGCCTTTTGCAGATAAATCAGTGTGTCTCCTGCTGTCCTAGACTCACGTTGGCATGCAGTGATGTTACCATGTGGCCATAGCCTGAACATTTAGGAAAGCTCTAGTAGTCTGGTTGCTGTAGCTAGAACTATGAACACATCTGTCAGCAAAGTAGTGTGTGTGTGTGTGTGTGTGTGTGTGTGTGTGTGTGTGTGTGCATGCGCGTTCACATTACAAAGAGAACTGACATATGAAGGATAATTACTTCTCAAAAGCCATTGTCCAGACCTCTATAGGCAATATTCTGAATTCAAAACGACTTTCAGCCAAGTCCTGTTTGCACCTGGGAACTATGAGCAGTATTGAAAGCTTCATAAAGGAGATGAAACTTGACCAGGACAGGAAGTGACTTACAGCTTGCAGGCTCAGATGTATTGACACAAGGTAGTGAAGTAGGAAATTATGGTTTTCAAAGAGAAGTCAGATCTTAGTTTCTCTTTTATCTCAGTATGATGTGTGTGTCCTTGAATCAAATCCCCTAACCACAGTGCAAACGTGACATTCATGCAACAGGAGTGGCTGGAATCCCTGGCTTTTGTGAGTCTCATACACAGGAAAGTCAGACTTCCTTTATGACTTGTTCATCATGTGTCAGTATTGTGGTTTCCAAATGCTCTTGGAAGCTGAGTTTCCAAGTTCCAGGTGGGCTCTGGGCCATGGCAGCAGCCAGAAGTGCTGAAGGCATTAGCTTGAGCCAGCGAGTTTCTTGGAGACTAAGGCTGGGGCAACCTGTTTTACATTAGTGTATTTCTTTGTACATGAATTATCAAAATCCTTCATTCCCTAGCATTTCTTCACTTGCCTCTCTATTCATGGCACATCTTGTTACTTCTGCATGAACTGGGCTATCCAACGATAAATGGTTATTCCAAAACACTGAGCTGAGACTGCACTGCTGGCAGAACTATTTCCGAGGGAATGTGATCAACTGGAAAATTTGATAGAATTTTGACAGGTTGATATATCATGATCTTCATCTCTTGAGCCAATCCCCATAACACCAATTTCTACTGTTTTCGCCTGTGCCCTTGCTGGTTTTATTGGTTGTACTGATTTTATTTTCCCACTTCTTTACTCAGTTTCAGTACTAAGGGAAACTATCTGAAAGAGTCTGAAAGAGTGACACATGTCTCTCTCCCTCCTCTCTTTCTCTTTCCCAGTATATATATACTAATCAGGCCTAATAATGGGTCTCATTCTCTATTGATGCCAATAGATATCGAACCCAATAGATGATTCTTTGCCTGATCTGCTACTTAGAAGGGACAGAAACAACAAAATAAAAATATTTTTAACTGCAAAGCTTAGCAATGACTTTGAATTAACCTAAAGATGCAAATGGAAAACAATGTAAAAGTATATGACAAGAGGTGGTTGGTCAACAGGAAAATGACAGGCAGGGCTGTTTCTTAAGCATATGTCAGAAAAAAATGGCTATCCCTATTTGGATGAGATTGGTTCAACGACTTGGGCTAAATTCTGGCTCTAAATACATGTGGTCAGCCCAGGAGCCCTGAAAAGAATCTGGCTTTGTTTTAATCCAAATATTAGTCATTGTTGGGTTTTGAAGGATAAAATAAGGACGGTTTTTGAAAAGATAAAATAAGGACACAAAACCTGGAAGGAAAGCCAAGTGTCACAAAGAGCATGGTGACCCATTCTCTTTGTCAGAGAGATACAAAAGCAGGTGCCCATGAGGGTGGCTGATAAGCCTGCCTTGTTCAAAGATGAATTTGAGTTCAGAGGCTGTTGTAGCCAATGAAGCCCAGCACCTCCTGATCCAGCCCAGTGACTACTGCTGCCAGATATGAAGCAACAGAAGGTCATCTAGATCCCCTCTTTGACCTGAATAGAGAGACACAGTGGGACCACATGGGGTCCATTCTTTTCCCACAAAGTAGTGGTGTGTTCCAGGCAAAAGCCCAATTTGGGATGTTTTGGCCCAAAGGAAACATTTACAACCAAATTATACACCTCGAAAAATAAATGAGCTTTCATTCTGGAAAGAAACCCTGCCGGGTTCTTTATTATTTGTACCACAATCATAAAGTTGGTTTTAATCTCTGCAGTGGAATGCCATTGGGTTGGCCAAGTGGCAAGCTCAGTGGTTGGAGTAGGGACCATTTCACCCTGCAGAAAACACAGTGGGAATTAAAGGGAATTATTTGTCCTGAAACTGTTCTCAGGACCCATTGACTTGGGAGGCGATATCTTTTTCTGGCACATTCATTGAAACTTCAAAATTGGTTCCTGTTTTCCTTCTTTTCTTTTCTTCTCCTCTTCAAAAATTCCAGGGGCTGACTGGGGGGAGTGGCCTTTTTATATGAATGAAAATCTAGGAGTAGACCCAAGAAAGTCTATAATGGATTTCTTCCATAGTTCACAGGAGAATGGAATACTGAAGCTGCATGAGACTTGAGGCAAGACTGGGAAATGTGCTTCCTTATTTCCCTTAACAAAGAGATTTTGAGAAATCTGATGAGCATCTGTTCCCAGGGTCCATGCCATAGAAAGACTATGGTGGAGAGAAATTGGCCAGGGGTCTACAGGCTTCTGAGATGGCCTGGGATTTATGTGTTTCAAACCACTGTCCAATAAGACATTGAAATCTTGTGCAGGATTAGTATAGAATTAAAAAAAAAATTAAAAGATCTCTAACACCTTTCAAGGATATAACCAAATAGTTTGGATTAGGAATGTCTTTCGTAAACCTCAGCACTGGCTGACCTTACATGGAACTTCCTACAAGTTCTGAAGACACTGAGCTGGAGTTGTTGTGGGGTGGGTGTGTAGAGGTGTAGAAAGCAGAACATGACAGGAGCTGGTCGTGGGAAGAAGAGTCCATGACAAGGCTTTGGCTCATGGGTCAGCAGTTAAGAAAGCCAGCATTAAATTCTACTGCCTTGAATGTCCTGCTCTCTGCATCCTAACCAAGAAACGGTGGTTTAAACAGCTTTGGGTTTACCTAAAACACAAATTGTTTAGGCTTCTGCAGCCTGTAATGTCGATGGGGAAAAGGACCATGTTTGTCTTGCTTCCCGTTGAATCCCCAGCCCTTGAGTCATTCGCTAAGAGCAATTAAAAGAATAAGTGAAAAAGAGTCCTGTAGCTCATCTGCCCACACACCATCAAAACAAATCCCAGCTAATTAGATGATGTCAGCTCTTAACCATTTGGGGTGGTTGAATGTAGAGTGTGCCTTAAGTTGTGGGTCTTCTTTGTTTCCTGCTATCTTCCCTCTGTTTCTCCTGAATTAAAACTTCCCAAGAATGAATTTTATAACCTCTTCAGGCCATATGTTACATTCATGCCCTGGCAATTTTTAACTTATGACTGTTGTTGATTGCTTTGTATTTTCCATGAATGGGGAATTTATGTCTGAGATCCTCTCCTTCTGGGATTTTCTTATCCCCTCCTAGTAATACTCGTTCGTTATTCATTCTTGGTCATTCTTCACCAGTGAAACGCTGGGAGCATCTCTCACTTGTCCCCTTGTCCTGACATTGAGGGCTTCCATTTCCCCAGTGTCTGCCTTCATTCTATCTCACCCCCTTTCCACAGACACCAAGTTCTGGCAGTGGATAAGTCGGCTTTTATTATGAAAATGTTTATGGAGACTGTCAGTTCTTAACCTTAAAACTGAACCGTGCTGTTTGTATTTTTCTAAGTGACGGGGAGTGTGAACGACTGATGGAGATGGAGCGTGAAGAGATCAAACGTGGCTCTTGGAATCTTTGTTCAAGACCTGGAATAGGAGAAATTCCACTTGTTGGGGGGGGGGGGCATCAAATTCCAAAGAAAGAGATCTTCTAAGAGCTGAGCTCAAAGCCTGATGTGAGAGAACGTGGGGTGCAGGGAGTGAGGGGACCAGCCCGGGATGTGCAGGACTAGAATCATATGATGTTCCGAAAAATAAACATTTTTTTTTCCAAAAAGAACTAGAAATGTATTTCTCTTGGTCAGAGAGCAAATGAACTCACTTACAGCAAACTCTATCTTCTGAACGTCTCAAGCCTGCTTTCCAATATTGGGAGTTTGAAAGGAGCCATTCATACATGTGTGTGGCCTTCTGGGTTGCAGAACGCTTTGTTTACCATGGGACTGTTCTGTGGCTCACTAAGGAGGGTGAACATTTGAAGCTGGGAGTTCAGCTCTTAGTAATTGAATACCTAGGATATTGTTTTTGTAAAAAAAAAAAAAAATGGGCCTGGCTCTATCTAGAAGGCTAGCCTTAGTTTCTGCAGACTTGGGGTATAAGAAGAGTCTGACCTGGGATCAGGACTGGGTATCTTCACAGGATGAGTTATAAGCCTGCTGAAGGAGAGTGAGACTACAGTTGATACGCAAGTGCTCTTCTCAGGGCCTCTGCAATCAGGTTGGCAAGAGCATTGCCTAGGGTTGGTTCTTGGCAGAGTTCACCTCTTGTCTTTCTTCTGTGTTCCCCCAGCTTTATTTTTCACCCTTGTTGTGTCCTAATGGATTGTTATCCCTTCTTAGACTGAGGCCCCAGGAGCCTCTTAGGTCTCCTGTGACCTGTTACCTCTAAGCTAGGAATAGCTTTCCAGTATCCAAGTGAAGGCATGCCTGTCCTTTTCCAAGACTTTGGGTTTATGTAGAGGAAGTTGCATTAGGGTGAGAGGGGGGAGCTGAAGAACTTTTGCTGCCTTGTATGGGGTGATTGCCACCTAAATCAGCCCAGAAAAGCCAATTTATGGTGACACCAGGAAAATGCAGAAGGAAGCTCACCTCCATCTTTGCAGGTTGTGATGTTTTACCTTTGGGGGTCCTTATCATTCAAGATGCTTTAGCAGTGAGTAACAGTTCTGAGAATCTCTCTTTGTCTGGGCTTAATGGCTTGTATTTATTCATCAATTGTTTGATTTTATTTTCTCAAGATAAAACGCTTCAACAAGTTGGAGAGCCCTTCCTAGTCTCACAGCCCCAACCCTTTGCTATACTGCTCCCTGGAATAACAATGCCTTAACTGGTCCTTGGCCACCTGCTCCTTCTCCTGAAGCAAGCAGGATTGCCAGTAATATTGTGGGCACTAGCTGTAAACCCCACCCTGAGACTCTAATTTTACAGGGGCCTGAGAGTAATTATTCTAACACATTCCCAGGTAATGCTGATGCTGCTTTTTAAAATATCTGGATTAAAGTGATAGCTTGAAGTTACCAGTTTTCTGGGAGATTAAGAAAACTGTGGGCTAGGACATGGACATGGTAGAGTCTGACTAATCCTAGGATTCCAGAGACTGAGAAAGGAGAGCTATAAATTCAAGGTGACCCTGAAACTATGTACAGCAAGATACTATATCATGCAGGTAAAGCTATTTCAGTTACCTTAAGGTTAGATAAAATATTAAAATAAAAATTAGTAAAGCACAGATATTGCTATCTACATATATAAATACATGTTACCATTCATACTTTATATATGTGTGTATGTATACAGTCACACATTTGTATGTGCTAATAGATGTAAATGTATAAGTAGGTAAAATACACATGTATACCCTTTCAACATCAGAAAGCTCTGCCAACTCCTGCTGTTCTACTAGAGCTGTTCTTCCAGACACTAGCTGAATGCTGAATGGGGCATAGACGGAGGCAATAGCCACTAGTTTCTTCCATAGTGTTTTTCTTGTCCATTTAGAAGAGGACATGCCATCACTTGAAGGCAAATGACTATGGTTCCTGGACTTGGAATTATCACACAAGGCAGGGCCAAGTCAGGAACAGGACCAAAAAGACTTTGTCTTATCTCTATAAGAGCTACTCATCCCCCACATTTTGGGAACCAAATTCTGTTCCACAGATGACAGGATGAGTCGACCATATCCACACCTATCAGGCTTTAAACCCTTGTGTCTTAGTTAGGGTCTTATTGCTGTGAAGAGACACCATGACTGAGGCAACTTTTATAAGGGACAGCATTTAATTGGGGCTGGCTTAGAGGTTCAGAGGTTCAGTCCATTATTATCAAGGCAGGAAGCAGGGCAGCTGGAGAAGGAGCTGAGAATTCTACATCTTGTTCCTAAGGCAAACATGAGGAAAGTGGCTTCTAGGCAACTAGGAGAAGGGTCTCAAAGCCCACCTCCACGGTGACACACCTACTCCAACAAGGCCACACCTCCTAATAGTGCCATTCCCTGGGCCAACCATATTCAAACTATCACACCTGATCTGTTCATTCCTTCCTTCAATCGGTAACTCATTAACCTATCTCTCTGCCTATTCAAAAATCCATTTATTCATGCAGAGGGCTTTTAATGAGGACCAATTATGCATCAGACTCCTAGCCTAGTTCCAAGTGTACAACATTACAAAAGAAATCTAATATCTGCCTTAAGGAACTGATATTTGGATTGACAGAGAGTATCACAAATAGGACATCCCCTAAAATATTAGCTTATTGTAAAAATATCTTCAAAGGGAACAAGCAGAAAGAATAGAGGAAATCACTGAGAGATTAAAAGGGCCACTGATTGTAAGAGGTGATATTGCTAAAGTTTCTTCCCAATGGGAAGATATAAGCAATGTCTACCTCTCCTGCTAAGATCCTAATGATAAAACAAGGAATAACTCCACCATAGTTCACTAAAGGAAACCAATGAGTTTATTGGGCTTCTGTCCAGAGCTTAGGTGAAGGATTACTTATAGGTATATGGATACCTTGCTCCAACAGCAAGTTCCCGGATAGCCTTCACCCAGCAGAAATAAGAGCTTCTCTGTTGCTTTATAAATAAACTTCCTCCTCTCTTAGTTGCTGCTGACCAATACACTGTAGCCCTTCCCCAGGGCCACATGCAGTTTAAGCAGCTCTATACAACAGGTGGGAGCAAGCAGCTGGATACCCAGGTGAGGGTCTCACACGACCCTCTGCATGAGTGACTGTAAACAACCAACAAGTGTAGCCAGGTTAAGCCTTTCACAAGAAAGCATAGCTGAACTCCACAAGATTGCTTGACTCAGAGGAGAGAAATTCACAACAGGTAACAGGTGATCAGGGAAATCCGTTCACTCCTAAAGTGACATTTAGAAAAAGGAGAGGAGTGTAGTCTGGACCAGATGGCAACAAAGAAGTTGTGTAAAAGGACCTGTAGACAGTACAGATGAATGGACTTGAAGAAGTTACTGTGGCTAATACAACTCACCCTTTGTACAGCTCACTTTGTCTTTCAATCACTGTGTCTTTTTGGCTACAGATTACAACAAAGTGAAAAGAAGCTCTGAGAATGTAAATAAATGCAACAAAAGAATCTAAGTGTAAGGAAGAGCTAGAATGAACAAGAGGGACTCATCTGGCAGCAAATCAAGGAAGGTTTCTCAGAGAAGGAAACACTTAAGCAAGGTTGTTCAAAAACACATAGCAATTTCCTGCCGCTAACAAAAGGAGCATGGCACAGAGGCATCTACCAGCATCTAAGCCTCTGTATGAGTTACAAAAAGGTGTAGTAATGTCCCTTCCTTCAGTCTCAACCTCAACCCATGATTGTCCTTTCCACAGACTCCTCCCTGCCTTGTATGCCTTATACAACATAAATGGAAACCCAGATGAAACCACAGAGTGCTATCCTGCATCTCAAGCTTTCATTTCCAGTTTATTCCACAAGCTAGACATCTGTTCACTCACTATACAGTGAAAGTAGGAATTAAGAAGTTAGTGCTACATTTAGTGTGGAAAAGGATATCAGTTCCTAATTGTTAAAAGAATTTCTCATTTTAATTACTTTATTATTCATTGACAGATTCATTCTTATGTATAATGAATTTTAGTCCATCTTGACCTCTATTACCCTGTCTCATTCCTCCTCCTCCTCCTCCTCCTCCTCCTCCTCCTCCTCCTCCTCCTCCTCCTCCTCCTTCTGAACCCCTTCTTCTTCCAAGTTCCATCCTGCTTTCACACTGTGTAAGTATGTCTGGGTCTGTCCCACTGAATTTAAGCATGGTTTCTCTTCCTGAATAAGTTTGAGCGGGTTGTTTACTGGACCATGTACAAATGATTGTGATGTACAACCCCCTGGAGAAAGAAACACTTTTCTTCCCATGATGAAATGTTGATGGACCCAGTCTTGCGCAGGTCTCGTGCAGGTGACCACAGATATAGTGAATGCATGTGCCTACCCTCCATGTTATAAAGACACTGCTTCATAGCAATCCTCCCCCAACTTCTAGCTCTTAGAACCTGAGATGTCCCTGAGTTCTGATAGGCAGTGTAGTGGTCCAGCAGCCACAGGTGAACTGGGTTTACCTGAAAGGGAGGCTGGAATTAAGGTGGGGGGGGGGGTGAGAGAAGAATGAAGCCAAGACAAAAATTCTGATCAAGACTCAAAGTTTAATTTTCAGTTCTGGGTTTATATACGTAAAGACACATCCTTAGTTTCAGCGAGTGCTTGTTTCAAAACAAGCTCAGCAGGCAGTCTTGTTTCTGAGGAATACCATGGATGTGGTAAACTGGAGACTCCCACCTGGTAGGAAGATCCCCCCCGGGTGGGCTAGGCAACTGTGGCAAACAAGGTCTGACTAGCCTGATCAAGGCTGAGGAAAGGGTGCAAGGCAGTTTGATATAGATATGCCTAGTCACTTATCCTCTGTACTTTGACTAGTCTTTGGATTAACCACTGTCCGTGAGGCAGTGGAGTAGAGCAAGCATCCGATGGGGTGGGAACTGTACTGATCTGTAGATTCTCTGCCTATGACCCTCTGAGCCACATGTTATTGGGCAGGTTTACAGTACCAGGCATGAGGTTTGTCCTATGGAAGAGACCTTAAATCCCATCAAAAAGCAGTTGGTTACTCCCGTTCTATTCATGCCATCATTGTACCAATGGATATATCTTTCCAGGCTGGTCACTAATGTAACTTTCAGGATTCACAGATGAGTAAAAACACTGTCAATAACTTTTCTCCCTCAGCAATCTGCATAGAACTTTCCAGAACCATAAAAGCTAGCCCTCCGGGAGGAAGCTCAATTAAGTGTCTTCGGCAATAGGGTCTTATACTCAAGTTCTGGTGGACAGCCAAGAGCAATAGCAGTAGCCTATACAGTTTTATGGATCCATGGGAACACCACTGACCCCTTCATAGTTCAGATGTTTTAGTGAGATTACATAATAAAGGAAAAAAAGACTATGTTGTGATTTACTCATAGAAAACTGTGGAGGACCAAGAGCCAGCAAAGGAAACAGGAAAAGAGCACTAGGATATACACCTGGAACTCTGCATTGGAACTCTGATTCACCTACCTCCCTCTTCTCATCATAGGCTGCTAACCTCTGACCCATCCCTTTCTCTTCTTTCTAACAGTTTTTTGGCACTGTAATCATTGGAAAGGGTATTTGTTCTTCACCAACATCAGCTTTCTTCTCATGTCTTCACCTGGCCTCTATTAATGCATTTATCTGCAAATGGCTGGTCAGGCTTAACACATTGAAACCCCTTTTGACCCTTGAGAAAATGTACAAATTTAATCGGAGGCTGAGCTTCAACTTCTCATAGGTGCAGTGGAGGGGGTGACAATCATGCCCATTTGATAGGGAGCTTTGAGAGGCAGTTGATTACGAATAATGCTTAAAAAGTATTAGGACAAGGCTGGTCTAGAAATTTATTTTTAAGGGAGAAGATAGAAGTTTGGTTGATACTGGGAAGAAGGTAGCTGATTCGTAGGAGAAATCACTGACAGGAAGAACCAGTTTAAGACGAACACCAGGAAGATAAATGAAATTAGAGGAAGAAAAGACGTCCATTTCTCCTCAAACTGCTACCCATTTTATGGGTGGGCCCCAAGAAAACAATGTTTCCAATGTGAAGCCACTTATTTATTTATTACTTTTACAGTGTTGGAGATCAAACCCTTTGTGCCTTGCACTTGCTAGGCAAGTGTTTCTAGTGGTGACATCCCTAGTAGCTGCTCTTCTGTTTTCAAATATTGTATTTACCTGTATCCTTTCTTATTCAGAAAACAAACAAGAATTGAAACTGAACTTTTTTAAGAATTATATTTGACCTTGCCATGTGCCATTTCTCTCTGGTTCCTTTCCTGGTTTCTTCTGTGGTCTCTGTACTTATATACATACTGTTCATAATTAATTTACAGACACACACACACACAGATAGAAAGAGAGAGACAGAGAAATAGACAGCAAAAATCATAAGTGTTGCCCACTGAATTTTCACGAAGTGAGCACTTCTATCTCCTGGATCAAGTAACAGAGCATAGCTGTATTCCATGAGCCTCCCAAGGCTTCCTTCTCTTTGCTAGCTCCCCAAGGCTGCCACAATCCTGACTTCTAAGACTATTGGTTAGCTTTGCCTGCCTTTGAACTTTATATAAATAGAATCTTAAGTCATATGTTCTTTTGTACTTGACTTCCTTTGTTCTCAATGTGTTTGTGAAATTTGTCTGTTATTAGATGTGGTTATAATTTGTTCATTCTCACTTCTGTATAGTTATTTATCCTATAATTTAGGTATACATTTTACTTATACCTTCAACTACTAGTGACTGATGGGTCACTGACATTTTTACAATTCAGCCAATGTGTTTAGTGGGTCTTAAGAAAAATGTGATAGCCCCACCTGTTAATATCCAATGTGATCCATATTTAGGACCCATTGCCCCATTTGTCCCTGGAGTAGCTCTCTTGATGTTTGAATGAAGTACTATGTGACATTTTGCTTCTGCCTCTTGTGTGTGGATTGTTCACCATCTGTTTTGTTTCCTCTTCATTGTATGTTCGGCTCTTGTTGACTGAATCTAATGATTCAGTCCTATGATTTTCCCTATGAAGTTGTCAGACTGCACCAATCAGAGGACATTGGGCTACACTAGCATTTACATAAGAGTTTCTCTAAAAAAGAGAGGCCTGGATTTCCCAGTACCAAACAAAATGGGGGGACTGAGTTGAGGATTTAAATTATAGTTTGCTATACTAGGATTGTCTTCTTAGTGCTGTTACTCTAGATAGGGGAGAATGGCGAGTTTAGAAATAGCTTTAGACTTTCTTATTCTAGGTAATTCCTCCAGGGATAAAATTAGGAGGGCTTTGGGGACTGGTTTTTAGCAATGGACTTCTCAGCCTCTACATTTATAGAATTTGAGTTCTCACACTTAACTCAAATGGAAGATTATGTTAACACACAGAGTGGAATATTTGAATAATGCTTTATCTACCCAATTTCTAGTATTCTCCAGGTTCTCCTATTTTTTTTCTCTAGATCTACTTTGTATCTTTCTCTGCTCAAATTCTGGGCATATATTCTCTATGCATTCAATCAACTAAGCATTGCAACAGCCTCTTGCTCTGACTTCAGGTTGGCTGTGGTCAGTGTTAAACATGGCAGGCATAAGGAGAGACTATTTGGTAAACCTCATATATCCCCCCATACCCACACACATAGCTCTATATTTTCCTTATAGCAATGGTGACCTCTCCCTTTCTTTACATCTTCAGAGCTGTTGTATAAGATCTTCATTGACCATGAGATAACTGGTGGATTCTGGCCACTTTGCCTGGAAATGTATAAACTGTTCTTTTATTGAGTTTTCTTCAGTTCCCAAGCTTAAGAGTAGCACCAGTTTTTCTGCTCATACTTAGACTGATGTATCCTAATATGATAATGTTGATACGTGTGTGATAGTTAATCTTTAATTTCATCTTGATTGAATTAAAAAAAAAACTAAACAATTTAAAAATACCTTCAAGTGTTCCTGTGAAAATCAGAGACTGCTAGACCCTGAGAGCAATGACCTAATAATGAGTGGGTTACTTAATCCCTTGAGGGATTCATGGTATGATAGTGGTATTGAGTGGTCAGAAACGCAGAAGATAGAGCCTGGTTGAATGAAGTAGGTAAATTGTGGTGGTGGATGGGGAGGTGTCTTTGGGAGTCTATCTTCTTTTGATAATCTCCTGCACCCCACTTCTCTATTCTTGGGCTGCTTTAACATTCCTTTGTCACCATGACAGACTGAGACTTTGAAACAGTGAGCCAAAAGAAATCACTCCTCTTAACTAGATTCTCTTAACTATTTGATGACAATGATAAGCAAAGTGACAAACACAACTAGGAAGAGCAGTAAACAGATAAATACCTTCCCTGCTGCACCCCACTCTCCACAGTCAGCAAAGGATACGCAGTTCTCTTTCTTAAACCTCATCTAGCAGAAGGAGTTGAGATGGGAGATTTCTCTTATGTAAGAATAAAACCAAGAAATGCTTTATGTCTCCAGATCAGAGCGGGAATATGTATGATAACAGGGAGGTTGAAAGTAAGTTTTGCCCTTGGTGGCAGGCATTCTGTCTTTTGAGAAGACATGACGAGGGAATTCTTTTTCACACGCCATAGTTCTCCTTGTTTCAGCTTGTTAGTGCCTTAGGCCAGCATCTAGACACACTGGATATGATTAAAGAACATAGTAAACACTATGACAGAGTCATTAGCTGGATATGGCAGTGCACACTGTGGTATGTGTTGTAGGGGTCCTCCTGTGGTTCCATGTCCTCCATTTCCTCCCTCTCGGAGTGCCCAGCTGCTGCTGCACACTGGGCTGGAAAGATGAATATGTGGGGACTTCTCTGAGAGCTTTAGTGAAATAGCTCAATCAGACAATCTTAGCTTGTGTACATACCTTTATTTGGGGTGGGCTTGTATGCAGGGGGTGAGCAAGGGATTATATATATATATATATATATATATATATATATATATACTTGGAGAGAGTGGGAAGGGGTTCTTCATGGGGTGAAATATCATTGGCTAGCATAGTACTGGGAATGCCTCATTCATATGGAGAGGCATTCCAGGAATCCCAGGTATTTGCTAGGCGGGTTCTTATCAGAAAAGAGGAAGTTGAACTTATAGATTTGCCAAGGCCTATATGACCTTCCTGGGGGGGGGGGTTGGGGTCCCCAGACAAGGTCAGAGAAGGGGAAGTCCTGCTGATAGAATGAGTCCTCCATTTTTCCACCCAGGTTAGAGGAGCTATCCAGATATGGTAGACTGTGACCTTAATTAGCAGGGTTCCCCACAGCACACTTTTAATCCTAGCATGCTGGAGGCAGAGACAGGCAGATCTCTTTAAGTTCTAGGCTGACCTCCTCTACATAGCAAGTTTCAGGCCAGCCAGAAATAGGATACATACTAAAAGTTAAAGCCTGTCTCCAAAAAAAAAAAAAAATTGGGGGAGTCACTAGATAGTCATTTGTAAAGAGTCTGAGTCTGGATAATTTACCTTTGTTAAACTAAAACTATCCCACCTTTACCTTTCATGATTTCCTACTTTCTACCTTGCATTCTCTAGTGAATAAACATTTTTAAATTTTCTCTCCAGAACTTCTTAAGACAAAAAAAAAATCTGTCTATAAACAATTTGCATATATTTAAAGACACAATTCTTCTACTGATAAAAAAAAAATCTCGAAAGTTTAAAGTTCACAGCATTTAAAGACCAGATTATAAAACAAGTTGGGAAAATAATTAAGTACATTTTTAGATATAAACAAAACTGATTAACACACTAGACAGCCATAAAGTCATAAGTCTTGAGTGTTTCTACTGAACCAAAACCATTTAAATTTCTATAGGAGGAGAATATCTAAGTAAGCTTGTAACATTTAATCTATCATTGGGTTCAATAACATCTCAAAGATACAGTCTCCCAGAGAATTAAATATCTTATATTATGCCTAAGTAAGAACTGATAAATTAGCTCTCCTCTTATGCTTCATTTCCAAGTTTGGATAACTTTCCTTAGCAATCCATGTGTGATCTGAACTGTCACAGTCCAGCACAATGCCTTGTACATTATAGAAGATGGGAGAAGTGTTGGGTGGGAAAACTCATGAATTTAGATTACCTAAGCTTTTTTACCTGCAGGGACCAGACTGTTTCCATAGAGACCATAAATTTAGTCAGATCTGTCTGGTGGGATGGGGAGCAAGTCCTGGTGGCCTACAGCTTTCTCCTCACCCCAGACCACATTTGGTCTCTGACAGCTCTGTAATTAGTTTTTGTTTCCTGGCATGGCTGGCATAGATGAGCCAGAGTAGTTTGTGGCAACCATAGAGCTATACAGGTGCATCGCAAAGTGCAAGGAAAAATGGTGAGGCTCAGCTCTGACTCTTTGAAAGGCTGGCTGTGAAGCTGTTAACAAAAGTTCTTATGAATGAAGTAGATGGAGGGATTTTCAATAGCTTTCACCCACCTTGAGTTAATATAAGAAAGAAGACAGTGAGTGTTCTAGTCACTGAAGGCAGCATCTGCACTTGATGCACTTATAGCCATTGGGCTTTTATTTTATCATACTACTTATCGATTTGATGCTTTGGGAATTTTTGATAGGCTTTAAAAATAAAACGCATTGTCCTAGGTTTCTATGTTATTCTAGAGATACCCACAGCCCCATCTAGTTGTCCCTTGTAATACTCTCTCCCTCTGTCCTCCCTCACCCTCTCCCCAACCCAATCCCCTCCTTCTATCCACTCTCCTCCATGTCTAATCTATTTCCCCTTCTGAGCGATATTCACACATTCCCCCCTTAGGCCCTCCTTGTTACTTTGTTTCTTTGGGTCTGTGAATTGTAGCATGGTTATTCTTTACTTTATGAAGAATATCCACTTATAAGAGTACATACCATGTTTGTCCTTTTGGATCTGGGCTCCCTCACTCAGGATGATCTTTTCTGGTTCCATTCCTTTGCCTGAAAATCTCATGATGTCATTGTTTTTAATGGCTAAATAATACTCCATTGTGTAAATACAGAGTTCTCTGCACATATGAACAGTAGCACAGCTGGGTCTTCATGTAGGACTCCTAAAGCGGGAGTAGGGTCTGGCTTTCACTAAATTGCCTGCTTTTGGATCCCTTTCCCCTAATGGGGCTGCATTGGCTGGGTAATAGAAGATGTGCCTAATCTTACTGCAACTTGATATGCCAAGGCTGGTTGATATCCATGAGAGGGAGGAGTGGTGGATTGAAGAGAGCGGGAGGGACAGGTAGGAGAGGAGGGAGGAGAAACTTCCATTGAGATGTAAATAAATAACTTAATAAAAGAAAATAAAGCACATTAAAGCAATAAGGAGCATGTACTACTGTTGTAAAGGACCTGAGTTGAGTTCCCAGCATCTGTATCAAGTGTCCCACAAGCACCTATATATAACTCCATCTCCAGGAGGATCTAGTGTCTATGGCATCCACAGGCACCTCTACTTGTATATACTACACGTACACACACACACACACACACACACACACACAACACCTCAACTCACTCATTCACAAACACATAATTTAAAAATAACAAACATTTTTAAATGTTTAAAAACCATGTTGCTATGACATGATTTCTCCAGACAACTGTGTCATAAGGATTCCAACCAAAGGACATCAAAACTGATGGACTGAGAGCTCTTCTGGAATTCTTATTCTACTTCACAAGACCATCCCACAAAACAAACAAGCAAACAAAAACTGTAACGGTGAGCTCTTTCTGTGTAACAAGCTACTATGAATTTGTTAACTTAAAAAAAACCACAAGAGCAATTTTTTATGATCCTCTTAATCTCAGCTGGGCTGTCTCAACTAGTCTTGGGAGAGCCTGGGTCTCCAGGGGAGGATTGCCATTAGCAAACTGATCAACATGGACTATAATGGTCCTTTCCCTACGTGACTCCAGTTTCAGCAGGTTAGTCCTGGCTTCTTGGCACACTCCAAAGAACAACTCAAACAGGTAATACTAAAGTACAAGTTCCTAGATGTTTCTGCTTGCTGTTGTCCCTAAGTGGCAGGGCCAAATTCACAATCAGTTGCATGGTC
Source organism: Apodemus sylvaticus (assembly GCF_947179515.1). Classification (NCBI taxonomy): domain Eukaryota; kingdom Metazoa; phylum Chordata; class Mammalia; order Rodentia; family Muridae; genus Apodemus; species Apodemus sylvaticus. The sequence goes on from NC_067476.1 coordinate 122,672,886, forward strand.
AAGTTCAAAGATTATACACAGAGTGCACCTGCTCAGGGCAGGGTTATTTGGAAAAATGTGTAAACATCTTTAAAACCATCCACATAGATGCAAACCACTGTAGTTTACCCAAACTTACAGTAAGGCCAGGTCTGGCCTGGGATTACAGGCCTTATTCTGAATCCAACACATCCGCAATACTGTGAGCACCTTTCTAAACTTCCAAGGTTAGGGTACCATTCATCTTAAGTACCATTTGTAGGAACTTAGAATAGAGAGATTTTTGAAAGTAAAGAGCATTTACCTTAGATTTTGAGAAGACTCCACCATCTTCCTTGGTACAGTAATTGGGCAGGACCAGCCCAGCCTCAGGCTTGAGCCTCTGAACGAACATTCTCTGTGATGTGGTTTACCTTCTGGGATTTCCCTACCAAAAGCAGAATCCCAGCTTTAGCCTAGGTCTTTCTACCCTTCATTCTGTATGGGAGATACTGACTCGCTGCCTGAGCCTTCTTGACCTACTGGACCCCGTCTCCTGGTCAAAGCAAGATTTAGATAGTTGGTACCTGCTGTCCTGGTTTACTTTTCTATTTCTGTGATAAACGCTGAGACCAAAAGCAATTTGGCAAAGAAAGGGTTTGTTACATCTTACACTTCACAGTTCCTCCTTTAGGGAAGCCTGGACAGGAGCTTGACGCAGGAGACTGCAGGAAGGAATGGAATCAGAGTCCATGGAGAAGTGTTACTTAATGTCTTACTTCCCCTGGCTAGCCCAGGTACCTTTCTTACACATACCAGACCCATCTGCCCAGGGATAGTGCCATGTGTTTAGCCTTCCTATATAAATTAACAGTCAAGAAAATGCCTACACAGATATGCCCACAAGTCAACCTGTTAGAGGCAATTTCTCAATTGAGATTCTTTTTCCCAGGTGACTATGGTTTGTGTCAATCACTATGGAAAACATGGTCACACTAATTAATGCCTCTTTGAGCTGGATCCTAGAGAACAAGTCTAGATCAGTGTTTCTGAACCTGTGAGTCAAGACCCCTTTGGGGTTGACTGACACCATTAAAATTACAGATATTTACATTATGATTCATAACAGTAGCAGCAAAAATACAGTTGTGAAATAGCAATATATAATAATTTATGGTTAGGGGGTACCCAAAACATGAGGAACTATATTTAATGACCAGCATTAGGAAGGTTGAGAACCACCAGTCTAGATAATCACTGGTTTCTTTTTAAATATTTTTTTGAGAACTTAATATACGAATACTGTATTCCCATGTGTCTGCCTCCTCCCCAACTCCTACAGTGTCCTCCACACACATGTCCTCTCAATATCATGGCCTCTTCCTCTTTGCCATTGTTGAGAGATTGGGGGGGGGGGGGAGAAAGAATCTACCAAGTCCATTTAGTGTTATTCATGTGCACATGTGTTTGAGATTGATGATTGGATAACTAGTCTGCAAACTCATCCCTGAAGAAGACTGATTTTTTTCCCTCTCTCGCCAGCCATTGATTGCTTATAGCTCTTTATCTAGGGGTGTAGCTTGTAAGAAGATTTCTCCTATCCATGTGGGCATGCCAAGGGGTGGTGTCATGATGCGTGTCTTGTTCTGGCAACCATATTGTTGAGAAGTTATGAATGTAGATTCCCTGTCACATCCAGACACTATCTAGCAGCAAGCATTCTGGTCCTCTGGCTCTTACAATCTTTCCACATCTTAAGTGGGTGTGACCAAAATGCACAAAATCACTCTGTCTTCTTTCCCAGCAATAGAGAAACTACCATTTAAAACAACTACCATCCATACTCTGTAACATTAAGTCCGATTGCAACTTTCAGGAGATGCTGAGCTCCAGAATGACCATAGAACAGTGACTGAAGCCCCCTGGTGGCCAGCCCAGGCCTATCCACTATACTCCTTGGCTAATTAGAGCTGGCCTCAAATTTGAGTAACCAAGGACACAGCCTCATGAGAGCTGGCTTCATTATCTGACCTTTCTGTGCTTGTCTACCTAAGCCTAAGGAGGGCTCTAGAAAATACAAAATTTTTCACCTTATATTTTCACTGATGTTTTATATCATGAGTAAAGATTCTTTTTTGTAAAAACTGGCTTCCCAGCCTTGTAATTATGCCCTATATGTTATCTTAGAGTTGAAAGGGTAGTTTCAGTTCATTTTTTAACTAACAGAACATAAAAAAGAAGCAGGTCCTGGAAAAATTACCCTTCTGTTTTCGGTGCCAGCAGTGGAGAAAACACAACTTGAAACGCCACTAGTAATCTACACAGTTTTAAGATCAAAGCGACACAGAAGTATTAGAGATAAATCAGCAACATGCTGCCTTCCATTCTACCAGCTGGCCCAGCAGTATTAGGAAAGATGCACAGAGTTGGACAGCCCCTCCCCCAGGAGCCAGCTCCTGCCCCGTTGCAGAGAATTGACTCTCCTTCATCTCTTCTAAAGCATTGCCTGAGATCATAAGAGAGGTCACTCCCATGCCCTAAAGTAAACATCCTCCTGATACGTTTCTGCCACCACAACCAGAGATTCCTCAGCTATTAGTCAGACTTTGAACAGAAAGTTCTGCTGGTTCCCAGCCAGGACCGTGACACTGCTGCCTTCTTGAAACATGATGTGACTGTGTCACCAACTCCCAGGGCTGTCTTCGGGAGCCCCTAACAAAGACTAAAGCATGTGTCTGGCCATCTCTTCTCTGCCAGGACAGTCCCTAAAGAGTTGTTGCTTTTTTTTTTTTCCAATTTGGTCTAAAATAGAGACACATGAAATAATTATTCAATTCATTCCTGCTGTCTGCGTCACATGCAGGTATAAGAGCAGGAGGCAGTCAACCTTAGTACCCACACATCTACATTGGATGGTGTCTTCCCACTGAGTCATAATTGCCTCTTTCCAGCACCCACTGCTGCCCCTCCTAGAGCACCTCTCTCCATCCCATCTTCCTGAGAATCCAGGACAAGTGTGCCCCTGGAGTAGGAGATGCTGAGACTCGCAACTTACTTTATTTATTCTCCAGCGCTTCTCTTCCCAGGAGTACCTGCTCTTCAATCATGTGTGAAAATAATCAGTGTGTCCTTTAGCCTTTTATCTCCCCAAATGGAGAACGTTGGCTCTTCCCTTTGAAACCCCACCAGTGGCATTCTTGAACTTATTTTTAGACCTGTGGAAGTTTTCCAGACAAAATCGATGCCCAGCACAGATTTAAAAAAAAAAAAAGTATGATTATCCCGGGTACAAGGAACAGAGTGTTTTAATATGGAAGAAGTATAGCCATATGTCTGGGTGCAGTATGGCTTCCTTTAATCTGGAAAAGGGGAAACAAGTATTGTTGATAATAATATGCAGATGTCCGGCTGCAAATGAGGACATATTGCTAATTAGCTATATTGTTGGTGTGTTTTCAGGAGAGAGACTACAGTGACGTTAATTATAATCTCTGTTGTTTGCTGTTCAAAGCCTATGAGACCAAATGCATTGCTAATAATATCTTCTTTAATATCTTCAATAGAAGATCCTTAGATTCCTTCTTTTTCCCTTTAGAATCCCACATTAAAGCCACATTAGGAGTAATGAGGCCTACAGCCTGAGCCTAATTAAAACAAAATCTAACGAGACATAGCAATCATTATCATTAGCTAGTACTTATTTGGTGCCCCCTTAGCAGTTGGAATTGGGGGCTGGGACTGAGAGATTGTAGATACAGCCTTCTTTGCCCCCAGAAATTTGCCATGTAGTCTGACTCTTGAGAAGTATTAACCTAGGAATAGTTTTCACAGCCTTAAAAATAAAAAAGGCACTACAACCTTTCTAGCTGGCCAGTTTGTATTGGTATGAGCTTCTCCTGGAGGCTTGGGGTGGGGTCAGAGCTGCCATGTTTTTCACACAATAGCCATTGGCTGATGTTTGCAGAACAGAGTGGGTGCTATTTACAGACAGGGACAACAACACTTAGGTCATTTATCCAAGAACTGTATCTACAACCCATTTCCTCCCTGATCCTCCCTACCATGATCACCTTCCCTACTGGGAGATCATCATCTCAATTTGTCCTGAGGTTTAGTTGACCAAAGAACCTTATTCTTTCTCCCTTGTATTCATTGCCACTAATGTGGCTGTGGAAATCCACCTTGGCCATAAAGGCTTCCCAATGAGCAGCTTGAGCCGCACAGTGGCGGAATGCCATGACTGAACATCCTCCGTCTGGGACCAGAGATATACCCAGCATAAGGAACACAATAAAAACTGCCTCAGAAAACAGTCTCGTTCATCCCCATATGGATCTCCCAGGGGTAGGCAGGGCCAGCTTCTGAGACTGAAGGAAGATAGAAGAGGCTGAGGTGATCCAACAAGCCTGCAACTGACCTGCAGAAGGCCACCAGAGAAGCAGCACCTTGTGGAAACGTCACAGGGCAAGCTGGTATTTACACTGGTCAGCTGTACTACAGCAAGGCTGCAGGGAGCAGGCTTGAGTCTCCCTGGCTCACCTTCCCACTTCCTATTCTCGCCATTTTTGTACCTTTACTTCCTTTTGATCTCAGCTCACAAGTTACGCCCTCAAGAGTTGGATTACAGCTACTTCAAATAATGATAGTCATTTTCTGGGATTTTTTTTATAGGTACCATTATATGGCCATGCACTTTCAGATGCAGTGTGTCTGTAATCTAGTTTTGCTTTTTCTTTTCTTTTCTTTTCTTTTCTTTTCTTTTCTTTTCTTTTCTTTTCTTTTTACTGTCCAAATTGCCCCTCAGTCAGTTCCTTGTTAATGTTTTTCCCCAAGATAACATCAGTAGGCACTGAAAATGTCTTTGCTGTGTGTCACAGCAAAATACTCCAAACTCGTGTGCTCTTATCTATGCCCACGTTCTCAGCCCAGCCCATTTGAGCATGGAGCAGTTCGTCTGAATGAGAGAGAAAAACCCCTGGACGTTTTGAGAACACTCCGGAACAATGTGAAGGAAATAGTGCATGGCACAGTCAGCAAGACTGGAGGAATGCAATGTGTAAATGCGGAAACAATGAAGGTTCAGTGAAGGTGTATAGAGGAGTACAGGTTTGGAATGGGATGCTATGAGAGGTCACAGAGCATCTAACTGGCTGGCATGGAGTTCACTCTCATCTTATGCTGTGCCAAGAATCCTGTCACTTAAGGACTGAGTTCCATCACTAAGACCAGAAACTCAACAGTTAATTAGCTAAATAGGTTTTCACCTTTTTATTGAAAATAATTTCTTCATATAACATATTCCGATCATGATTTCCCCCCTCCATTTGGTCATCTTATTTTATTAATATAGAACATTTGTGTATACTAATAGAGTGCAGTATGATGATTTGAAATATATGCGTATGCAGTGTGTGATGATAATTTGCTCCAAATACCTATTACTTACGTATCACAAGCTTACTTATGTTTTAGGACTGTTTGGACTCTTAGTTAATTTGAAATATATGATAAATTGTTGGAGACTATTGTTCCCCCCCTGTGCTATAAAACAATACACCTAGTTGGCCCTGTCACCTGGACTTATGTACCCATTATCTAACATCTCCTGTACTCATTCTCTAACCTTCCCAGTCCCTGGAGAGCAGTACACTCACTACTCCATTGAGATTAAGACTTTTTAACTTCCACCAATGAGCAACAACAGGCACTGTGTGGTTTTCACTACGAAGCTCATTTCAGTTGACTCAGTTCCACATGCCAACGACATTTCTGTACATGGCAGGTGACAGGATTTTTTTTTTCAGAACAAATGCATGGTCCTGTTATAAAGCTGACACATAAGCCATAAAGGCAGAGCATTTAACTTTTAAATAATTGTCACAGCTGTAAATATGGAATTGATTTTACAGAAGGGAACACTGCTACTGTTTCTGTAACATCAAAGTGATACTAGCATCATCAAAGAGAAGAGAGCCTCATCTGGGAAAAAAATGCCTTCATAAAATCCAGCTTTAGGATATTTTCTTAATTATTTAATTAACTTATTACTTATTGAATTAAATGATTCATGGAGGAGCAGCCAGCCCGTAGTGGTTGGGACCACCCCTGACCTGGGGTCTATAAGAACGAAGGCTGAGCAAGCCATGATGAGCAAGCCAGTAAGCAGCACTCCTCTGTGGCCTCTGCATCTGCTCCTGCTTCTGAATTCCTGTCCTGCTTGAGTCCCTGTCCTGACATTCTTTGATGATGTTCTTTGATATGGAAGTGTAAGCCGAACAAATCCTTTCCTCCTCACATAGCTTTGGTCATGGTGTTTCATCACAGCAATAGTAGCCCTAACTAGGACAATTATCAATGATAATGATAATGATGATAATAATAATGATAATGATAATGGGAAGACATTTGGGGAGGCAATAATCAAGGACTGATGTGATAAAACTGGTGGTGATCTCAGTTCTCAATATGGGTGAAAGTGGGAGAGAGAAGGGCGAAGGACATACCGAATCTTTGTTAGCAGTTCGAGCCCTCTCCTCTCCTTAACCCTAACTGGACAGCGTGTGTCATGCAGTCACCCCTCACCTGCAACAGAGTTTGGGAAATATAATTTTAGGCAGCTGCCTTCTCACCTGAAACAAACACCCCATAAAAAGCAGAGGGGAAGGGTCATCAAGTAGGTGATCACAATGTCTACTACAGTATTGCTATCTGAAGCAAAACACTAACATACAGCAGCAAGATGGCTTTTTTGTGCCATCCTATATTAACTTCAACTGCTTGTAGAGTAACAAAGAGATTTCTGTGCACAAAGATGGAAGGTCTGAAGCCATAGCTAGCTAATTTGACCTACCTAATATCACCATCCTCAACTTCAGTTGTTCTGTTTTCATTTTCAATGGGAGTAGCAGCTCTACCATTACTGAGGGAACATGGTCACTGTGGCTGCTAATGGTGGGTCACAGATTAAAAATAGGCTATGGAGAAAGGAGCATATTCCCATACCAAGCAAGCAAACCCCTTATGTCACTTTAATTGTTATTAATGGAGTAAGATTCTATTTCATTTTAGAGTGACCATTGTTAAAATCCCTTCCCCTATCCCAGGGTTTTCAGTTTTTGAATAGCTATGAACACAGCACAATAAGGTGTCAAGGTACCTACATTTGGAAGAGATGCCAACGTAACTCAGATATCCAGAAATTGCAAATAGCATTTTGTTATTAATTCTCAACTGACAAATACTTTACAAATGTTGAGCCAGTGTCTGGGGGTCAGAGTGGTTGAGGAACAATGGAGCAATGCCACAATTTTGTGCAAGACCTAATCCAAAACATATTTGAATCCCAGTCATTAAACTATTCCCAGCAGAAGTACTTGTGGCCTGGGTTGCTCAGCCGATGGTCCTAACTTTGCACTTCTCTTTTATTGTGTAGCTGCAGTCCAACTCTTGGCCATCGTGCTGGAAGAGTATAGGACTGTGATTATCTGCTGTGCTTTGTATAGAGGGGCATTGAGCCATAGAAAGTTGAAGGAGTTTGTTTGGGTTGAAGCTAAGCCAGGAGTCACTCTATGGTAGTGAATTTTTATCAGAAGAACCCAAGGGTCGGGGGCGGGGGGGGGGAATGGGGAAATCAATTAAATTCAGCCCTTTTCTTTTCAGACATCTAAGAAAAATGTTATCTAGCCACATATGTACGTTTCAAATCTCTTCAAAAACACAAAATTTAGAAGTAAAAAGAATGTGTCATTGCTTATATGTGTTTAAATACATTGCAGTACTGGGAATGGAACCTAGGACCTTGAACATGCTAGGAAAATGCTCTACCACTAAGCTACATCTCCAGCACAAAGAACTTCCTTTCTGATCTAGTTAAGAACCTGCCTCTATATACAATAAACGCTGGGGCATGAATTACAAAAGTCTCTAAAGCATTTGGAAGCCAAATACTAAGCTCCTGATGTGACTTAATTGTCTGAATCCTCAACAAGAAATTCTCCAAGAGAATCCAACTCTTACTCTCTAACACTGTCAGAAAGAATCCAACTGTATTCTCAAAAAACGCCATCAGGGAAGTATAGAAGTTAGACGTCCAGCGATAAAGGCCTGGAAACGGTACATTCAAGTGCCTATTGTGGCAGTTGAGACAGAGAGCTCTTGGGATGAAAAAATCTGTTCTCACCACTTCTCTCCTATCTCCTTCTCTCTTCTCTCTTTCTCTCCCCCTCCTCTTTCTCACCACCACCCCCCAACTCAATCAAACAATAGTACATTTAGAATTCATTGCATTTTGCAATGCTTTAGAACTCCAAGCCAACTCCCTCTACAGTCATGCCAGGAAACAGAAATGATGGCAGAGAGGTGACTGGAAAGGTGAGCAAAGACACTGGCTGAGCTAAAGAGAAGGCAAGTGAAAACAGAAAGCCTCTCACTTCCCACTTCAAGATGACAGATCTTTTCCCTGAGTTCAGCTTTGCTCCTTCAAACATCGACAAAGGTGGACTGTGTGCATTTCAGTCTCGGTCTGCTCTTGACCTCCAGTACTCAGAGTCAAGAGTGTTTTGCTTGTAGACAGAATTGTTTGGCTGGGTCAATAGCCCTGTGGTGGGGGCAGGGAGTGTGTGTGGAGACAATGTGCTGGAACATAACTCCCAAACCTCAAAACATGCCCAACAATAACAACAGCATTAACCACTGACCCAAAGGCTGGGGGAAATTCTATCTCCATGTCTCCTTCCACCAGTAAACATAAATATACTATCCCTGAAGGGACAGAGGATGCCTTCACTAAGTGGTCCAGAGAAAGTGAGAGGGCAGGGACAGCTACATTAGAAAAGTTCCCCCAATGACAAGTTAATTGAAATATTTTACTGGGTAAGAAAAGCCTTTGACTGGTAGTTTTAAGAATAAGGGCATTAAATCTCAGTGTTCCCTTTTTGTCATTCTCTCGGTCTCTCCATCCTTCTTCCGGGTGGCTTTTTAATTCTTGTCACTCTACAGCCAGCCTTTATGTCCCTTGAAGTAGCCATTAATTCCCCCTCTGTAAGGATTATCTCACTTGCTCTTTGCCATCCCTCTGGACTTCAAGGCTTCTCATTTTCTAACTTGGATCTTGTCTCTGGCGTTGCCTCCTCAGAGACATTTTCTCTGTCTACCTAGATAACCTTCCCTCCATCATCTTGTCTCTTTTGTTTCCTCATTTAGCAATGAGCACACTCTTGTCTTGCTTATCACCTATGTATGTTTTGTTTGTTACACATAGATGCACATTCCAAGAGTAGCGCACAGCCATCTCATTTATTACATAACGCACAGCCATCACATTTATTACATAATGCACAGCCATCTCATAACATTTGGATGAAATGTATGGAAATGTATGTGTTAGAGAGATGGATAGAAAGATATTAATGAAATGTTTATAGGAATAGATAAATGGGTAGATGAATAGACAAGAATAAATGGATGGACAGAAAGGAATATGTAGATGTTGGAGTAGATGTTTAATCTCAAATCAGAGGTTTCTACTCCACTTCTGATCATTCAGCTCCCAGATAAAGGACATACAACTTTTTGTGTATGTGTAACCAGCCTTTATAGCACTAGAGCTGGGCAGATAGTCTACCCTCTAAGCTATCGGAATTTACTTCCCCATCAATAGCCCCAAGTTATAACTTGCTATGATCTTCTTGGGCTGCTCTTAACTCTAATTGGCCAAACCTCAGAGCCATGTTTTCATAACTCACCTACCCCATGGCAACTTCTCTCTCCACCTCTTCTCCTTCTTCCTCCTCATAGTCCTCTACCTTTCACCACAAGCCCAGGAACCCCAGAACCAGACCTATCTTCTACCCAGCTATAGGCTGTAAGCACCTTTATTCACCAATCAGGGATAACTTGCGGGCAAGGTTACATAGCATAACTTGGGTCTACATGCAGATTCTCTTGTTCCTGGGAGTTACCAGGCCTTGGGACCAGTTATTTAGCATTACAATACATAGCAAAAGACCAAACTTCAACAGGTAGATGAATAGATGAGCCAATGGAGAGTCAATAGATGAATGGAGATATGCAATCAACAGTTTGACATAAACATTTATCTGATTTAATCAAATATGTTCCTCCATGGCACACATCAAAGAAACTAAACTGGATATTAAGAGTATAATGAAAGCCATGGTGGGTAACCAGTTACGGATATGAAAATCAAGCAGTCCCAGCTTTAAATAACTAGCACTTTTCCTTTAAACTAGTTGTCTCATTTTGATGTGCTTTGGTACTTAATAAATAGTTCATAACTCCCAAGAAAATTCCTAAGTAGTAAACTGGAAGACATTTTCTGACTTGGCCTTTGAAAGATGGAGAAACTAAACCACGTGCTAGTGAAATGAGCTGGGAATACTATACTGGCTGTGGTGGTTTGAATAAGAATGGCCCCCCGTAGACTTACGTATTTGAGTACTTAGTCATCAGTTGTTAGACCCTTTTGGAAAGATTAGGAGGTATGATCTTGTTGGAGTAAGTGTGGCCTTGGAGGATACACGTCACTGGGAGTGGCCTTTGAGGCTTTAAAAGCCCATGCTAGGCCCAGCATCTCTCTGCTTAGAGCCTGTAATCAGGATGTAAAGATCTCTGCTACTGCTGCAGCACCATGTTGTTTGTCTGTTTCCCACCATGATAATAACCCTCTGGACCACCGTGGACTGTAAGCAAGCTCCGAATTAAATGCTTCTGTTATAAGAGTTTCCTTGGTCACGGTATCACACCAATAGAACAGTGACTAGGACACTGGCTTAACTCCAGCCCCTGGAATAAATTGTTCTTACCCATTAATTTAATGGACTGCTAAGAGTGGCACTTTTATCCATCTGCCTTCTAACTATTTGTTCATGACTTGTCTGTTCTTTTTTGTCTGTTTTAGAATAACCTCAACCTGGAGAGTGACTCCACACCAGAAACCAGCTTTTCTCTGTCTAAAGAAACCCCAGAGGAGCACCACGTTGTCCACCAACCCTTTCCCAGACATCGACTCCCCCCAGAGACTGGGCATCCTTCACTGCAAAGAGACGGTCCCAGATCCTTTCTCCTTGACCTACCAAACTTTCCAGATCTTTCCAAAGCTGATATCAATGGGCAAAATCCAAATATTCAGGTAATTCTCAGAAGCTAGCAACTAAAAGGAAAATAATTCATTGTTTCCTATCCTGATTCTAAGAAGCCCGGCAGTGTTCCTCCTGTGTCCTTCTCAATCCTACTGTGATTCCTGCTGAGGGCTGAATTATCCCCACAAAAACACAGTGTTGCAATACCCATCATGATTTTTGAGACACTGAGATATAAAAACAAAACAAAAGTAATATACCCCAAAATTGCTGAGATGTGGCAGCTATTAAAAAAAAAAAAAGAAGAACTATGTGGTTTGTGACTAGACCAGGTAACCCATAGTCTTGTCTTCAAAGGAAGATTCCCCTCAGTGCTTTCAACACCAGAAACTCCTTTAGAAGGGGACAACCTCCTGAAGAATATATGACTAACAAAAAAATAAGAAGGAAAGTGAAAACAGAACTTCCTAGAAAAGAGTTCTATATATTTTATTAACAGGGATCTTAATGAAGCCAGGGAAATGAGACACCAGAAAAGGTCATCATATTCAAAAATAGCAGCATTCACCCACACTTCAAGGGAATTGATGCTTTGGTCTGGCCCTCCAGACATCCTCATGAAGGAGAAACCATGTCATTCTCCCTGAAGCAGCTGTTCAGGGAGTCACTATGTGGCTCATCAGGCCACATGACTAGAAAACTGTACCTGTGCTGCAGCTCCAGGATCCCCTGCCATCAGGAATACCCAACCACCAAACTCCTGATTGCAGATGGCGCTTGTACTTTTTCTTTCTTCAGGAAGCTACTTCAGGAAGCTCAGAGAGGCCCTGGGCAACTTAACCCTCACCTCACTCCGTCTTTATGTGCCTGCATCCAAAATGTCTACGCTTTGTTCTAATTTCTCTCATTTGTGTAAAGACAGCTCTTATTTTATCATCATATCAAATGCCCATTAGCTTATGTAGCATCGGAAAGTTACTCAAGATTGGGAGAGAGTATTTTTAATTAAGTGGTTCTCCCCAAATCCCAGGGTTTGTGTAGGGTGGGTGTGGTGTTTGCGTGCATGTGTGCCTCTTTCCTCTCCTCCACGACCCTTCTAACTCACTCTCCTGATAGTCTACATCATATCATTTCGGAACAGCTTTCCTCCAGCAGAGATTTTTTGCATTTGAACAAGGAACTGGTAACACATCCTAATCAGTGAGCATCAAGCAAGGGCTACACATAAAACACTATGGGTTATGAGACTTTAGGAAGCATAAAGTCATATCCCTTCAGTCCTTCCTGTTGATGACACAGGCATGAGGATCCCAGTCACCACATACAACAGCACCAAATGGATCTTGAAGGTACAGGAAGAAAGAGCACCCCGTGTTCCCCAATCGAAAACAGAAAGCAGCAGGGTGGGGCTCCCTAAGTGCTCTAGAGAGGAAAGTATTTTGGAGATCTTAGTTGACAGAGTATACTCAGATACCACTCCTGCTAAGTGCTAAGTAACATTCCTGCTAAGTGCTACAGTATAATGATTTATTGGAGAAAAAGACCTTTACTCCTTGGAACTGGTCATGTGGCTCTGAAAGAGCAGTGGATCTACCTGGGGGAGGGACAACCTGGCAGAGTACGGACAGGTGGTTCCATATCACTGCTCACCCCTCCCCGCCCCCCACTACTCCCTACTGCAGCTTCACCTATGAAAACTTTTCATTGTTTATAGATGTCATACTTCCCAGACTCAACTGCCCTTATCTCCAAGGACTAAAGACCCTAGTCATTGACGCCCCCCATGGCTAGCATTTTATCCCAGAGGCAGGAAATCGGGGAGGGTCTTCAGCCTGAGAGCTATTGGAGAACTAGTTAATTTAAGAACTGTTAATGTAAAGTTACAAGAAAATGCTGGATTTAGGAGAAAGGAAGGAACATTGTGAGTTTTTTGAGCTGTTCCTTCATTGAAATTTTATTAGGTACCATTGTGCACCCAGGAATAAATTGCATGTGGAGCCAAACTTCTTGGGTCCTGCTTCTTTCTCCATCAGTCTGGGAATGCTCTATGCCTATCCAGGCACTGCTGACACTTTTGAAATTACCAATGATAAGGGAGGACAGTACTAATACAGAGGCTGCTGGTATCACAGATTAACCCTGGGGAAAACTGTGCCCACCGTGACTCGCATGACAAATCTGTCCAGGCATCCAGACACCAAAAACAAAAAAAACAAAACAAAAACCTAAGTTTTCCTCCTAATAAGCTGTTCTGTCTTTCTGAATAGGCAGTAAGGGATCCTTTGAGACAATTCTGCCAGGTAGAGGAGCTAACCCCTGTAGAAAGAACTAGACAGAGGTTGAGGGCAGGGTAAGGGAAGGCTCCGCCCACCAAGCCAAGGCTCCTCACAACATGGGGTTCTCTCTGGGACAGTCCCTTGCAGAATCCTCTTCAGCCACCACACAAGTGTGGCCATGGATGGGAATCATCTGCTTTGTGCCACGGAGACTCTCAACACCCTGCTCCTGTGCACTCTGTGGCACAGAGACTCTCAGCACCTGCTGAGAAAAAGAGCTTTGACCATCCCTGTTTGACCGTTTCCTGGCCCAGCACAGGAGCAAGAAGTTTATCTCCAAGTGATGCTTCTGAAAAAGCAATGTGAGGCTTTGGAGGATGTGGCAGGAAGAGGGCAGAACTATTTCTAGGAAGCCTTTGTGTTTTTCTAGAGTCACCATTTAGACACCAGAGACCACAACAGGTATGTATTTCTAAGGGTTCAAATATCAGTTACTAACAGATAGATTTGAGACAATACAATTCCAACATAGAGACGTTGAAGCCTGACACCCTCTGCCCACTGCGCAGTCCAGTTACACTGCTTCAGATAACCTGTCTGTTGGCCTTCCGCACAGTCAGCACAGAGCAAGGACAGCCAGTGTCTTACTGATCTGATGGCTTCTTTACCCTAAAGAGAACTGAGCTCCATATCTGGCCTTTTGTTTGTAGGAGGCCACAAGAAGTGAGTGTGAGTCACACAGAAAGATATTCAAACAAAGGCAGCTACTTCCTCCGTGTACTCCACCTTTGTTGGTCTGTCTGTTTCTGTCTCTGTCTCTCTGTCTCTGACTCTCTGTGTCTCCCCCCCAGCCCCCGTGTGTGTGTGTGTGTGTGTGTGTGTGTGTGTGTGTACACTGTACATGCTCATACACACAGCATTCTCCTGTACCGACCCAGGCACTCTACACTTGAGTAAACCCAGTTCCCTGGTGGTCCTTTGAAATACAAGGTGCTTCCCAAAGGGGAGAGGGTAATGATTTCTTGGTTGGCAGCTCTCATCTGGGCCTTAGGGCATTATTCTTTTGTTAAAAGCCACTGGTTCAAACCAGCCCAGCCAGACACACATACACAAAGCCCTGCTGCTTACCATGGTTCCTTGATCATTTCTCTACTGGCTCTTGGCCTGAGAATAGGTGTGTCACTGGGTAGGCTTCTGGGGACAGATCCTCTGGCCTCCCATGTGCTCTCTCCCTAGGCAACTGGCCCCTTACTAGATATTCTCAGCTGGAACCCAGGAGCTGAGCAGGAATCAATACCCTTGTCTCTGACCTCTCTGCCACTCCAAAGCTCCAGGGGTGGATCCTGTGACTCCTTTGAAAATGTTTGCACCCCTGAAAAGTGACATCCCTAAGCTTCTACAGAGGACCATGTCCCTTGCACCTTTTGACTTTTAGGGTGGGAAATTCTCATAAAAGCCTAACATCTGCCTTCGCAGAACATCTTTTCTGTTCCATGTGCATTAGAGTTCATGTTAGCACTAGATTTGGGCTGGTGAAAAAGGGGTGGGGGATAGTATTATCTCTGCATATACATCTGTATATAATACATCAAATAGAAAGAAAGAGCCTCGGATCCTTAAGCTGCCTCTCCATTTTAGATTTTAAACAACAGAAGAAATTTGGTTCTCCTTAAAAAAAAAAAAATCATTCAGGAAAGAACTAATCCCCTGGGACAATTTAGACTTGAACTTTACTACCCTTGGCTGAGTTTCTGTTCTTTGGTTGATGGTCAGATAATAAAGACAAAAATTCCAAAATAAACTCATTATCAGACTTGCTGCATCAGTTCATTGCCACAGTAGCTATTTACAGCCAAATATTTCCCTTTTCTGAGCCAGTCTGAGGTCAGTACCCACTTCAACCAGTATAATTCTTTCTTTGCTTCCATTGAGAGAGACTTAAACACTGAAAGCCACAGACATTTCTTCTCTACACAGATTTATTTCCACCCTAGCCCTCTTGGGTGCTACAAGATATACTCAGAGGGACTGATCAAGGTTTTGCTTGCTTCTACTTCTGATTTTCCCTCCCGTATCTATAATACTTTTGAAATGGCCAGTCTGGCTGGGTAAGAGCCAAGAAATGCCTGTGCCCTGGATAAGAACCAATGCACCGATGGGAACCAACCTGGATAGCTGAGATTCTCAAAGGCTTCTGCTTTTATCAAGAACTATGCAGTCAAACTGAGCTGGGTTTGGAATCTAGCACCACCTCTCAGTTTGCTTGGGTTCTGTGGCTCTTGTAATCAGTTTTCCTATCTCTCCGTACCTCAGTTTTCTTGTCTTTAAAACTGGTATAATAATTCTACCAACAATCACCTATGTCATCTAATCTCTGGGGATTGAGATTATCCATAGAAAGGGTTTAGCACAGGATTATGCATATGATAAGCTTTCTGTCACTGATAGATATGATTGGTGAAGATGATGAGGATGACAAAAAAGCATCTGTGAGGATAACCAGGTCAGCAAGATAGCTCAGCAAGCAAAGACCCATACTGTAGACACCTAGCTACTTTATTCAATAGCTAAAACCCACATAAATGTGGAAGGAGAAAACAGACTCAATAAAGTTGTCCACTGATCTATGCACACCAAGTGTGCACATGCACACACACACACACACACACACACACACACACACAAATCAATAGATAACTTTTTAAAAGATTAACTGAAAGGCAAAAGATTTATCTGAAAACTGTCTCTATGCCTTCTTTGCCATTTACCTTGGGAAGATGATTTTCCTAAGCCAAGTCTGTGCCTGAAAGTTGAGTCTAAATTTTGTAGAACAGACAATAATATCTGGGCAAGCTCACTGCTGCAAATCTCAGTGCACTAACCGCAATTATGTAGGGAATACCACAATTTCTTTGGAGGATCATTAGGTCTGAGACGAGAAGATTGAATATCTTCCTGGTCTATTTTGTGTTCTTTCTGCTGAAGTTGTCAAGGAAGAAGGGCAGCAAAAATCTCTGCTGTAGACATATTTCTGGATGTTCTGTACTCTTGAGGGAATCCTTTCTCTGTCTGGAAAATTATAACCTACATCCATCTACTCAGAACATTCAGCTGACAAAACTCAGAGGAGCAGCAAGAGTGAAGGACCCAGTCTGTTCATGGTGGCAGGACAGCTTCTAGATTCATGGTGGCCATGGCTTATTAACAGTTAGACTGGGGACTGTCTTAGTCTTGCTCTAGACAGTGCTTTGCAGAGCAAGAGTAAAGTGTTTGGTTCTAGCATAAGTTTTAACTATTGAGCAAAAATAAAATAAAATAAAAACAAAAAACCAAAAAAACTGATCAGATTTATGCTTATTTCCCAATTTTGGGCAGAATTGAAACCTATTTTTGCATATCCTTTGGAGCTGAGAGAGTCTATCGTACATTTGGTCTGGAGCTTTTGAAAGAGGTCTCTTTCTTTCACTAGGTATTCTAAGGGATTTCAAGGACCTATAATCGAGCTAGAAAGGAAGGAGAGATCTAGGGTCTCTATCAGCTTCGAATTAGCTGTGCTCACTCCAAATCTTCAGCACGTTCTCATTTATTGCTCAAGAGATCTTTGCAAAGGTTTCCCCGACTCTAAAATACCCAAACAGAATAAGGGAAACAGGAAACAAAAACTAATCCCAGCCATTTGAGAAGGCATTTGCTGGTCTTTTTTAATTGGATGCCTATCAAATTTCAGGTTCAAGATTAGATTTCCCCTTTTGATATCAGAGTGAGGTTTCCACATTGCTGACTGTGGGGAAGGGTGGGTCCTAAGATTTGTTTGTGTTTTGTTTTGTAATTCATTTGGGGCAGTGCCTAGAAATTAAAGAGAAGAAAGAAACCTCGAAACTGTTGAGATTTAGTCATTGATACAGCTTTTGGAGTAAATTCCTATTTTGCTACCCATTGCTTCGCCAGGCAAGGACTCTATTTTGTTTGGATCTGAGCAACAATTTTGGAGGAAAAAAAAAATCGTATTGACGGTAATAGCTTGAAACATGAAATTGTTTTTATTCCCAGCTTGGAGAAATTGCAGGGCACATTTTGTTTGAGCAACCCCTTTGACTCCAGTCTGAATACAAACGGAGTACCCAAGCCATTGGGCTTGTCCTCCCTTATCTCCTAGTCAAAGACTGATTTCATTACCATAATTGCCTGCTTGCCTGGCTCCCCAAGCTCTTGGCAGCCTTTCTCTTCCAAGACCCTTAATATCCTTGCAGACAATTGTTGCAGCCCAGTAGTTCTATCTGTAGGAAGAGGGGGATGGGCCTTCAAAGGAGAAAGCCTATGTGTTCAAAGGCTCTGCCTCGCCCATCCCTCCATGGGAGTTCTATATATGCCACCCAGCAGTGTTCTCTTTACTCTCTCTTGTCCTTCCACTGATCCCATGGGGGTCCTTGTTGTCATTATTCCCTAGCAACTGTCCACTCTGCCAAACAACAAGGATAGAGCATGTGTGTTGTATTTCTTTTCTTCTCTTAATTTTAAAATTGTAGCTGAATTACATAAAACCTTCATAATTGTAAGAATGCAAACGATGCTCACAAATGAAGGCAGTGGTGGCAGCATGAGCTAAATAGAGTCCATGCTGCTCTTCTATGCATCCCACAACACAAGAGATAGCTGTGCTTGGCCTGACACAGTCTCACTCTCCTGTGGGATCTACAGTCGTCCTCTGGACCATATCTAGATCTCAAGCCTAGGACCGCTATTGGCTTGGCAGCTTCTTTAAGTGTTAGACGGAATATGATTCAAACAATCCCCAAGCTGTTTATCTAAAGGATGGGCACACCCCAGTGCAATTTGGCAGAGTATCTTAGCAACTCCTCAGATGTCGGGTCAGGGCAAAACTGGGATTGCATCTGCCCAGTACATCTTGCGCTGATTATTTGGAGTGCGTGTTTCTGATTCATGTGCATGTAACGCTTCCAGGAGGTGTTGCAAGAACTATGTGATGGCCAGAGGAACCCAGTGAGTCTTTTATTAATTTTTAAACAAGTTTTTCTACGCTGATTGTCTCTCAGAGCCAAGAAGCTATGTTCTTCCAGACCTGTGACAGATTTCAAAAGTAGGCTTCATTAATCCAAAGAACAAGTTCTAACCATAGCCCAGGGACTATGCGCTTTGACCCTCCTGTTGGGACTGAACAATGGGAGGAGTGAAATATCATAGCTGGAAAAGCCTTGTCCTGAGAGCCTTGCACTCACAGCTATGTAAGTCCTGTAGCATCTACCCTGCTCCTAGTACCGGGGGCTCTCTGCTCACCCCATCCTGTGAGCAGGTCCTTATATCTATCAGTTACTTTTGAAAGGCAGCAGCAGTGGCAAAGTTAGTAAGAACAAGGGCTCTGAACCCCGGATTTTCATCTGCTACATCTTAGCCCTATGACTTTTGGCCACCCGTCAACATCCATATGCCAGTTCCCCTAATCTATAAAAAGCTGTCTCATGTAACAATCTCTACAACACCCAATAGCTTGGAGAAATGACCATTGGGTTGCTCATGGGCCTCTAGGACCCGAATTGTGGCAGAACTCAACCGAGAGAGTTTGTTCAGGTTCCATGTGGTATCAGTGGGGTCGGCCCAGCTGGGCCTGCAGGAGCCATGAAGCTTTCAGTCGTGAGTACTTATCCTCAGTTTTCTCCCACATGGTCTTTATCTGGTCTGTCTTGACACGTTGATCAAAACTGGGCCTCCTTCCATATCTGGGAGAACAGTCCAAGGAAAAGAATAGGGAAGCGGCAGTACACTTTCATGACAGCTTCTGTACATTTTTCTTTTTGCACATGCCTGTGCATGCCAGTGTATACATATGTTCACATATGTGTGAGTGCACTAATGTGTGCAGGTACACATGTGTGCAGAGGCCAGAGGTCATTATTGTTGGTGTTTTCCTCAAACACTTTCTACTTTTTTTTTTTTTAATCTAGGCAGGGTTTCTCACTTGCCCACTATTCTCCAATCCAATTGATCGGGCTAGCCCATTTGCTTCAGGGTGTGCCCTGTCCCCATCTCTGCCTCTCAAGAGCTGTGACTGCAAGCAGGCCACCATGACCACCTGGCATTTATGTGGGTGCTTAAGATTTGAAGTTCAGTCCTCACGATTACTCAGTGGACAGTGGACCACTGAGTCATCTCCTCAGCCCTCCCTGAATCATCTCCCCTAAGCCAATGAATGTCACTTCTTTCCAGTCACCTGGATCTAGGGAGTCGTGAGGCTCTTCCCAGAGGACAGCAAGTGCAAATGGGATCCACTTGTGGTGTGGTACATTCCCATCAGGATGCAGGGATGGGGATTGTGAGGTTTTAGATAAACGCACATGGACAGAGCACGGCAGTGGTGGTGCACACTTAATCCCAGCACTTGGGAGGCAGAGGCAGGCAGATTTCTGAGTTCGAGGCCAGCCTGGTCTACAGAGTGAGTTCCAGGACAGCCAGGGCTACACAGAGAAACCCTGTCTCAAAGAAAAACAAAAACCAAAAAGGAAGAAAGGAAGGAAGGAAGGAAGGAAGGAAGGAAGGAAGGAAGGAAGGAAGGAAGGAAAGAAGGAAGGAAGGGAGGGAGGGAGGGGGAGGGAGAAAGAAAGAAAAAGAAAGAAAGAAAGAAAGAAAGAAAGAAAGAAAGAAGGAAGGAAGGAAGGAAGGAAAGAAGGAAGGAAGGAAGGAAGGAGAGAGAGAGAGAGAAAGAAAGAAAGAAAGAAAGAAAGAAAGAAAGAAAGAAAGAAAGAAAGAAAAAGAAAGAAAGAAAGAAAGAAAGAAAGAAAGAAGGAAGGAAGGAAGGAAGGAAAGAAAGAAAGAAAGAAAGAAAGAAAAAAGAAAGAAAGAAAGAAAAAAGAAAGAAAGAAAGAGCCTGACGTAGCACCTGCTCAGTAAATTCTACTTTGTGTCTGTTCTAGCACCTCAAGAACATAGTGTTCTTTCAGTGAAAGGCTTCTCAACAATTTAGTAACCAGTAAATTACGAATCTAGTCATGCCTGTCCTCTGCCTATCCGAGGCCATACACCTTCTGGTCGTGGAGTTCATGTGAGCCATTCCTGGCTGTCTTCTGTTCCCATGTACCGTGTAATTGCAGCTTCCTTTGACCAGGGATGCACTCACCCTTTCCTTCAGCTCTCTCAGACTTCTTCCTAGCTTGAAGCTGCTGATTCCTCATTGATCTGGCCTATTCTGAATCCCTCAGGTCACCATAGAGGTGGTCGATGGCCCTGACTCTGAAGCAGAAAAACATCAGCATCCGGAGAGTAAACCTAGCTGGTCACTCCCAGCTCCTGATTGGCGGGCCTGGTGGCAGAGGTCCTTGTCCTTGGCCAGGACAAACAGCGGGGACCAGGATGACAAGTATGACAGTACCTCAGATGACAGCAACTTCCTCAGTGTTCCTGGAGGGTGGGACCGTCCAGCTCCAGGCCACCGGACTTTTGAAACCAAAGAGCAGCCAGAGTATGGTGAGTTTACTACCCAGTAATATAAATTGGCGGAGAGAGTGAACAGGGATGATAAGGCCTTCACAGACATGAGGCCAAGCAGAACCCAGTTTACAGTATGTGGTTTTCAGTCTTCTCTGAGGCATACCTCATAAAGGCTGTCTTCACAGAAGCCCCATGAAGCTACCCGCAGACACTTTTTTTTTTTGAAACAGTATAATTTTTAAATTATACTTAAGAGATATTTTTAGGGTTCTTTCCTGACTTTTTCAAAATTTAATTTTATTTCTAAAGATGAATAAATCATTAAATTACCTTCCCTGTATTTTTTAACTGTTAAAAAAAAATTGTGCTGAAAAACCTGTTTAATAAAAGAGATGTGTGCAGTTGCTTCCCGTGACCAGGCAGCTACATCATGTCTTATATTAGCAGTAGAGTGGCCCTTCAGAATCGACATGTACAAGTTGTGTCACAGACTGCCAAAGCAAGTCTCCCCCTCTCCGGTAAAGGTGAGACTACTAGGTTGTGTTTGGGGAACAACAGAGAGGTAAGATAACAGGAAACTTGCAATTCAGTGAGTTAAAATAATAAAAGTCCTTTTCTTCCTGGTGTTGAGATGAGAGACAGGATGACCAGATCTCAGATCCACTCTCTCCCTCCATCATCCACTCTCCTTCTTGCTTCAAATGGATGTCTGATGTGCTACAAATGCCCTGTTGCTAAATCCTTATGGCTTCCCTATCAGCAGACCAAGGAAGGATACATATAATGTATTATGTGTTAGGAGTAGAGTGGCTTGGATAAGAAGCCCCCCTGTAAGTCTCAGGTACTTGAAAACTTGGTCCCTAGATGGTAATGTTTGGGAGAGAATTAGGAGGTGTGACCTGGTTGAAGGAGGTATGTCACTGGGGGGTGAACTTGAGTTTAAGTAAGCCACCATCCTCCAGCTGCCCTTTCAGTCTCCTCTTTGTGAGCTCTCAGCTGCTGCTCCTGTCACCTGCTCCCTGTCACCTGCCATCATGGACTCTAACCTTCTGGAACTGTAAGCTCCAAATAACATCTTTTTCCTTTAAGTTGCCTTGGTCATGGTGTCTTATCACAGCCATAGAAGAGTCCATATACAAGGATGACACTGAGCATTTCAAACAGAGAGCCAAGCAAGTACTTTTCGATCCACAGTGCCTTCCCGTGCCCTGAACCGACCATAGTGGAGTTGCCTAGGTACTGATTATTGGTACCGTCACAAGGTTTCGACTCTTTGAAATTGTCTAACTTGTGATGGTCTAATTATGGCAGAATATTTTGCAGTGATTTTTTTTCATGGAGTTTTCTTTGTAATGTTATGTTAGTTATGCCTTAAAAACAATGACTAACTGTTGGGGTTTTGTCTAAGCTCCACCCCACACCTACCTGGCAATAGCCAGGTATGTCCCGCCCCAAAGATCTGGCCTACTATAAGAGGGGCTACTTGCTCCTCCTCTCCCTCTTTGCTCTCCTCTCTCCCACACTCTCTCACCTCTCTGCCCCTGGGGCTCTTCCCCCCCTCCACGTGGTCATGGCCGGCATCCACTCTCTCTATTCTCTCTCTATTCTCTCTCTCTCTCTCTCTCTCTCTCTCTCTCTCTCTCTCTCTCTCTCTCTCTCTCTCTCTCTCTACCTCTCTCTACCACTAACTCCCAATAAACTCTATTTTATACCATGTCTGTGTGTTTGTGGTCCCTCAGGGACAGAGGAGCCCAGGCAAGGGCCCGCCTGGACACCTTCCCCCACGCCGTCTAGCCACACTCACCTAACCCCCTATACTCCCCCCTTTTAAGCCCCTTCATCCTGCTGCCGAAAGTCCTTCACTAACTTTGGCCAGAACGATGTTGCTGGAATAACAGAATAGCTAACAGGATATACTGGGGGTAGATAGACTTCAGATACAATTCCAGATGTGCTGATTCTGAACTATGTGAACATCCCTATGTATCTTGGCTTTTAGGAAAAGCCTCAGTTTCCTTACCCATAAAGGAGGTTAATTCTTCCTGCCATAGACTTATCCTGGGAGCTGAAAGACCATCCAGGACTTGTGGTTCTTGTTTCCCACTGACCGATTCCAGACAAGTCCCAGTCAATTCAATGCCCCTTATACTAGAACTGGCCCGCAAAGCTTGACTGTCTCAACACTATAAAAGGAAGATTTTCCACCCCAAATAGCATCCTTGAACTGCAGCTCTCACCTGACTACCACGCAGAGCATTGTCTTCCTTCCTTGAGCTCTTTGATGTCACTGGGGCTGTCAAAATGCCACAGAAATATTCTCAGGAACAGTCTGTTCTTGTCTTTGTAATCACTGTGGCCAAGGCTTGTTTTCTTCTCAGAATCACACTCCCTCCCAGTCACGCTGACTTACAGTGTCCTCACTTGTGTTTCCAGCATCATAAATTAGGTTTACCTTCTGTTGCATATATTACAGTGTCCTCCATCTGGCCTTAAAACAGAGAGGATTTCTTCCCCAGAAATATGTGTTCCATCCAGAAATCCTTATTCTGCCCTTTGACCTCATGTAATAGGAACCCCCTGAAAGGTCTTTGCTGGATGATGATCTGGACCAGTGTGTGACAGAAGCTCAAAACAATAAAGATTTTCCTAGGAGATTACTCCCTGATAGAAGTGAATTATCATGTGGCTAATCTGTGAGCAGTTAAAAATATGAAGGAAGCCACCTTCCAGTAGAATAGATGAAGTCCCTGATGTCTGCTTCTAGATAACATTTTAGGATAGATTTTTGTGATATATTACTAACAGATTTTAAAAGAAACTACTTTGTGAAATCCTAGCATTCTGAAAGCTGAGGCAGGAGAATCATGAATTGAGGCCAGCACTGGCTGCATAGTTAGCTAATGTCTTAACAAACAACAAAGAAACTACTAATGCCTCAATTTAGCAGCTTCAAACAGCAGAAGAAGGGTTCTCCCTCAGGAGTCTTCAGGTTGACTGAAATGTTCATCTGGGCTGAGGTGGGCTGACTTGGTTGGAGCTGACCAGTCTCCAGTGACCCCAGTAGCAATGATGGGGCTCAGCTAGATAATTAGGAATGCTGAGATGGCTAGAGCCTCTCTCCTTCTGGACCTTAGTTTTCTTGGGCTCTTTACATGGTAGTAGAATAGTTCCCTCCATCTAAAAAAGACAAGTCTACGTGCTTAGACATTTTACAGACCCATGCTTGCAAACTATTTGCCATAATGCCAATGATTGAAGAAAATCGCGTGGTCCAGAACCAATATTAAAAAGATGTAACCAAGGAAATGGACATGGAGAAAGGATTTATGGGCATCATTTCTCATATATTCTAATGCAGCATTAGCATTTAGTCATTGTGTGGTGTTTTGTTCTTGTTGTTGTTGTTGCTGCTGTTTTTTTCTTTTGTTTTTGCTTTTGTCAAATTGATTCAAGCCAGAGTTGACTTGGAAAAAGAAAATCTCAGCTGAAGAATTGTGCCTCCATCAGACTGCCCTGTGGGCATGGGTGTGAGAGCATTTCCTGACATATGATTGATGTAGGAGAGTTTATTGTGCACAGGTGGTCCTGGCTTGATTAAGAAAGCAGGCTAAGTGGGGCATGTAGAATGAGTCAGGAATCCGTGCTCCTCCTGTTTTCCACTTCAGTTCCTGCCTCCAAGTTCCTGCCTTGAGCTTCTGTCCTGACTTCCCTTGGTGATGGATTACAATCTATGAGTCATGACATGAAATAAATCACTTTCTCCCCTAAGTTGATTTTGGTCAATGTTTCACCATAGTAATAAAAGGAAACCAATATAGTCATGAAGATCCGGAAAACCAAAGGGAAATGTCTAGCTTATGCGAAGACTCCAATATGAGCTCCAGATCTCACCGTGAGCTAAGACCTGGAGTTGAGTGATATTCCCTTCCATAAGTTGTTGACCTTACCGAACCTCAACTGAGGAACTGCCTCCACCAGATTGCCCTGTTGGTGTGTGTGTAAGAGCATTTCCTGATTTATGATTGATAAGTGAAGAGTTTATGGAAAAAGAAAGGCTATAGGAGATTTCTGAATAGCAGAAGCCCTTTTTAGCTTTTATAAAGTCAAGCAGTGGAATGCCTGAACTCTTTTTTCTTTCTTTCTTTCTTTTTTTTTTTTTTTTTAATTTGTTTTTTGGATTTGGTTTTTTCAAGACAGGGTTTCTCTGTATAGCCCTGGCTGTCCTAGGACTCACTCTGTAGACCAGGCTGGCCTTGAACTCAGAAATCTGCCAGCCTTTGCCTCCCAGAGTGCTGGGATTACAGGCATGCACCACCACCGCCCAGCACTTGAACTCATCGGATATTACCTTATTCTGCCATTCCCTTCACAAGTGACATGGCTACTACTTGTATGACTTAATGTTTGCTGTTCAAGCTTATCCTATCTCTTATGTTGTGAAAATACAAGACTCTTTATTTGTGCCTCTTCCTGCTCCCTTTAACAAAATCTATCCCTGTCTCTATGTGCAGGATAAAATGTAGTGTGTGTACATGTAATATAATTAAATACACATAGATGGCCTCACTGACAAGCATGCAAACATGCAATCATTGCGAGCATGTCTGAAGAGGTCTGGGAGGCAGCAGTCACTATTCTGTCTCCAACTTTTCTCCCTCTGGAAGCAACTTGACTATCCAGCCATGCTGGGTAGATGCCTCAGAAGAGACAATAGAGAGGTTCACACTGGAAAAATGATGCCTAGTTCCCTAATGTAAAACATAAGCTCCAGACATCTGTTTGGCTGTGTGGTTGGAAAACTGTGTCTTAGAAGAAATCAAAGTTTGGAAAAAATCAGCCTGATGGAAGGAGATAGAGATGGACGATGCTTCCGAGGGCAGGTATGGCACGAGAAAGTTTTCCATCCAGTTAGAGAAGAGGCCATCACAATGTCACACACACACACACACACACACACACCAATTCTGAATGCTAGGCGGAGAAGACTCAGAAGCCCTACAATAGCCCAAGGTGCCTTCAGAGTGAGCATTGCACCAACAACAGCCTTGGTAACTGGCACAGGACCCAAGATTCAGGTGAAAACGTGTGGAGAACATTCTTGCTGGGTCTATGTAATAACCACCACCACAACCTATTATGAATGAAGGGGATCCCATCCCTTCAAGGTACATGACTGTAGCCCCATGCTTGGCACCCACAGAGGCCCTAAGGCTGTTGGAAGCTGTGTATAAGCCAGGAGAAATTATTATGGAGTGGTGTTACTGGAGAAGAGTCATGTTTTAGAGAGCAAAAGAATGATGCTATAGGCCAAGCCTTCCTTTCTCTTAAGTTAATAACCCTGGGCAAGCTCCCACACTCTAGGACTCTTGTTAACATTTACTTCTGATAAGAGAAATTCAGTCTTGACAATGAGCCTACCGCCCACCTCCCCCTAGTATGGTTTACTTTCTTTTTCCCATGTTATTCATAACTTCTAATATACTATGAAGTTTACTATTTTATACTCATTGTTCATCCCACCATTGTGAGAAGCCTTGAAAACTGTTCTTAACAATGTACCTCACATACCTAGAATTATGCTTGACATATAGTGAGAGTTTAACTAATATTCACTGGCCATATGTTGTATAATGACTTCAAAGGCTATTTCTACATTTACTATTAATATATTGATTATTTCCTGATGTATAACAAATCATTCTATTCTTGGCACCTGAAAATAGAGCAGTCATTCTTTTTTATGGTTTAGACACCTAGGAAGTGCTGACCACTGGGCAATGCTACTTTTTATGGCTTGTCAGTTACATTCAGTCTCTATAGGAAAGGATTGGAAACCTCCCTTACACTGTCAAATGTCTTTGTAGTCCCTAATCATTCTTAAATATGTTTAGCCTGAACATCTTGATGGTTGGACTTACCAGCTCCAAGTAGACTATAAGCCAGTAGGTCAAAGTAAGACCGCACTACCTACCATCTCCTCTTCTCTCATCTCCTCTCCTGTCCTCTCCTCTCCTCTTCTCCCCTCCCCTCTTCTCCTCTCCTCTTCTTCCTCTCACCCTATTTCCCTCCCTCCCCTCCCCTCCCCTTCTCTTCCTTCCCTCATTCCTCTTCCTCTCCCTCCCTTTCGCCTCTCCTCTCTTCCTCTCCTCTCTCCCCTACCCTCCACCCCACAAGGAGAGAAGGTATGTCCCAGGGGTTAGGTTCCAGTCACATACAGATCGAGACAGTGCTGCAACCCTATCAGCCTTCACAAAGCTGATCTCTAAAGTGAACCTGCAGCTGTGAACCTTTGAGCTCAGGCTGTACCCAGTCCCTTTAAGAGCAAGAATACTGAAGCAGAAGAATGCCCAGCCAGCAGGCAACATGAGCAAGGGAGACACGGGAACTCTTCAGGCGGGGATGGTGACCATCTCCCTGGCTCCCTTCCAGATTCCACAGATGGTGAGGGGGATTGGAGTCTCTGGTCTGTCTGCAGCGTCACCTGTGGAAATGGCAGCCAGAAACGGACCCGTTCCTGTGGCTATGCATGCATTGCCACAGAATCCAGGACCTGTGACCGTCCAAACTGCCCAGGTAATTGTGGGGCTGTGGCTCCAAGTTCAAGGGAAAGGTTTTTCTGTGTGTTTGTTAGTTTTGGGTTTTTTCATTTATATTTTAAAAACTGGAAAAATTACTTGCGAGGAAACCATTTCCTCATAAATCTTTTGACTAGAGTGGGACAGCTAGAGACAGCTGATAGAACTTGGTGGATGAGAAGATGAATTTGCTGTCTTAAGTACAAGCGCAGCTCCTATGACTACTGCTGTGCCATCTTGTACTCATTTAACTTGAAGGAGGGACTCTGGTCAGTTTGGACCTTTGATGTGGGATTGTCATGACTTGAAAAACTCATTGGAAAACAGATACTTATGTCTGATAAGGAAGCCAGTGTGAGTGGTGTCTTAGTTATGGTTTTAATGCTGTGAACAGACACCATGATCAAGGCGAGTCTTATAAATGACAACATTTAATTGCTGGCTGGCTTACAGGTGCAGAGGTTCAGTCCATTGTCATCAAGGCAGAAGCATGGCAGCATCCAGGCAGGTGTGATGCAGGAGGAGCTGAGGGTTCTACATCTTTTTCTTAAGGAAGCCAGGAATAGACTGGGCATTCTCAGGCATCTAGAAGGAAGATCTCCGAGGCCATCCCCACAGTGATCCAACAAGGCCACACCTTCTCATAGTGCCACTGGCACTATATGCCCTGGGACAAGCACATATAAACCATCACAAGTGAATTCTCATTCTCAGGAAAAACATAAAGTTAGCTCTGTCAATAAAACCTGAGAGTTGCCCAAGGCTTCCAAGAGAACAAACTGGGGCAATTTAGCATTTAATTGTGACCTTATACTATAGTATCAGTATCTTGAAAATTGAAGTAAATTGATAACTTGATGAGGAATCATGTTGGGACTAAACAATAATTATGACTGTGGTTGTCAAAGTTAAAGTGGTTTGTCAAAAAGTAGTTTATGGCCTATTGGTATAGATGCCTCCATTATTAGAGGGATCAAACAGGAGGAGGCAGAGGGGGAGAAGAGGCAACCAGGACCATTAGTGGCCCACAGAGCCTAAACTAAGTGCCTCCTGATCCTTTACACAAAGCTTATCTTTGCCTGGCCTAGTTTTACTGTGTTCCCAATTGCCAGGCAGAATCCCAGCCTACAATAATACCTTGGGCCCTTTCAAGAAACCACACATTCCAAGTGGCTTCATCTAAAAGAAATTTCAAGAGACAGAAAATCTGATCCCTATACACCAGACCTCCCTTTTCTACCCCAGACATTCTATTCTCAATCCAGAGACATTTGGACCAAAACGAGAGTAGAAGCACAAAGGGGTTTCTAAAGAGGGGAGGGGGAGCGGCTGGAATGAGGTCTGTACTGGCAAAGGGCTGGCGAAGAAAATGGAGCTGAAATGTAAGAAGTGGTGGCTCTGGTTCCAGGTCAGCCCTGTAGGCGTCTTGCCTCTCCCAGTTTTCCCTGTGCTCATTGCAGTGACCTGAGGCGGAAGTCTGACAAGTGGGTTTTAGCTTGGTAGGCTCAAAGTTGTAAATGATAACACTAACAGGGGTAGGAAGAAGAGACACCCAGGAAGGGATGTGAAGAAGAAAAGGAGAACATGAAGGAAAGGATCAAAAGGATATTGAGCTGTAGAGAAGGAAGGTTGTCTAGGGATGTGGGTGAGAAGTGAAGTTCTGTCTACCCGTGTGTGCCCCCCCCATTAGAGCTCTAGTGCCAAGGAAAAGAAAGAGGAACGAAGGAGAGAAAAGAAAGCAAAAAATAGGAGAAAGTACGAGGAAGGGACGGAAGAGAAAGGAAGGGGAGGGAAGGGAGAAGAAGAGAGGAAAGATGAGAAGAGAGAGAGGAAGGGGAGAGAAGAAGAGAGGAGGGGAGAAGAAGGGAGGGGAAGAGAGAGAAGAGACTGGTGGGAGGAAGGTAAAGATTAAGGAGTTGAAGAAAAACAGGAAAAAGATAGTCATAAAGAAAGAACAGGAGTGCTCTGGGTAATTAAGTACCAATCAAATGTCCATGGATTTTAGGTATGTTAAAATTCTTTAACATCATTTAATTCTCAAAACTGCCCCATGCAACAGAAATTTATTAGCATATTTGTTTAGCATTTGTGGAAAACAGCAACAAATAATATCTGTGTAGTTTGAATCCCATGATGCCTGAGTCCTGAGTCCATGGCCTTAACTGGTACACTCTTTCTCTTTCGCCATGAAGAAAGGTCTCCAACTCAGCCACTCACTGACAAAGGCAGAATTTTACTTTGAGTTATAGAGTCTGTATTTGGATCAGAGCTAGGATACAGAGCTAAGACAGATGTGGATGTTTTGTCAGGGAAAGGCTCTTCTCTGCTGCTATGTTGCTTGTTTCCTTCTTGGGTACCAGGACCACTATGAACAGTGCGGTCAGCATCCCTCATACATGCATCTTCTCTTCTGTCCTTGCCCACTTGAGTCTTTCAGCCTTTCTGCTCTAAGGGGTACCAGTTTAACAAACCCTTTGGAAAGGAATGATTACTTTTAGCAGGGTCTCCTTTCTTACTTGGTTTGTTGACTCTCTGTCTTGCTGGAAGTAACTATGGAATAGACAAGTTCTTGTAGGTTTGATAATGTAGTATAAAAGCATGTTCCCTGAGGGCTGGAAAGAGATGTCTCAGTGGCTAAAAGCACCTGTTGCCCCTTCAGTTCCCAGTACCTATGTCAGGCAGTTCACAACCACCTGAAACTCCAACTCCAGAAAATCTGATGCCTTTCTCAGGCACCAGAATGCACATAGTGTGTGCGCACACACACACACACACACACACACACACATAAAATTGAGGGGTTGCAGCCCCATGGAAGGGCTATGACTCCCCAGAGGTCCCAGGGACTGGACCACCCACCAAAGAATACACATGGAACGATCCATGGCGCAGGCCACACATGTGGCAGAGGATGGCCTTATTGGACATCAGAGGGGGGAGAGGCCCTTG
The DNA here is from genome assembly GCF_947179515.1 of Apodemus sylvaticus. Taxonomy (NCBI): domain Eukaryota; kingdom Metazoa; phylum Chordata; class Mammalia; order Rodentia; family Muridae; genus Apodemus; species Apodemus sylvaticus. The sequence goes on from NC_067476.1 coordinate 122,703,183, forward strand.
GGCCTAAGTGTGTTTGATGCCCCAGTGTAGGGGAATGCTAAGGTGGAAGGACAGGAGTAGGTGGAAAGGGGAGCACCCTCATAGAAGTAGGGATAAGGGAGATGGGATAGGGGGTTTCTGATAAGGGGAGACCTGGAAAGGGAAAACATTTGAAATGTAAATAAAGAAAATATCCAATCAAAAAAATAATAAAGTATCTATCTGAAAAAAATTATTTCTTATAGCCATGTCCTTAGGTCAATTAAGGACCTAATGTAAAATCAGAGTGATCTCCTAAAGCACATCCAGTCATGACCAGCAGTAAAGCTAGAATTCCCTAACAATAGTGCTACCAGCCTCTGCTCTTTCCTTTCTCTCGTGATTTAGCTTGCATAGAGCTCCAGCTTGGAAGGAAACTAGTTAGGTATGGTAATTCGAACAGGAGGTTTAAGGGATCTGAGAGGTTTACAGCAAACTAGGTTCAGTTCCTTAGAGTAAGTAATGGGGTGGGGTGGGGTGGGGTTGCTCTGTGCATCCTTTCTGAAGCATCAGGAGGAATAAAACTAAACAATGAAGCAGGAAACACACTTCTACTTCCCCTTTGGGAGGTGTTCAGTCCACACTTCACCCTTGTAACTCAATTGACTCTGCAAGGGAGAGGCATCAGATCTGAATTTAGAGAAATGAATACTGAGGCGCACAAAGATGATATGTCCTGCCCAGGTCCATGCAGCTAGGAATGATTTAAACCCAGACAGCTGGCCATTTACAAGAAGGTGTTGAGCACTCTGCCCTCTGAGGCTTAGTCCCTCACCACACAGCTACAAGCACCCCGCCAATCCTTACCCCTCATCACCAAGGCCATGGCTGAATCCAGGGAACTCATGCAGGCACATTTGGATCTGATTTCGAGCTGTGAATAGTATCTGGGGTTTTAATATGTTTTATGCACCGCTACCTGCTTTTTACTGTTTCCTCTGTTGGCAAGTTTCTACCCATGAGGAGTAACGAATACAAGAAGGCTTTGTTCAGGTGTTTTGTTTTGTATTTGGGTGGGTGGGGGGATGGTGTATTTTTCCATATAACTGGGGGAAAATGAGCTCTTGTTCTGTGTTTAGGAATTGAAGACACTTTCAAGACAGCAGCCACTGAAGTGAGTCTGCTTGCGGGAAGCGAGGAGTTTAATGCCACCAAGTTGTTTGAAGTTGGTAAGAGCCTTTTTTTCTTTCTTTTTTAAATCCAAATATTGGTTCAGTGCTTTGGAGATTCATTTTGCTTTTGCAGTGCCATCCTTGGACCCAAGAAAATGTTTCATTTTTCCCTTTGAGGTCCATTACTCGCAACATATTTCTTGCTCACTGAATAGCCTCCAAGCAAGAAAGAGAGCAACCTCACCCTTCTGACACCAGACTGGACTGAGACATAGGACAGGTCTGTGTGAAACTTCTAGAGCCTCCAAAGTGAGAGACAGGCTGGAGGCCACCCTCCCCCTAGCAAAAAATAAACCCACTACCCATCTGTCCTCACAAAGCATTCAGCAGAGGAAAGGAAGGGGGAAGAAAATTTTCTCAATATTTTATACTTCCTTGCACTGCAAGAACTTTCCATTAAAATTTTCCATTAAAAGAAAAATTCAGTGTGTGTGTGTGTGTGTGTGTGTGTGTGTGTGTGAGTGTGTGTGAGTGTGTGTGAGTGTGTGTGTGTGTGTGTGGTGTGTGAGTGAGTATGTGTGTGTGGTATGTGAGTGTGAGTGTGTGTGTGGTGTGTGAGTGTGAGTGTGTGTGAGAGTGTGTGTGTGTGTGTGAGTGTGTGTGTGTGGTGTGTGAGTGAGTGTGTGTGTGTGGTGTGTGAGAGTGAGTGTGTGTGTGTGTGTGTGTGTGTGTGTGTGTGTGTGTGTGTGTGTTTCTCGTTTCTCTACTAGAAAGTGCTAGCTTGGGAGCAACAACCTGAATGAACACAGCAGAAAGCATTCCCCCAGGTGCAAGCTTGCTTTTCGGCACAACCTCAATTACTTCTGGATACCAGTCTGTGTTGGAAAAGAGTAAGATTCCTTACGCCCCACTTCTTTCATCCCTGAAAATTCTTTTGTTATCTCAAGTTTGCTGTACCTCCTCAGACAAAATGGAGCCATTCTAAGTCTCTTTTAGTTTCTTCACCCAGCTATTTTGAAATGTAATTTTCTCTTTCTCAGAGAACTGCAGGAGTCAGTCAAGGGTCTGAGTAGAATAGTCTAGAAAGACAAAGAATGGAAAAGAAAATGGTGCCAGCACTCCGATGAAAAGAAAGAGTAAGCAGCATCAGCACCAGCCTCACCAGTGGTTGGGTGGGTAGGGCAGTCCTCCTGCCTCCTCTCTCCAGCCCCAGCTCTGAGGAGGTATCCACAGGGGAAAGCTCCTGGGACAAAAGCCAGTCAGTGTTCTCTAAGAGGGTGGCCTCTGGTACCTGGAGCATGCTCCGGCTGAGGACCACATAGCCAAGAACATTGGATGACTCAGATTGGTCTTGATGGGAGAATGGAGGAGTTGAATGGTTAGGAAGGAGGGTAGCTCTGGGAAGAGTGGAGTGATGAATACGATCAAAACATATCATACAAGATCCTCAAAGAACTAATAACATTTTTTTTCTGAACAATGGGGGCAGCCACATCTTAATCACCTTAAAGTGAACACCAACTGTTGGGCTGATCTTTTTTCAAGATAGATCTTGGTTTAGCTAGAATATACTTTCATTTTTATAATACTTGTTAATAATTTATTTTTAAAATAAAATCTATTCAAATGTTTCTGTAAGTCAAACTCAGGGCAGTTTAGAAATTCTGTGTTATTAGAGCCATCACTCACCCCTCACTTCACTCAATGAAACTGCATTTATTTAGCAACAGTCTTCTACAAGAATGGTTCCCTGGATTCATTTTTTAAGCTGACTTTAAAGGCCTGAGGTCTTTGAGGGGACAGAGAACTTCTCCTGCCTCTTCCTATCACATTTCACAGGCCTTTTACCTTTTTCTACAGAGCAAGCCATAAGGCCACATCTAATGCATAGCTAAGGATACCAGAACTGAGTAGACCTATTGCAACCAGAGTCCAGGCAAAAATGAACTGAGTATGTAGACAATTGGCCTTGATTTGGTGAGGGACCATTTCTAAAACTATGAGCAGTGTTGATTTAAACCAAAAAGGAAACCCAGGCCTGGCAACACCGGAGAACTCTTACTATTCTTGATCTGATGGAACCTATAGGGCCAGCAAGCACAGCTCAGAGGGAGAATCATCTGACCACAGTCCCAGCTTCCCCAAAGGATACAGGCAACGTGCAGAGAGAAACCAGCAAAACGTTCTAGCCTCACCATCTTCCCTCTGTATGGTCCATTGATTGGTCCTTCCACTGGGCAATGCAATCAGAAAGCAGCTGTAAAAGGCCTATTGGCATGGTCCATGTGTATCAGAATAATAGCATCATGGGATGAAGACACAGAAGGGCAAACAGAAAATGAGAAAAGCAGGCTGGGAACACTAGATTGCAGTATGGTCAAATTACTTAAGCGAGCACTGCCTTGAGTTTTCTCATCTGTGAAATTGGCATGAGGCAGGAGTACATCTTACAGAATGACTACAGAATCCAGTGAGTCAATTATCTGCCAAATTGAAGCATGCCCATCACACTGAATACCCTTTATAAGTACATTTTTAAATGAAAAAAGGTCAACAAATGTTCTATAGGCAAATGAATTGTAGTAGTCTCCCACCTTGAAAAATAGAATGCCATTTCCACAAGCTTCCTAAAGTTTGCTTCTGAAGGCTCATTGCAAGATGAGCCTGTGACTTGCCAGGTACTACCCAGAAAGGAACTGTCCCACTCTCAGTGACAGACAAGAAGACAGAGCTGAGAAATCCTAGAACTCAGAGAAAAAGAGGAGCCAGCGTGCATGCCATCTGGCCCTCCCCAGGACAGGGCACTCTTCACTTCACATTCCCTGCCACTGCCACTCCATCCCACGTTCATTGGAGAAGTCCTCCTTTCATGCCAACTTGACATCTGGTCAGCAGAAGCCCAGCAAATTGAAATGCATTGTCATAAAGCTGCTAAGAAGTTGGGCTTTTATCCCAGCCAGGTTAAGGTGAGAATTTAATCTCATACCAGAGCTCTGTATAGACTCGTGAGAAATGTACCATCTCCCCCACTTCCCCATCTAACTGATGGGATGTGTGCCCCATCCCAGCTGACCCCATGTCCTGACCATGTGATCCCATATATAACTATACCAGCCTCCCACGCCTTTGGCCCCAAAATGACTGGAGTCCTTTCTCCTGCCTTACTTGCATTATTCACAGACTTCACAGCCACTGCAGTCCAGCAGTTCTGACTCCTCTTGATCCAACTTGCTCTTACTACCAAGCATATTTTTTCCTCAGCTCTTACCATTAATATACCATACTGAATTCAGCACTGGATCAATTTTCTTGCTGCACAGCTCAATTGATACATATTTCGCTGAGTGCCATGGCTCCCTAGGGGCCTCTGAACAAGCCCAAACTGAACAAGATCTCAATTGCATGATACCCAACAACATTGTTCTCTTGTATGTTCTACTCCAGAGGGAAAGAAAGTATCCTCAGCTCCAACCCAATCATCCCTCTCCCCCCTCTGTGTGTGTGTGTGTGTGTGTGTGTGTGTGTGTATGTGTGTGTGTGTGCATAGTGTGTGCGTGTGTGCGTGTGTGCGTGAGATCCCTCATGATCTCCATGTCTCTAGTACCCACACGGCGCTTGGGTTACAAACATGCTCACTGCATCCAACTTTTTCATCAGTACTGGGGACCTGAACTCAGGCTTTGCAGCAAGCACTTTATATACTAAGCCATCTCTTCAGTCCCCCATCAGATTTTTTTTTTTACTGCTGAAGTTTGGTTTTTACAATTAATGCTTAGCTGCAGGCCTTCTCCCTGTGTCCTCACACTACTGCTACTGAAACTTGTATCAGTTTGAACTCTGCACATACCAGATTGGAATGGACATGCAAGATGACCGTATGACACCTGAGGAAGGAGAAAAGGAGGACTGGGAAGGAAGAAAATGGAACAAGTCTAAGCCTTGTCCAACAGGGACTGCTCAGCTGAGGGGACCCAGCAGGAGAGCCAGAGACAGTCTCCCAGCTTGCCCTGCAGGGCAAGTCTGACCTGGATGACAAGAGGTGGTCAGCAAAGTACACAGAAAGACTCTCTTCTAGGAGTCCTGAGGATGAAGTCAGGCCAGTACCAGCCCTACCATGGCTCATGACAAACACGATGTGACTTGTACCCAAAACTATTCTTGACTTACCTACTAGAAACAACATGTTGTTTCAGTTTCGAAGTGTTTTGTTTTCAGTTTGTTTTGTTTATTTTTTTTTCTTTTAAGACAAGAGGGCCAAGTATTATGTGGTACATGCCTGTAATCCTCGCTTTCAGAGGCTGGAGCGACTTCCAGCCTAGCCTGGGACACGCTGTGAGACTGTCTCAAAAACAACAGAAGAATGTCTAGGTTTAGGCAAACAGGGTTTTTCTTTTATGGAGAAGTAAATAAAGCCAGAAAGAGCCCAGTGGTGCATGCGTTGGTCAGCTTTCTGTCACTGTGGGGGAAAAAAAATACTTGAAAGAGAAAACAACTTAAAAGGAAGAAAGATTTATTTTGGCCTCTAGTTTCCGAGCATGGTCTGTGGCCTGTTGCCTTCGGGCCAGCAGCAAAGCAGAACATCACTGTGAGCAGGTGATGAGGGTGTTGTTCACCTCGTGGAAACCAGGAGGGAAAAGAGAGGATGAACGGGACTGTAGTCCCAAGATGCCTATCAACTGCACACACCGTTATCGGCTATCAGCCCCACTACCTCCTAGTAGTGCCACAGGCTGGGGACCATGCTCTCAATATATGGGCTCTTGATGGGCATTTCAGCTCCAAACTATAACAGTGGCAAATGAGATAGAAGTGTGGTGATGTAGAACAGCATATTGAAAGGTGTTTTACCCTTTGGACAGCCAGCCTAATTTCAGCAGGAAGCCTGATGGAAAAGCTGTGTGCTAGCTCAGCAGAGTGAAGGCCCAACCCTAGGGGAGGGGGCAGAGCTTGAAGAAAGGAGAGCCGTTGAGTAAAGCTCTGCGAATGTGCATACTGTTCCGATCAATCCGTGTGGGCAAGCAGTTCAGCTGATCATGAGCGAAACAAGGAAGGTCTGTGTCTGAGCTCATCACCCCTAGAGACAGACCATCCACAAGTCTCATCTAAATCCCTGTGACAAGGGCTTTCAGGAAGGGAAAGATGGGAGGAGGCCAAACATTCTGAGTGTCGCTGTTTTCCAGGACAAAGTCCTCTGAAGCCCGGACATTGATCCTGCTCATGTGCTCAACCCCTCGTTTACTTTTTATTTTTTATTTTACTTTTTACTAAGTTGTCCAGACTGGCCTTGGACTCCTTTTGTATATCAGGCTAGCCTTGGACTTATTCTCTATACCAGGTTTGTCTTAAACTTATTCTGTAGACCAAGCAGGCTTTGAACTTGTGATCCTCCTGCCTCGGCCTCTAGAGAAGCAGGGCTTATCTTTTTAAGTACTTTTTAAAGTATGCCATTGTTGTTGAGTGGGAATCATAAGAAGGGGTTTTCTGAGTTCCTAGGTTACAGTGAGACACTCCATTTGTTCCTCACATCTGCTTGAACCCGACTTTGTATCAAGTTCCCTTCTAGCTATCTTTCCCCAGTGTCCGTTTCTACTGGCATCTTGTCCTCAGAGTCTGATAGAGACCAAACTAAAGGTTGGTCTTGACAGCTTACACTCATCTTGACCCAAACAACTGAAGGACCATGAGAAAGACTTTGAGTCAGGCAGGGACTAGGCTAACCTGGGACCCTCCTGTGCTGTCCAAGTAGAGTGTCACTGTCTACCCTCATTCTGGCCAGTTGTTCCCAAGGGGCAATGCAAGAATGGCAGTGTTCAAATTTCAGTTCTTAAAGAAAGGCAAAAATTGAAGTCCATAGTGAGGTGTTGTAACACATGCCTTTAATTCCAGCACTCAGGAGGCAGAGGCAGACAGATCTCTGATTTTAAGGATAGCCTTGTCTACAAAGTGAGTTACAAGGCTGCACAGAGAAACCCTGTCTCAAAATACATACATACATATACATACATACATAAATACATACATACATACATACACATATACATATCCATATTCCAATTATTCTTATTATTTAAAACAAATTTTAAATTTTAATATTTTTGATCATATTCTTCCCTTCCTCCAAGTGCCTTTCAGATCATCTCCGCTTTCCTACCCACCCAACTTTAAGTTCTATCTTAAAAACAAAAATCCAACACAAAACCTACAAAAAACAAGAAAACTAGTTAAAACCACACCCAAAAGAGAAAAAAACTAATACCACTGAGTTATAACCAAATAAAAGGAGTATTTGACCAACCTACAATTTGAATCCATAAATTCTTAAGGGTTTGCAGCTAACCAAGTTTTTCTTAATGCTTTAAAAAACAAACATGTCACCTCTGGATTCCGAGTCACACTCTCAGTCCCTTTGAGGCATCTTAGCCTATGAATTGGCATATAGTAATAATTAAGTTCCAGCTATTGGGAATGGATTATGTTTTAAACAACTCAGTGACTGGCAAATACAAAATAAACTCAACTCTGCAAATGTTCCTTTGAGGCCTTTCCACCATATTGCCACTTACAATGGAAATTCAATATAGCTCTCTGATTTTGTTAAGATGTATAATTAGGCTATGGTTATCTGTTATGATATTCTTTTTTTGTTGTTGTTTTATGTTTGAGGGTTTTAATGTGGAAGGTTATTGACATCTGGTTTAGTTTGGACATTTTTTTGAAGATGCTTTAAATTTAGAGATAATAACATGTTTCTACATTAAAATTTTAAAAGGTGTATCAAATGCACCAACAGCTAAATATAGATGATAGAATGCCGGTTGTCATTCGACCAGTGGATTCACTTTGCTGTTCTGTGTTTGAAAATATCTCATACTATGAAGTGAAATGTTGGGAAAATGTCTTATAAACGATGTTGCCAAGTTCTGGGAGAGGAGAATGGCTACCGTGCCTGATGGTCGGGGGGTACCTGTAGAGTCTCTGATGCTAATGGAGAACACTGTTGATGTCCTCCATCCTCCTACCAGAAAGTTTAGCGTGTGCTAAGAGTTTTGTTTTTGTTTTTGTTTTTTTTGTTTGTTTGTTTGTTTTTTGTTTTTGTTCTTTTTTCAGACATGGACAGCTGTGAGCGATGGATGAGCTGCAAAAGTGAGTTCTTAAAGAAATACATGCACAAGGTAATCAATGACCTGCCCAGCTGCCCCTGCTCCTACCCTACTGAGGTGGCCTACAGCACAGCTGACATCTTTGACCGCATCAAGCACAAGGACTTCAGATGGAAAGATGCTAGTGGGCCCAAAGAGAAACTAGAGATCTACAAGCCTACAGCTCGGTACTGCATCCGCTCTATGCTGTCCCTGGAGAGTACCACACTGGCTGCCCAACACTGTTGCTATGGGGACAACATGCAGCTCATTACCAGGGGCAAAGGGGCAGGCACACCCAATCTCATCAGCACTGAGTTCTCTGCTGAGCTTCACTACAAAGTGGACGTTCTGCCCTGGATTATCTGCAAGGGTGACTGGAGCAGATATAATGAGGCCCGGCCTCCCAATAATGGACAGAAGTGCACAGAGAGCCCTTCTGATGAAGACTACATTAAACAGTTCCAAGAAGCCAGGGAGTACTAAAGCACCACTGGTTTGGAGACACAAATGCACTGCACTGATCTGCCAACTGTCACCCGGTTCTTTTTATCCACAATTTTTGTATATCTGTATATTCCACATGAATATTTTTGTAAGTATGCTAGGGGTATGCACCAGGTCTGGGTGACCACTATGTCTAGCACCTACAGACCATGTTGGAAGTCCTCCTAATGGCTGTGGGGGCAGAAGAGGCACCTGGGAGCAAGAGTGGGCATGAGTCTGTCCCCACCTCCATCCAGTGCACAGGAGCACAGAGACTGAGGTTGTAAACATTATAAGCAGGTTTTTTATATATAACTTATTTAATACAAATGTGATTTAAGCTTAACCTTTTCTCTGGAGTTGTCCTTATAAAAATTATTTAATTGCTTCTGAGAGAGTTCAAAAGGGAAAGGACATAGGGGAATTGGGAGAAAAGGAATTTTGCATTGGAAATGCATCAGAGCAATGAAACACCCACCTTGCAGCAGGTGTTCTTCAGTCATGCGGTGCTTGCTGCTGTCACAGATTGCAAGACTTCCTTGTCTTAGATTAAGCAAGAGGTGGTTAGTAAGTGAATGTGTAGAGTCAAATCTAAGACATGGTTTTAAATGGCTTTAAAGTAAATGACCAGCGTAATTGTACCGAAGAGTCCCAGCAGGAGAATTTCTGCTCTGTCTTAACAGGCTCAAAAGACTGAAGGAAGTTCAGGCATAAAGCCAGGAGTGGCACTTTCCAAAGAAAAAACAAAACAAGTTGAAAAATAATAGGGGCCCCATTTTGTCTATTTTATCTTAATAGAACAACTTTTCTCCAAAAATATATTCCCAGTAAATAAATATAAAGGGGGGGGGTAGTGATGGGAGCTGAAGTCTGGAAAATCCTACTTTTTTATACTTTAAGAAAAAAACTGCATTATTTTTGTAAAGTATTTATTGAGTCATTGGATATTGTGCATCATGCAGTTATGAGATGATCCACTTCTGTGGGGTAGAACTTGAGGACAGATGAAGAGTTGGTTCCTATGCAACCTTTTACTTGCAAAACTCCAGGGAAAGAGATATATAATAAAATCATAATAAAATGTGTTGCCGCATCCTTGATTTGTGATCCAAATATTGTAACTACTCCAAGTGAAGCAAGGTTTTCCTGAGGAGAAGCCTTCAAGTTAGGAGGGAATAGAAGACTCACAGATGGACTTATGGGTAAGTCATAGCATCTTTAGCATTAAGAACATCTCTCCGCCCCCCCCCCCCAATTAGCTCAAGCTAATTGGCACACATATAATTTTTTTTCTTACCCAGAACTAAGAAAATCAAGCTAGAACCAAGATTTAAGATGGAAAAGGATACTTCCAGACAAAACAAAGGAATACAAATAATAAGTAGAACTACTTACAATGAAAGTTATTATTATTACAGATGAGAGAAATCAAAGATCAGAAAGTATAGTTTATAATGTAGAAGTGTTTATTGAGATATTACCCATGAAATTATTTATATTTAGGTTCTGCATCTAATGACCAAATAGTAAGTCTTGTTTGGTGTTAGTGAAATGGTTCAGTATTAGTTATGAGCACTTACCATTCTTGTAAAGTCCTGGGCTCATTTCCTAGCACCCACATGTTGACTTACACTTATTTATAACATTTCCAGGGGATCTGGTATCCTCTTTTGGCCTCTGTGGACACCAGGTATGCATGGTACACGTACATCCATGAAGACACTCATACATACACATAAAAATAAATAACTGTTTTAAAGGTCTTGTTCACATTGAAGGAATGCTAAAGGAACCAGTAGAGAGATTAAATAACCCATGTATCAGAGGAGATGGTTTGGTTTGTAATACTAGTAACAAAAAAAAAATCTTTAAAAAGAGGATTGGCTGGAAATAAAATTACCTTTGAGCTGATCAGTTTCTTGTGAGGATACACACATAAGAAGAGGAGGAGATAAGGTAAGTTTATGAGAGGTTCAGCTACGTAGCAAGTAAGACTGTTCTACAGCAAGAACTGATGGGTATAATAGGGTAAGTTCAAAGCTATAGGGAAATCCTTCAAGAGATCAGAAATGCACGTGAAGTTTCCAGTAGAGGAGTGGGATTTTTTTCCAGGTAATTTTAATTGATTTTTAAAATTGTTTCCTTTCTTTTTGTTGAGATTATAATATGATTCCATCATTTCACCCTTTTCTTTCCTCCTTCCATATCCCTCTTTCTTCTCTTCTTTCATTCTTAGGAGACAATCTGATAACAAAATCCCTGATCATCAGGCTCTTGCAATCTTTCCTTGGCCATTGATTATTAATTGGCTCTGTGAGTGTGTGTGTGTTAGTGTATGTGAGAGAGAAAGAGAGAGAGAGGAGGGAAAGAGAGAGAGGAGAGAGAGAGAGAGAGAGAGAGAGAGAGAGAGAGAGAGAGAGAGAGAGAGAGAGAGAGAGAGAGAGAGAGAGAGAGAGAGAGAGTTCCTAGATACATACATACAACTTGCTCTCTCTGTTTGCAGGGATGACGATTTGGTATTTGATAATCAATTGGTGCACTCCTCCCTGGTAACATGATCTCTCTAACTTTCAGCATTCCTTAGTTGTCTGTAGTTTTTTGTATAAGGCGAAGGCCTCTTGGGCTTTTCCTGTCCACTTTGGCAGGTCAGTTGTGGTCCTTGTTCAACTCATGATTAGGCAGTTGTATTAAGGAGACTTCATTGGCATAGCTTCTGGCATTGTTAGAAGACAATCTGATAACAAACTCCCTGATCATCAGGCTCTCGAAATCTTTCCTGACCTGTTCCACAATGCAAAGGAGTGTTTTATAGATGTTTCCATTGGGTCTGAACTCATAACTCTGCATTTTCATTGGTTGTGATTTTCTCTAACAATTTCCATTTGTTGTGCAGAGAAATTTTCTTGACGGGGGTAACTTATCTGTTGGTAGAAGGACAAATATTTAGAATGCAGCTGTGGATTCTTCTGATTTAGTAAAGTGCCAGTTGTAGGTTCTCCTCCATGACTTCAATAGCCTTCAAAGGGTAGTTGATTAATTTTCCAATAGCCAGGCATGATTTCCTGCTTGTTGCCTGTTCAGTTACGCCAAAGTACACATGCCCTACTGTTTCCTTAGGGTGATCCTTCCATTCTGCTCATTGCTGTGGCTTACAGACATCCTAGCTGGATAGGGCTGGTTTCCTCCTTTGGAGGCTTGCATGGTGCCTTCTGGTATCATGAAAGCTAGCCCTCAGTAAGGAAGCTTTCAGGTAGTCCCAGCCTAGAAGCCTCTGGCCCATATGTCAGAAATGCATGGTATCTTCTGCTTTTGGATGTAAACAAGATTAATCATAACAGCTTTAGGGATGTAATGCTTTAGGAGTCTCTCAGACAACCCTGACCAACAGCTCAAAGGAGAGCCTCTCCTGATTTATGCTGATGTTTTTGTTAGACAGTATTTGCTCTTGAATGGAGCGTTATGAACCCAGATGGGAAATTTTCATTTAAACTAAATATATACATTTATTTTCCAACTTAAGTATATTATAGGTATTTTTTTAGACAGACAGTTCATAGTATGGTTCTTCTGACTTTTTTAAACATCTTCACTGTTGTTTTGCCCTCCTTATTCCTTGCATATTTATCTCCCTCCCCCTCTTCATTTAGAGTCCCTAATCTTCCCTTTCCTCCATCAGATTGCTTGTACCCTGATATTCCCCTCTCCATTGATCCCCCTTACCAACCCTAGCAATGGTCTCTTTTTACTTTCTTGTGGTTTCCTTTGGTTGTTCTGGGTTATATACTCACATCTGGAGATTTGGAGCTAGGAGCCTCAGATGACAGCGAATATATGATCTTAGACTTTCTAGGTCTGTGTTACCTCACTCAATACAATATTTTCAAGTTCTATCAATTTACTTGCAAAGTTCATTTTCTTTAATTTTCTTTATAGATTCATAGTATCCATAGTGTAAATGTCACCACGTTTTTATTATCTATTCGTCAGTTGAAGGACATTTAGGTTGTTTCCGTTTCCTGCCTATTATGAATAGAATAGCAAATGAATGTGGCAGAGCAAGTATCTGTATAGGAGGGTGTTCGGTCCTTTGAGCATGTGCCAAGGAACAGTATGACTAGGCCATGAGTTAGATTTGTAAAGCTTTATGAAAATTCTTCACACTGATTTCCATATTGGCTGGATTAGTTTGATATCCCTCCAACAGTAAATGAAGGTTCCCCTTGGCCCACATACACTACAGCATTTGTGTAGGTTGTTTTGTTGGTTCTTGCCATTTTGGCTGGAGTTAGATAAACGCTCAAAATTGTTTTTATTTGAATTTTTTAATTTAATTGATTTTTTTTTACTTATCCATTTTTCATCCTGCTCACTGTCCCCCACCTGGTCACCCCTCCAACAATATTTTTCCTATCCCCCTCCCCTTCTCCTCTGAGTGTATGGGGGCCACCCTGGGTATCCCCAACCCTGGCACTTCTTGTCTCTGTGGCGCCAGGCACTTCTGTCCCACTGAGGCCAGACAAGGCATCCCAGCTAGAAGAACATATCCCACGTACAGGCAACAGCTTCTGGGATAGCCCCTGCTCCACTTGTTCAAGACCCACATGAAAATCAAGCTACACATCTGTTCCATATGAGCAGGGAGGCCTAGGTCCAGCCTGTGTATGTTCTTTGGTTCATAGCTCAGACTCTGAGAGCCCTGAGGTCGAGGTTAGTTGATTCTGTTGGCTTTCCTGAGCAACTCTCAACTTCATATGGAAAAACAAAAAACCCAGGATAGCCAAAACAATCCTGAACAATAAAAGAACTTCAGGAGAAATCACCATCCCTGTCCTCAAGCTGTTCTACAGAGCAATAGTGATAAAGACTTCATGATATTGGTACATTTATCAATGGAATCAAATTGAAAACCCAGAAATAAACCCACACACCTATGGACACTTGATTTTTGATAAAGAAGCCCAAATCCATAAATATAAAAATGATAGCATCTTCAACAAATTGTGCTGGACTAACCATATGTCTACATATAGGAGAATAAAAATAGATCCATACTTATCATGCTACACAAAATTCAAGTCCAAGTGGATCAAGAACCTCAACATAAAATCAGATACACTAAATCTCATAGAAAAGAAAGTGGGAAATACCCTTGAACTCATTGATATAGCAGACAAGTTCCTGAACAGAACTCTAATGACTCAGGCTCTAAGATCAACAACTAATAAATGGGACTTCATAAAATTGAATTTTCTTAATTGCTAGGATGGAAGAATATTTTTGAGATATTTCTTAGACATGTTTTTCTTCTTTAGAGAATGCTCTAAACAAGTCCCAGGCCCATTTTTTGAATGGGTCATGGAGTCCTATTTAGAAAATCCTTTCCTACACCTATATATGGAATTGACTAGGTTTTCTTGCAACTGTTTCAAGTTTCACATTTAGGTCTTTGACTTACTTAGAGTTAGTTTTTGTGCATGACAAATATGGGTTTGATTTTGTTTTTCAGCATGTGGTCATCCAGTTTTCCCAGCACATTTTATTGGGGATGCTTTCTTTTCTCCAGTGTATGGTTTTGGCATCTTTGTCAACTATTAAATGACTGAATTTCTAGTAAATACAGAAACTCCTGGAGAATAAATGACTTATTACTGAATGGTGAATAAGTCAAAGATGGAATCAGGAAAGAAATAAAAATTTTCCTGGAACTAAATGAAAATACAATAAAGCCTCTGAGACACAATTAAAGCTGCCCCATCAGGAAAGTGTATACCTCTTACTGCCTGTCTTTAAAAAATCATAAACAGGGCAAATAAATGACCTAATGATGCAACTTGAAAATTTGGAAAACCAAGAATAAACCAAATCCAGCCCACAGCAAAATAAACAAATAGACAAATAGAAGTTACAGCAGAAATCGATGAAATATAAACAAATAATACAAATAATCAACTAATCTAAGAGCTGGTTCTTTGAGAAAATAAACAAAATTGACAGAACTTTGGCCCAAATAATCAAAGAAGGAAAAAGAACCCAACTTAACAGAATCAGAAATGAACATGGAAACATTACAACACACAACAAAGGAATTTAAAATGTTATAATGGAATATTTTTAAAACCTGTACTTCCTTAGGTTGGAAAACCTAAAAGAAATGGATGAATTTCTAAATTCAGCCAAACCACCAAAATTAAAATGAAAAAGAAGCCAACAACCTAAACAGACCTGTAACAAATGAGATTGAAACAGTAATAAAAACCTTTCCAACTAAAAAAATATCCAGGGCCAAATAGAGTCTCAGCAAAATTCTACTTAACTTTCAAAGAATATCTACAGCCAATTCTTCTTAAACTATTCAAAATAATGAAACAGAAAGAGGACTCCCACATTATTTCAATGAAGCCAGTATCATTCTAATACAAAAGCCAGGTAAAGGCACACACACACACCACCACCACCACCACCACCACCACCAAGGAAAGAAATCAATAGAGCAATATGATTGATAAATGCAGATTTGAGCATGATCAATAAAATATTGAAAACAAAATTCAGACATACTTTGCAAAGATTATCCACCATGACCAAGTTGACTTTATCCCTGAAATACAAATATGGTCCAACATATTAAAAAAACAATAAACGTAATAAACCACATAATGGATAATGGATTTAAAGTCAAACGTCACATGATTATCTTAGTAGACACAAAAAAAGCTTTTCACAAAATCCAGCATGCCTTCATAATAAAAGTTCTAAAAAAATGTAGGGCTGAGGGAGCATACCTCAATATAAGAAAGTTATACATAGCCAAC
Organism: Apodemus sylvaticus; assembly: GCF_947179515.1. NCBI lineage: Eukaryota > Metazoa > Chordata > Mammalia > Rodentia > Muridae > Apodemus > Apodemus sylvaticus. Next base: position 122,718,750 of record NC_067476.1, read on the forward strand.
AGAAAAACTTGAAGCAATCCCAATAAAGTTAGGAACAAGACAAGGCTGCTCACTCCCCCGACTCCCTTTTAATATTGTACTGGAAGCGCTAGCCAAAGGAATAAGGCAAGAGAAAGAGATAGAGGAGTGTGATTTTTAGTAACAACAACAACAACAAAACCTGGGGGAGGGACAAGTGATATGTTGTTAGTAAGAAAATAATCTGGGAAAGAAATTTCAGGCATGTAATTATCAGAGGGGGGGAGGAGGAGAAGGAAGAGGAGGAGGAAGAGGAGGATGTGTCCTGTAGTCATAAGCAAAGTGTTTTTGTTAAGGACTTACCATGGAATTGAAAAGAGAATTCTTTCATAGTTCAATGAAAATAACTGAGAAGTAATTTTTGCCCCATGAGCTATTTGCCTTTTAATATAATATCTTACTGACCTCATGAATTATGGATAGGAGAGGTTGTATAGGCTCTTAGCATACTGAAACTGTTATGCCCTACCTCTGGAAATTCGATGAACTATTTATTAAACAATAATCTCTTGTTCAGTGTCAAACTGAGCTCATCTTTGGGCCCAAAACCAAGAGGACCAATGAGCAAACCTCCAGACCATTTGATAGACAGAATGACCCTCGCCTAGTTCAGTTCAAGGCCCTAGGCAGTCCAAGTATAACCACAGGCAGTTATTTCCCTGGGCAACAAAGGAAGATGGCATGGCCTCATCTGCAATCCGTAAACCTCACCCATGGGCAGCATCTCTCTGAATGCTTGGCTCCTCTGCCTCTCCTTGGAAAGAGCCTTCTTGAGGGCCACACCTGGATGGGGCCTGCAGATGCAGATAGTCCCAATGCTTTCTTGTGGCTGCATCTGGAACAGGTGTGGTGAAGGTACAAGTTCACTGCTTTCTCTTCTACTCCAGGTTCTAGCATCTGCCACAATTACATTCTCAAAAGTGTCTCTACCTTTATATTTCTGTAGCTAAGAGGGAGGGGGTTCCCAGTCCTGAGACCTGTGATCAAAGAATAGAGACTATAATTTGCTAGTAGCTTTCTGGGCAATATTACCTGGAGCTTTCAGAGAAGGAAATAGGTTCCATGAGGTTAGCAGCTGTGCTAAGATCTCTGTGCTTGGAAAACAGTTAGGCAAAGACAGTTCTGTATTCACTGAACCCATATCCTTCAACCATTCCTTTCCTGCTCTACTTCTAAGCCTTGCTAAGATCTTCTCTGTGCCTTATTCTGCCGTCATTCACATAGTTCACCAAGGATCTGGCCTCATCCATGTTTTATGTTTGGTTCTCATGGTCCTTCTAATTCTGAAGCTGAGCCTTGGCTCATGCTAACCCAGAGAGCTCAATACTTCAAGACAAGAGCCTGCTCCCAGGATAAGAACAGCAATGGCCCCATTTCTCAATACCAATTCAGTCTCAGTTTCTTTCCCTGTTACTGTGATAAAGTGCTCTGACAGAAGCAACATAAAGAAGGATTTCTTTTGACTCATAGTCTGGGAGTTCAGCCCACGATGGTGGGAAGCTGTGGTAGTGGTGATTAAAGCAGCTGATCACATCACTTTCACAATTGGAGAGCTGAGAGCGAGGAAGGCACACTCTTGCTTAGTGCCTCTTCTCTACTTAAACACTCCTTTTTTTTATTCGATATAATTTTTTATTTACATTTCAAATGATTTCCCCTTTTCTAGCCCCCCACTCCCCGAAAGTCCCATAAGCCCCTTTCTCTTCCCCTGTCCTCCCACCCACCCCTTCCCACTTCCCCGGTCTGGTTTTGCCCTATACTGCTTCACTGAGTCTTTCCAGAACAAGGGGCCACTCATCCATTCTTCTTGTACCTCATTTGATGTGTGGATTATGTTTTGGGTATTCCAGTTTTCTAGGTTAATAACCACTTATTAGTGAGTGCATACCATGAATCACCTTTTTAGTCTGGGTTACCTCACTTAGTATGATGTTCTCTAGCTCCATCCATTTGCCTAAGAATTTCATGAATTCATTGTTTCTAATGGCTGAATAGTACTCCATTGTGTAGATATACCACATTTTTTGCATCCACTCTTCTGTTGAGGGATACCTGGGTTCTTTCCAGCATCTGGCAATTATAAATAGGGCTGCTATGAACATAGTAGAGCATGTATCCTTATTACATGGTGGGGAATCCTCTGGGTATATGCCCAGGAGTGGTATAGCAGGATCTTCTGGAAGTGAGGTGCCCAGTTTTCGGAGGAACCGCCAGACTGATTTCCAGAGTGGTTGTACCAATTTGCAACCCCACCAGCAGTGGAGGAGTGTTCCTCTTTCTCCACACCCTCTCCAACACCTGCTGTCTCCTGAATTTTTAATCTTAGCCATTCTGACTGGTGTAAGGTGAAATCTCAGGGTTGTTTTGATTTGCATTTCCCTAATGACTAATGAAGTTGAGCATTTTTTAAGATGCTTCTCCGCCATCCGAAGTTCTTCAGGTGAGAATTCTTTGTTTAACTCTGTACCCCATTTTTAATAGGGTTGTTTGGTTTTCTGGAGTCTAACTTCTTGAGTTCTTTATATATATTGGATATTAGCCCTCTATCTGATGTAGGATTGGTGAAGATCTTTTCCCAATTTGTTGGTTGCCGATTTGTCTTCTTGATGGTGTCCTTTGCCTTACAGAAACTTTGTAATTTTTATGAGGTCCCATTTGTCAATTCTTGATCTTAGAGCATATGCTATTGGTGTTCTGTTCATAAACTTTCTCCCTGTACCGATGTCCTCAAGGGTCTTCCCCAGTTTCTTTTCTATTAGCTTCAGAGTGTCTGGCTTAAACACTCCTGTATTCCACACTGGGAATGATGCCACCCAGAGTTGGTGGATCTTCCCGCCAGTACCAAATCAATCAAGACAGTCCCCCACAGGCATATCCAGGTGATTCTATATTCTGTCAGGACAACAACATTTTTTATCACAAATCATGAGAAGCTGAGGAAATATTTTGCATGTTGGGTTTCAAAACCCTGGACATCATATCTACACTCCACAGCTTCATTCCCGCAATACCACTCTCCAGTGTTGTTTAGGAAACAAGCCAGTTAGGGACCTAGGAAAAAGAAATAGTCAATGGCAGTCTATCGCAACTTTCCTAATGCTATAACACTTAGCTCTTTGAGGAGTGCTTCTATGAAGCATGCTTTGTGCCCGAGCATGTCTGGAGCCCCGTGGGACTGACTCCTAGCCACTCTTGGTGTGGTCCTGCTTGGTAACACTAACTTGTATGCTTCCTATTCTCACTCAGTTCTCTTCCCTATTTTCCTACTGGTCCTTGCTGGATAATCTCTCAAAGTTGCTACTTTCTCAGATCCCTCCCTCAGTGAAGTTTTGTGGAATCCTAAGCCAAGTCCTCTTTTGATGCTTTAACATTTATTGAGGCTACTTCATGCAAATTTATTATTATTCTCATAATGCATTGCAAAACATGAGATTTCCCCCCCCTTTGGTGCTAGATCTACCAAAAAGTCAAATCAATCTCACCTTGCCCCACTGCAGTGTTTGTTATTAGATTAAACAGCTAGAAAAATTACTCTGCCAAATACCTCTACAGATCTTTAAACATTGTCTCTTACTTTCCAGAATAATTTGCTTACTGACTATGAATAGATAAGAAAATCCCCAAAGCCACACTTGGACAGAACTTAAAAGAAAGAAACAAAGAAAGAAAGAAAAAAGAAACAAACAAAAAAAGAATAAAGATAAAGAAACAGAAAAAAGAAAAGTAAAGAAAAGAAAGAAGAAAGAAAAGAGAATAGGAAGAAGAAGAAGAAGAAGAAGAAGAAGAAGAAGAAGAAGAAGAAGAAGAAGAAGAAGAAGAAGAAGAAGAAGAAGAAGAAGAAGAAGAAGATCAAAACACCCATGAACATCAGTTCTGTACTGATGTACTGACTTAGAGAGCTTCTGAGGAAGTAGGGGCTGTGGAGGGGTCGGGTAGAACCCTTTGTCAGCCATTTACAATTTCCAATGGAAAAATGTGTGGGTTGTCACCATGATGCCTGCACAATTTCAGATAAATTAAAGGCTTGCCTCAGTAATTATTGGGTGGGTATATACACAAACATATACCCATGTGTACATGCCTTGCACACAGTAGTATAAATTAAGACAAAAAGTTTAAAGTCAGATGGTGCCCTGAGATGTAGAATTGGTTTACTGTGTTGGATTAGAAAAGGGGGAAGGCACATTTTCTCAGATCAGAAGGTAAGATTTTTCTGGAACAAATTCATAGGACTTGAAACTCTTTTATTAAACCCCACCAGAAAAACAAAGCTTAGACACAGATAATTTTGTTAGATCTCCGTGTAGAAATCTGGAAAGCCAAATTACAAAGACCCATGCCCTTGCATGTAATGGCAAAAATAACATCATCCTTAACTGTTTTAGTGGCAGGGAACTGGCGAGGGAGTGGGTTTAGACACAGCTGCAATAGCAAAACTGGGTATGAATTTTATGACTTTGTTAATTTTCTATCTGTTCTGGGAGTAATAAATGTACCCTCATAGATATTCATGATTTCCCTCAAAAATAAAAAAATTTTAATTTTTTTTTAAAACCTTTTAAATGGCACAGAAAAGCCTTTCATTCTTGAGGCGTGTAATTCATGGATGATTTTCAAAATGTCATGTTTGAATTGGGAAAGTAACATTTCTTGAATTAATCAGCCAATTGCTTCAAGAATATGACTCAAAGGATATAAAAATTTCAAGCCTAACTTTTTAAAGGCATTTTTTCCTATGCAGTGAGTTTATTTTTCACAAAGGTCATGGCTAAATCCTGAGTTTATTTGCCATGAACGAGAACCGTCTAGATGAAGTGTGCCTTTCATTCCTTAGCAAAGGGGAATCAGCAATTCCTAGTAGGCACCAGTTTAATTTTTAATTTTTTATACTGCCAGACAGGCACCTTCATACTGTGCAGACCTGCTCTCCTCTAGAGTCTCCTATACCTTACTCTCACAGTGTTTAAGATTTTTGTTGGTTTTTAAAATTTTTTTAATCTTTAAAAGAATTTTAATCTTTAAAAGAATTTTAAATTTCTTTTTAATCCTTAAGTTTTAATTATTTATTTATTTGTAACATTTTAATTAATTCTTTGAGAACTTCATACAATTTACCTTCATTATTTTTAAACCTCCATTCCTCAAAGATCCTCCCCCACCTCCCTACCCCTCACTAATCTTGTGTCCTCCCCCCCCCCCCCCGCCTTTTTATGACAAGTCAACTCTAATTTATGCTGCCTATATAGAAACAGCTGAATGTAGATCCTCCTACTGGAGCACACTCTCAAAAAAATTGACTTCCTCCAACCAGAAGATAACAGTTGTTCATAGCTCCATAGCTACAATCAGAGCTTGTAAGTCGCTTTTCTCTCCCATACTGGAATATGGGATGGTTTGCTCTTGTCCAGGCTTCATACAGGCAACCACAGCTGCTATGAGGTTGTGATTGCAGCACTCCTATAATCTGCAGAGACACTTTTCTCTGGTCCTCCATGACTTCTAGGTGTTACAGTCTGTTCCCACATGTACATTTCCTCCACATTGGTTCCTGAGCTTTGGGGAATGAGCTGGGTATAAATGTGTCCTTTGTTGCTGAACACTATCAACATTTATTCTGCATTAATCACTGTCCATAAAACAATGATAAGGTTTCAAAGCTGCTAAACTAGTCTATGGGTAGAGAAGTCAGTTTGATACTGTGCCCAATTTCCAGAATAAGAGTAGAAGATTCAGCTCTAGGGCCTGTGAGTCCCCCCAACCAATTTTGGGCAAGATTTATTGTACTGAGCATGTTTTTCCTTTTGTGGAACTGGCCTTACATCCAATCAGGAAGCAATCAGTTTAGTTACCCCATCACACTCCTGCAACTATGGTACCCATGAGCACATCTTTCCCCAGTGATCATTATTGAAGTCCATAGGTTCACAGATGGGTTAGATTGCTGATAGCTCCCCATCCCTAGCACCCTGCATAGCACTTTCCAGTACTATTAACATGTAGTATTACATGTTAATGTGGAGATGTTTATTTGATCAGGTATTTAGTCACAATGATGAGAAAATTAACATAGTGCTTTTGCAAATAGTGCTACTGTAAACACTGTAGTATCTGACCTTGGGTTCTTCTTTATAATACAAGCTTCTATTCTGAGTGAGGTTTAGAGGTCACTGACTGTGGTGGTTTGAATGAGAATGGCCCCCACAGGCTCCTATTTAAATACTTGATCTCCAATGGGTGGAACTGTTTGAAAAGGTTAGGAGGTGTGGCCTTGTTGGAGGTGAGTCACTGCGGATGGATTTGTACCTTTCCCAGTGTGTCTCTCTCAGCCTCTCACCTGTGGTTTCAGATCTGAGCTTTCTGCTGGTCTTGCTGCCATTCTCTTGCACCACCATTGTAGACGTCTCTTTAAAACCAAAATCCCAATTAAATGCTTTCTTTTATAAATTGTCTTGGTCACTAAGACTGTCACTTTTCTATTGCTGAGATAAAACACCATAACTAAGGTAACTTATGCAAGAAAGTGTTTATTTTAGGCTCATGGTTACAAATAGAGAAGTGTCAACCACCATCATGACACAGAAAATCGAAGCAAAAATGCAGGCAAGACACTGGAGTAGCAACTGAGAGTTTACATCTTTATCCATAAACAGGAAGTGGAGAGAGATAACTTGAAATGACAGAAGTGTTTTGAGATTTCAAATCTGGCCCCAGTGATATTTTTCTTCCAGTAAAGCCATACCTCTTAATCTTCCCCCAAACAGCCACCAACTAGGGATCAAGTATTCAAATATCCCAGACTTATGCAGGAAAAAAATTGCTAATTTCCACGTTAGTATTACAGATAAGCAGAGTAAGGAGCCTGTGTCCTTAAACTCAATCTTATATGGAGAGAATTCTACTATGGATCTCATTTTCCTGATTATCCAAAAAGATAACACTTCCTTATATATATAAAAAAAAAAAAAAACCAAGGTTCACAGGCTCCTTTATTAATCCAGTCTTCTCATTTCCCTTATCTATATAGAGGATGGTTAAAGCCTCAGTTTCTAGGAAGGCCAAGAAGGTAGCCTTTATAGTTTCTTTATCTACTCTATTTTCCAAGTGCCTCTAAATTCTGAGTCCTCTGATGGCCTGTGCAGTGGGTGACTAAAACTTGGATCAGGAGTTGGGGAGTTCCTGTAAGGTATAGAATAAAAGAAGCTTGTTTAATGATTAAGTCTTTGGTTGACAGGTGTTTCCTCTCCAGATTACTGCATGTGAATAGAGAATATGGAAGGGTTATTTAGAGTCTGTACATGAAGAGTCTTTTGTCATTTTCCATAGTTATAGCTACAGACTCTACCTTTAGGGCAAAGGTGTCCTGGGTAAGAGTAAGCTTTCTATAGTCTGATTTGCAGTTGCCACAACATATTTCATATTTCATTGAGGATAAAATAACTGCCAAACAACTATAAACCACAAGTTTGAGATTTGGGAGAGAAGTGTCCTTTAAGTCTAGGTTGAGGACCCAAGACCATTCTAAAGCATCTTATAAAAGATGTGTGACAGGCTTGGGAATTCATGCTCTTGTTTCTGCTACACCATCAATCCTTGCTGGACACCTGTCATTTATCCCGTTGATGGCCTGTGTCATGAAGATCCTGCAGCTTTGCATCTGTAGGACCAGCCCTTTCACACTCTTTAGCAGTTCATATATGATGTAGATTTGGGGAGAGACCAACTCAAAGCCCTGGATCTGGCCCTAGGTGGTAGCTGAGTTAGCCAGACCAACAGCTTTCCTGCACCCTTACCACCTGGGTAAGCTCTCCAGCACTGCTCAGGCTAGCCCACCCAGTACTGCAGCTGGCAAGGTGCAGGGCTAGCTCTCCTGTTTTCACATCCCAGCTAACCCTCACCCAAGCCACCAGAGCCAGCTCTACTGTGCTGTCCAGTTGGGGTGCAGGACTGCTCTCCTAAGTACTGCATTAGGTGAGGGGTAGAGCCAGCTCTCCAGAGTGCCACAGCCAATGAGGGCTGGGGCCAGCTCTGCACAACCCTTGGACATCAAGTGGCAGCCCGGATCAGGAACATCTGCATGGTCTTTAGTGATGATATGAGCTATGGACATTGACACAGATCCCAGATGTGGCATGACCATGGACCCAGACATAGCCCTTGGTGGCAGAATAGGCTGGCATTTCACCATAGTGTCATGTGGCAGTGAAGGCTACTCACATCAGGCTGTTCCTCTCCAACCCTCACACCTCTAGTTCTACCTCTCTTCATGGTGCTCAATCTGTTCTCTTCCCCTCCAATCTCTCCACCACATGTATATCATCGTGTCACCACAGAGTTCGTAGGCCTCTGGGTGTCTTCTACCAGTCCAGCCAAATGGTGGTGGGCTGGCCTCTTGGGTGTCTTCTGCTCACCCATGCCACCTGCTGTGGCAGCAGGCAGGCTTTTTTAAATTATATTTTTAAAGACTGTTTTCTTTTTTCTTTTCAATCCCTCCATTCCCTTACTTAGATTGTTTGTGCATTTCTTTCATTGAGCATGTTTTTTTACTTTCTTCCACCCACCTTCTCATCCCCTGTGCTTTCCCTCTATTTTATTTTCTACTATAACTTTAGTAGTTTGGTGTTACTTTTGTAGTTTTATGTAAAAAAAAAAAAAAACTCAGCCTATTATTTTTTATTATCCTTCTAATATTTACTCAATTTTATTTTTGAGCTTTCCTATTATTGAGATGCTTTTGTTGTTTTTGGTTTACTTCTCCTTTTTTCTAATCTGTGATTTTTCTCTCCTCTTTATAACATTTTATTTTTCATTTTATTTATGTAAATTTGTTAACCCTTTGTATCATGTCCTTGCTGCAATTCACTATTTTCATATTTTACTCTTCTGGAAAATTCTATAATCCTCTCCAAGAAAGGAACTTGGTCTCCCACTCCCTAATGATGGCATCCCCCACTCACCTGCTCACCCCTCCTTTTTCCGCAGGAACCCAAACTCCCGCTGAGAGTCCACTCAGCCCCACTCCCTGAGAACAAATCCTGTGTACCGCCTCCACACTTCTGAGAATCTTTTAACTCTAAAAAAGCAATCTGTTCTTGGCTAAGAAGCTTCACTTCACCTTTGTTAAGTTGGGACCATGTCTGTTACTCCATTTGAACATTCATACCAAGTTGCGCTAAGATTGACTCCTAAGCCCCATTCAACTGGTCCCACGGGCTGATAAGTTGAGCTGACATCATAAAAGCAATCCAAGCACCCACTCAACAAAGAGTTAAACAGATTTCCATACCAAGAAACAATAACAATGACCTAACTCCAGATGTCTAGATCCTATCAGAAAAACAAACAACATGAATAATCAAGACAATATGTCTCCTCCAAACATAAGTGTTCCCATAGCAATGTTCTCTGATAAAAGCAACTTAGATGATGTTCAAGATAATGATTTAAAAAATATCAATAATAACTGTGTTCAAGGAACTCAAAGGATATATAAATAAATGCTGAGTTGAAAACCATGAAAACACAAATAGTTGAATCAAAAACAAAATAATGCAAAAAAATAGAATTTAAGAAAAAGAGAATCCTTGAAGAATAGTCAACCTGAAAGAAAACTTGAAATGAAAACTTCAGTAACTCAAAAAAAGGTGCATAGGAAAGCTTCATCAATAGATTGGAACAAATGAAAGAAAATCTTAGAACTTAAGGAAGAGGTAGAAGAATACACGATTACTCAGTCAAAGAAAATGTTAAATTTGAAGAGAAGGGGGCTTACGGGACTTTTGGGGAGTGGGGGGCTAGAAAAGGGGAAATCATTTGAAATGTAAATAAATTATATCGAATAAAAAAATTAAAAAAAATAAAAAAATAACTCGAAAAAAATCAAAAAGTTAAAACAAAAACACAAATAGAACGTTTATGAACTCTGATAAACTATCAAAAGACTGAACCTATGAATCACAAGTATGGAAAAAGGAGAAGAAATTCAGGTCAAAGGCACAGAAAATACTTTCAACAAAATTACATTAAAGAATTCCAAAATCTAAGAAAAGAGCTACTTGTCGAGGTATAAAAAGAATACAGAAGACCAAATAGGACCAGAAAGAAATTCCTTGGGTCATATAATAGCCAAAACACTAAATGTATAGAACAAAGAAAGAATACTAAAAACTGTACACAGGAAATACCAAGTTGTATATAAAGGCAGGACCCTCAGAAATAACAATTCATTTTACAGTGGAGGTTTTGAAAGTAAGAAAGGTTTGGACTGATTTTCTACATGAAAGGCCACAAATACTATCCCTCGTTACTATACCCAGCAAACTATCAGTCACAATCAAAAGAAAACAAAAAACTTTAAGTGATAGGAACAGACTTAAGGGATTTATGACAACTAAGCCAGTTAGCTAGAGGATAATGCAAGGAAATCTTAGCACTGAAGGTTAAATATACACAAAGGGGAGTGAGAAGATGATAGCAATAATAGCAATAATAACAATAATAACAATATATAATAGAACAATATAATAATATAACAATATAATATAATAATAAATCAGAATAGTTAATCAAAAGAAGTCTAAGAAAACACAATAAAAACAACAAAAAGACAAGAATTAACATACATTTTTCAATGATAACTCTCATGGTCTCAATGCCTAGATAAATAGAAACAGACTAACAGATTGAATTAGAAACAAAGTCCAACTTTTTGCTGTCTCAGATAAGCACACCTCCTTATCAATGACAGACACCACCTAATGATAAAGGTATGAAAAGTCATCCAACTAAATGGAACTAAGAAACACACAAGTATAGTTATTCTATAATCTGATCAAAGAGCCCTCAAATACAATTAGTCAGAAGAGATATTTAAGTATACTTTATGCTCAATAAAGCAAAACATACATAAAGACAATGCTGTAATTCTAAAAATTTGTGTCCGAAATAGAGAAAAACCCAATTTCATAAGGAAATATTTAGGAAATAAACAGTGACTTCAATATCCCACTCTCACCAATAGTTCATCCCGATAAAAACTTAACAGAGAAACTTGGGAATTTAATAGCTTTATAAATCATATGGATACTACAAAAATCTATAGAATATCCCACTTAAACAATAAAGAATATACATCCTTCTCAACAGCCTATGGAATTTTTTTCAAAATCAACCACATTCTAGCACACAACTCAAATCTCACAAAGTAAAGGAAAACTGAAATAAAACTAAATTCTATCTGTCCATAATGGTCTAAAGTTAGATATCAACAGCAGTAGAAACTAAAGATATACACAAACTCATTGAAACTAAAGAACACGCTACTGAATGAAAATGAAATACAGCACACTAAAATCTAGGGGACACAATGAAGGTAGTCTGAAAAGAAAAGTTTATAACACTAAACACTTATAAGAAAAAAATGCGATACCCAAAACTAATAACTTACTGATGGACATGAAGGCCTTGGAAAAACAATTAGCAATACCCCAAAACAACAGATGGGAGAGACAGTCAAACCAGGACTGAAATTAATGGCACAGGAATAAATCAATACAAAGAATCAATGAACAAAAGAGTTAGTTCTTTGAAAAGATTATAAAGATTGGATTCTGGGCCTGTTCCTCAGGAGGGAATTCATACTTAGTACTGGGAACTTGTTCAAAAACCCATGACTGAGCAAGTTACAGACCCTGAAGGGAGAACCTATTTCTCGTGTCTTATTAGACAGACATGCTGTCAAACTGTCTTCCAGACAATAACTGTGTTTATACCTATAGATTAGTGCTACTCTCAGCCTGTCAGAAAAGCTTCTTCTCCATTGGTCAGTGGTTAAGGAAGAGACAACAGCCCAAAGTGCTGAAGTAGCTGTTGAATGCCCATCCCTACGTGGGTCTATGCCAACCTCCTAAAGGCTCAGGCAACATCACAGAAGATGAAGAGCAAAGGATGGAAGAGCCCAAAGATAGGGAGGACTTCTGTGAAATGCTGCCTACTAGATACGGCATGGCCATGACACTCATAAAGCCAGAGAAGCTATGGTTACGGGCACAAGACCTACACAAGATCGAGCTAATCCACAATCCTGACATTGATGAGGGAGTCGCTGAAGAGGGTCCTCCCCAGCTAAGGAGCTACTGGCAACTGGCGGCTGTTAAGTAAAACATTGGTAGTCACAAGAGGGGAGCAGAACAATACAAGACTGGGAGATCGGGAGAAGAGTTGTGACACACCATCCTTCCTGCAAGACATGGCCACTGGCAACCTTATCTAATGGTGGTTGGGGTTGCTTGCACTGAGCCTGTCATCAGCTAACTACAGGTCTGAGAAGAGACCATAACCATCTGTGTTCAACTATTGGCAACTGATTTTAGAGGAAGGACATTCATTCTCTTCAGTTGTGTACTAAATTGTGAGCCAACCAGGCTCCTCTGGTCAAACACAGGTGGCCCTGATTAAACTCAGTGGAGCAGGAAAGGAAACAAAAACACAGGAATGTGGACTAGGAACCAGCAGGGAGGAAGGAAGATGACAGAGATGGAAGGGAGATAACAGGGGAGGGAGGTGGTAAGGATAAACAGGATGCTCTCTATAGATGCATGGATTGCCAATGAACCAATGTAATAAATAAATGAGCTAACAAACTGAACAGACGCAGATGGTTCTCAAAGGGAGGAATACGAATAACCAATAAATACTTGAAAATGTATTCAGCAACGTTAGCCATTGTGGAAATGGAAATTAAAACTACTTTGAGATTCCACCACACGCTGATCAGAATGGTTTAGAAAACAAACAAACAAAAACAAAAAATAGTGCTCTTCCAGAGGTCCTGAATTCAATTCCCAGCACCCACATGGTGGCTCATGACCATCAAAGGGATCTGATGTCCTCTCCTAGAGTGTCTGAAGACAGCTACAGTGTACTCATATACATAAAATAAATAAAAATTTAAAAAACAACCCCCATAAAAACAAATAAAAATCAATGCCAGTGAAAATGGGGAGGGAGAAACTGTTATTCACGCTGGTGGGTATTTCTACTGGTGTAGCCATCTAAAGGTTCCTCAAATAAAAATAAAACTAGCCCTACCATAGGGCCAACATTTACCATGCCTGGGTAAATGCCTGAGCCAATCTTTGTCAGCATTCCCCCAAAGTGTGTGTGTGTGTGTGTGTGTGTGTGTGTGTAGCTAATACATATATAAGTACATATATATTTATGCTAATGACTGCACTATTCCCAGTAGCCAGGAAATAGGACCTAGATGTCCTAGCCACAAATGAATGAGTCAAGAAAAGTGATACAGATACACAATTTATGCAGCCTCAAGAAAGAAAAATGAAGTCATAACGTTTACATGAAAATTGATATCGCTGGAAATCATTCGCTCAACCTAAGTCACCTAAGCTTTAACCTCGGAAAGACAAATATCAACTCTATTTGTTCTCATCTACAAAACCTAAATTGAAAAGTGTGTGTGTGTGTGTGTGTGTGTGTGTGTGAATGTGTGCCTGTAGGTCATAAAACTTGAGAAGGGATCACCTTTCTACAGGATCACCTACAGGAATGTAGTCACAGGGGCCAAACTACTTTTAAGACATGGGTAATGAGAGGCAGGGAGAACGAGGATGAATTATATTGGTTGACAATGGTCATGTTCCCACAGTAAGAGAAAAATAAGAATTTTTTGACAAACTGAGATGAGATGAGATGATGCTGGAGCAAAAACTTAGCAGTCTGTTTATTGGAGACTGCCTCCCCACCCCCGCCTTGTGAACATTAAGGGTAGTCAAAATTGTATGCCATGTATGGCCAGACCAGAGTTGGGGGCTGCTTCCCTCCAGCAGGGCCTCCCCTCCAGGAAGTGGTAGTTATTGCTTGGATCCAAAGAGAGAAAGGCTGTAGGGAGTTGCAGGGTCCTGGGCCTGCAGTTTAGTGCAAGAACAGCCCTTGCCTCCCAGCCCGAGCACAGGCAATGGGTGTGTTTTCTCCACCATTTGATGCTCAGCTCCCACCCAGGCCTGGCACATACCTCCAGCTCTCAAAGAAACCTTTGTGAAACCGATGAATAAGCCACTGCATTCCACGTAGCTACGTGACTATTTTCATGTGTTCTTAAATGTTTTCTGAAAATACTGAATTCCTACCTTTACGGTCTACGTGTTTCCTTGCTGAATGTCTAAGTGTGTGCAGAGGGTGTTCAGGCAGCAGAAGAAAGAGATTCTTGGGCTAGCCTGTTTGAATGGGCTCTGCAGTGAGCCACAGGTATGCCGTGAGATTCTGGGAAAGGTACTCCTTAGCCTTCGACTCTGGGAAAGGTACTCCCTAGCCTTCGTCCCCTGGTGTGAGGAGGGCTGGTAAGAAGTGTCATTGTTGTTCATCTAGCTACCTTATGTCATACAAACCGTGAATGTGCTGCACTTCAAATAGTAATGAGCACAAAACATAGAATTAAATGTCAGAAGTCAATACCTTTTTTCGATGCCATTATTTACCAACGCAAAGCTCTGTTCTTCCTGATCTGATCAGGAAGCTACAATCTAGTCTGCCTAGTTCTTAACTGGCCGACTCTTTGTATTGAAGCAATTAATAAAACTGCCCTGAGCAAGCCAGCTCATTGCCATTGAAGACATCTTGAGACACATGTATCTCTTGGTTGTCTGGATATAACTTGAAGAGTACAGGTTAGCCTATGAGAGAAGATACCCCACACAGGGTTTTTCTTGGCGGATGCCCCCGTGCAGGCACTGGTCTCTCTCCACCTGCCAGCTTTCCTGCTTCACAGCATCCCTACAGCCAACCATGTTGCAGACAGAGATCAGTTAGGACCAGACAAGGTCCAGATGAGTCTCAGAGCAGTTTAGTTCTTTCTCTAAACAACTAGAGATGAATTCAAAAGGGGAAGATGTGATGTCCCATTTTCTCAGACTCTCCTTTCCTTCAGAAACAGAGAGAAAAACCCGGGATCTCCAAAAGGCACTCAGTGAGACTGTCAGTCTTTCAGAATACAGAAACACGGGACAGAGAGGAGAGCAAAGCTAGATTCCTTCCTAAAGGGTTGGGGGAGCAGGGGATACATGAGCTTTATCTAATCAGACAGTCTGCTCAGGAAGTCCCTGAGATCAAAGTAAGACACTTTTTATTTAGCACGGTGTCAACTTAAAAACAGCCCTGGCAAAGCCACAGATCTGGACAGACTCACACCGCTCCCTATACTCCACCCCACCCCCACCTCCTTGACCTGTTCCTCTGCATCTGAACCTTCTTAACATTCCATTTGGAATAAAAACCTGGGATGAAAGAGCCCCAAGATTCCAGGAGGAAGCTGCAACACTGGACAGGACAAGGTAGAAAATGTCACACTTCCCCCTGGCTCCCAGAACCCAGAGCAAGTCAGTGGTACTCTGGGGGAGGCAGCATCCTCTGCATGTCTCTAGGTAGTTTCTCTGGAGAGCAAAGGGAAGGGATGTGTGGGTGTGGGTGTGTGAGTTTTCCTCAGCCACTTGTCACAAGCATTTCCCCCAGTTTTCCAGGCATTGTATTAGGACAACTGGCAGGAAAAAGCAGACCCTCAGGAGAAGCACACAGTGGGATATAATCCCAGAAACTCCTAGTTAAAAGGATGGATGCTGTGGTGACCAAAGTCAGCACAGGGTACTCATGTCAAGTAAAAGATACACACTGAAGAAACATGTGAGAGAAAAGACAGGGTCTGAGGACCTGACCAAATGCAAGAGGTCAGTCACTTCTAAAAACTGCTGGTGGCTATGGAAACAGGCAGGAGGTGCTCTGTTACTAGGTTTTTTGTTTGGTTGGTTGGTTGGTTTTTGTTTTGTTGGTTTTTTCGAGACAGGGTTTCTCTGTGTGGCCCTGGCTATCCTGGAACTCACTCTGTAAACTAGGCTGGCCTCGAACTCAGAAATCCTCCTGCCTCTGCCTCCCAAGTGCTGGGATTAAAGACGTGTGCCACCACCACCCAGCTGTTACTAGTGATGGTGGGTAGGAAAAGAAGACCCCAAAGGGGCAGGAGCATGGGAGTTTAACCATTCCCGTCTCTCAGAGGCACCATTACAGAGACACCAGCTGCCCTGTTCTGGCATAGCCAGAGGCCATCCTCAGGGCTGAGCAGCTGCCAGTGTCATGTGCTTGAACTTTGAGAATAGCAAAGCTAGTAAACCGTTATTTTTTACATTACCTAGCTTCAGCCACTTGTGTTACAGCAACAGAAAGTGACCTAACTTATGCTCCAAGATTGGTGCAGGTGACAGAAATGGGGCATCATCACCACCGCAGAAAACACTGTTTAAATAGATTACTAGACGGTTAAAAGTTTAAAGCGGGACGCACACTTACAGCAACCTAGTTTACGGCTTTCATCTCTCAGATGAGGAAATCAAAGCACAATGAGGCGTTCACAGAGGCTTGCGATACAACTGAATGAAAATATTACGAGGATTTCCAGCTCAAATGATCATATTTTCACACCACTCCCTCAGAAGATGCAGTTTACCCCCAGCCCCTTCTCGTGGTCTTGGAGGATCTTTGTAGAAATGTACCAGAACGTTTCTGTTTATTCTATGCACAGTACTCCAGCAGGCCACAGCGCTTCTGGACACAGGGAATAGAGCGCCACTCGACTTCAATGACCACCAGGGGGTGCTCAGAGGACAAGCTGAAACATGGGCGTGGCCCTGGCAAGTGGCCCCTCTCATGGGAAACACATGTGATAGCAACAAAGGAGACTATTATAGACGGTTCTTAAGTGAGGGGTTAGAGGGCTCAGGTCCCTTCGGCTAAGCATGGTTACATATCTGCCCTGAGCAGGACGTTTCAACATGTGCTGACCTTGTGCTGAAGATCAATTTTCTCAGAGCTCTTGTTTGCCTGCTGTTCTCTGTCTCCATAAATAATGAGGATGATCAAGCAACTATGATGCCCAAACAAAATAGGGAAGAGAGCTATGGCTTGGTGTGATGAGACACTCAGGATTCCCATCACAGCAAAGAGAATAAGGGGGACTATGGTAGCCACTTTGTGCCCAGCCTCATCCATAAAGTTACCTGGTTGCCCTCGAAGATTTGTGCACGGGTTTAGACAAATCCCACTGTGCCCTTCAGAAACACGTTCTGCCCTTCAGCAGAAAGCAATATTCAAGATAAAGCTAGCTTTCCCATCAATCTCACTTTTCTCAATAATTGTGGAATGTGAGTCATGCCTCTCTGGTCACAATTCCCAGTTGTTGAAAGAGATTCAAAAATTTGGGCTTGATTATTCTTATACTTCCCACTAACTACTCTAAGAGTGGCTTATTGGAAGAAATTCTCACAAGGAAAGTATTTAGTATTCATCTTGACAGAAAGCCATGCTGGTTAAATATGACAGTTAAAATTGAAGACTTCCTTGGGATGGGGAGGTGGCTCAGTAGTTACAATGCTTACTTTACAAACATGAGGACCTGAGTTCAGATCCTTAGTGCCCACATGGTACCCACCCTTCTGTAACCCAAATATCCCCAATGTGGGGGACAAACAGACAGACCTCATAGACTCATTGACCAGCCAATCTAGCTGAAATGGGACGGTCCAGGTTCAGCTGGAAATGTTGTATCAAAAATAAATAAATGAAAAAATAAATAAAGTGAAGCATGATGAAGGAAGATTCTTAAACATATATGCATATAGCATACAACACACATGCATATACATTGAAGGGCTTCCCTATGGATACAGAACTATTATACAAAATTTTTCCTATAAAAGAGAACCTACAGAGATATGGCTCTGGTTTATTACTTGATACTACCTACCAAACTTTTGGAAACCATCAATCTATTCTCTTCACCACAGCTTTGTCTTTTTGGAATGTAATCTAAGTAGAATTACATAGTGTCATTCTTTTTTATTGATTTGTAATATTCCATTATATTGATATACTAGAGGGGTTATTAACACACTAGTTCACTAAACGGCATTGAAATTGTGAATTCTCTTACTATAAACATTTACAAACAGGCTTGTGTGCACATGGGCTTTTATTTCTCTATCTAGGAGTAGGATCGCTGGGCTTGTGATAGGCTAGGCAAGTGCTATACCACTGAGCAATATTTCTGGCTTTGTTTGACATTTTTAAAATGACAGAAGGAGTCCTCAGGATGCTGCTGTTTCATTTGGACTTCCCACCAGCTTCAAGTGAACATTCCTGTCACATCCATACCAACACTTGGGAGGGCTTCCCATTCTAACGGTTACATAGTGGCATCTCATCCTACCATTAGTTCAGGTCTCTTTGACAGTTAATTGTACTGGCAGTTTGTGTGTTCGAGTGGGTTCCATAGATCCTCGTTGACAGGATGCTCAAGTAGCACAATTTTTAATTTGGCTGTTTGTTGTCACATTGGTGAATTTCAAGAATTCTTCATCCACTCTAGACACAGAATTTCTCCTTCTCTTTTACACAATTATAGTTTTATCTTCTACATTGAGGTCAAGAATTCAGCTTGGATTGACTTTTGAGTAGTCAGAGGTTTGGGTCAATGTTCCCCTTTGGGTAAGACAGCTCATTAGGTCATCAACATCGCTGAGATGAGGATCTTTTCATTGTTGGGTTGTCTTTGTGCCTTTCTCTGTATGCTTAATCCTGTCTTGTAACCTGCAGGTCTATCTGCCCCAGTAATACATCTTGATCATTGCACCTTTAATCAGGTTTATCCATTCTAAAGATATATATTTATTGTATTTATGTAATATAGTATGTATAATAATAAATATAAAGATATATTATTATATATATGACACTATATATATATAATCATATATATGATTATAGTATATCAGCCTTACTATTTAAAAATTTAAAAATGTTTGAGTTAACGCTTTGAACAGGTTAGGCAAACACTCCACCTCGGACCTCCTCCCACAGCCCTTTTTTTCCTAGATAACTTCTGTAGCACTCATATCTTTTTGTGTCTTTAATTTTGGCATCCATATATTCATAAAATAAACTTGACTGTTTGACTCTTCTCATATTTACAGAACTAGACAGCACATAGACCAAGCACACTGTCTCTTTTCAATAATTAGTGGAGTGTACCTGCAAAATGGTCTAACGATAGAATCCATTTTGTAGAAGATTTTAAATAATGGATTCAATTTCCTTCACAGGACTATTCAAGTATGAGTTTTATCTTGAGTCAGTCTTCATAGTTGGTTTTCTCATTTCATTTTTTTTACAATATTGCTTTGCTCCATCTCTGCTATAGAATTCATATGCATTCAACTGTTCATCTATAATTTCTTTAGTTTGTATATTTTATCCTTAAAGTTGATAAATTTTGTCTTGTCTCTTTTAAGAAATTTCATTTCATTAGTATCATATTATGCTTGGGGGAGTGTGGGTGGAGGTCAGAGGACACATTCATGGTGATGGTTTTCTCTTGAGCAAGCACTATACCCACTGAGCCATATCTCCAGCTATTCAAACACGGTTTTGTTTGTTTGTTTTTGTTTTTGTTTTTGATTTTCCTGTGCATGCGTGTGTGGTATGCATGCTCATGTTCATGGGAAAACACTTGTGTGCAGATTCACACTTGTATGTGTGCACATAAGCGTAGGGGCAGAGTTTGGGATTCAAAACCTTCCTCCTATCCTTTTTGCTGAGGCACGATCACTCAATCAAATTTAGAGCTCTCCAATCTGGCTAGTCTGGTTAGACAGGTTGCTCCAAGGATCTACTGTCTACATCTTCAGAGGACAGAATTACAGTCATGTAATAGCTTCACCCTTGAACACTTTTGTGAGTTTTAGTTATCTGAACTCGGATCCTCTTGCTGATTTGGCAATAACTTTAACTGATGAGTGATCTCCCAAGAACCCCACCCACCCGTCAGTTTTGCTAGACTTATAATTTGTATTGCTCATTCTGAAGAAACAATTCTAAATGGGTTTGCTCCACTGTTTTCCTCTTTCCAAGTCCATTCACTTCTGTCCATATTTGGACTCACAACTTACTTAGTTTTGTGTTTTTTTAATTGTGTGTCTGTCTCTCTGTGTAGGGTGTGTGTGTGTGTGTGTGTGTGTGTGTGTGTGTGGTCGGTATTGGAGTATGAGTA
Organism: Apodemus sylvaticus; assembly: GCF_947179515.1. Classification (NCBI taxonomy): domain Eukaryota; kingdom Metazoa; phylum Chordata; class Mammalia; order Rodentia; family Muridae; genus Apodemus; species Apodemus sylvaticus. The sequence continues at coordinate 122,738,872 of NC_067476.1, forward strand.
CAGGAGTACAGGCTAGGAGAAGGCAGTGGAACATCAAGAGTTAGGTTACAGGTAGTGGGAGCCACCCACCTAAGTGCTGAAAACTGAGCCCTGGTCCTTTGTGACAGCAGTACACTCTTTTTAACTGCTGAGCCATCTCTCTAGCCCTGATTCTGTTTGAGTTAGTTTCACTGTCCCTTTTCTTTCTAATTAATTTAAGACTGACACTTTGAAATGAAGACCTCTCTTAGTATAGACAATGTGTTGGTTAACTCCTTTCAGTATAATGAAAGGTTTCGATATTTGGATACTGTTATGATCAGATGTGATTTGATACTTAAATAATCGCCAACATGACTTCTTTCCCTGGCCTATGGTCATACTAGGGTATACTATCCTGGCTTTAGAGACTACAATGCATTTATCCTCTCACAGACAAGTCTGACATTGATGTGTAGCATTATAGTAAAGACTACTTACATTAAACTGTACTAACAGGTAATGTTTTTCTTGTGGGTAAAATGCTTTTGAAGTTACTAAATGGGAAAGCCTCTCTCTCTCTCTCTCTCTCTCTCTCTCTCTCTCTCTCTCTCTCTCTCTCTCTCCAACACAAGCCAGGATGAATTTTTAAATTGGTATTAATATTACTTTAAGTCTAGAAAAATTAAATTACAAGTTTAACTTGTTAGCTTGGATTTTATCATTGATTTTATATTGTACAATTCCAACTTTAAATGAAACCTTAAGGGCATTTAACTTGTTACACTACTATCATAATTACACAGTTTTTATTTTATTCATCTTGATATATTATTTCATTCTTGCTAAGACTATAGAAATACCACACAAACAGAACTATTTTACTTCTTCATACATTCATGTTCTACCAACACTATATTTTAGCTTAGTGATGAATAATGAAATCTGAAAGGGAAAAGACCTCTGGATTACCCTGTTTGCCCTTCTGTGTCATGTTCAGCCTGTGTGCTGGTTGGCTTGGGAGGGACATGACAAGCTTTCTTAATTGTTCAACATCAATTCTTCTTACATTCACAGAAGGATCTGGTTTGGATAGAGAAGGGAATGCCTTCTCTGAATTTGAAAGATGCTAGTGTTCTAGCCTGCTTTGTAGACTGTAGACATAATGCAAGTTGAGTCTTGGTGTGTGCTTGTGCATTGGAAATCCATCAAAACTTCTTGTGAACACTGCACATGTGCCTCACAGAACAGCAAGTTCGCACACTGCATGCATATCTTCTGTTTGTGTTCATGCCCCATTGACCCATCAGGCTCTACTTACACAACACAAATTAAAAGATAAAATGGTTAAGAATGCCAAGAGAGTGGAGAAGAGCATTCAAGCGAACATGGTGGCCTCCTGAGCCTGACCCTGTGCTACTGCTTGCCTGTGGCTCACAAGTCCATGAAGGCAGGGTGGTGTGTACAGAAACCAAGCAGGTGAGATTCTCTGTTCTCCATTTATTTGTCATTCTATCCATGTTGGACTCCGTGGGAAATCTGAAGAATGCACTGTGACATTTTGAGATCATTAACTGCTTGACAGAGGAGTAGAGAGAGATTTAAAGCAAATGTGTCAGAAGTCACACCTGATTAAAGAGCAAGCTAGAGCAAAGATAAAAGCGCCTTGAACATTGCGACATGAGTCCACAGCTAGATAGGATTTGAGCCGAGATATCTGGGGAGTGGGTCAGTTATGTCAAGGAACAGGACTCCCAGACACACATCAGTAGAGACATTTTCCATCTCCCACAACCTGTCACCACCCTTTCTTTTTAAGAGATGGAGCTGATAGCTCATGATTAAGCTATGATGCTCAAACTTAAAACAGCTTGGTGGCATACCGATGTTGTGGGCCATGAGAAAAACACCTCATTGTCTTGTCAACATGTGTGTTTAAGGTAAATGGCATATGATAAAATTCTCTTTCACTTTTAAAAACACATGGCTCAACTTAACCTCAAACCAAATGTACAGCTTCCTACATAATTTTTCCTAGGGACTAAGGCTCATCAGATTGCCCATCGGTTACACTTTTGGTCAGATTCTGTGATCAGTATTTGTGCAGGAGCACTTACAAGTAAGGTGTTATTCCAGGGGTAATGACACTCCTTAATGTGCACTTAAAGCCACTGCCAATCTGTTCAAAATTCCTGCTAAAATGAAAGTAAGGTTTAATGTAAACTTCTGTGGAAACACAAAGCAAGGAGAAAACATACAAGGTAGGAATTCAAATGGGTCTTAAAGCATTAAGTGGGGTTTTGGATGATAAATTCACAGATCTGAAGGAGAAACTCACGGGTATGAAATAGCAGGGGATATTCCACTGGAACCAAGGATCCCATCTGCTAACAAAGGAATGGGGAGAGAACACACAGAACTTCAGTGTCCAAACACTGGGGAGATGCACAAGGCTTGACCAGAGGGTGTGAAGGGTTGGTTGAACTTCCATGAAGCAATGTTTTTAGAACTTGTAAGACTATGACCCCTAGAAACCCCAGTGCTGTCTTGTGTTTTTCAGCAGCTTTCTCGTTTGGTCCACCACTTATCTCTTGACAGTCTCTGGAGTCAAGCCACATCCAACCATCTACCAAAATTCTGTTCTTTGTCTATTTAAACCACGGGAATTAAGTAACCAGGATTCTTAGAACTATATTTGGACCAGAATTTGGCAATGAGAAACAGAAGGAAAGATGGTATTTCTCTAGAACTTTCCTGTTTCACTGACTACAAAGCAAGGCTTCAAATAACAGTAAAGTGAACAGGTCTGCATTCCACCAGTGATTAGCATCTCTACATGTCTTTGGGTTGCAAATATAATGTCCCTGACTATCATTTCATCCTACCCCAAACCCATTTAAGGTGACAGTAAGTCTTTTAAAGCAAATTAAGAAACACTTTCCAAGAGAATGAGCGATCATTTGCCATAAATACATTCAACACATTTTTGGAAAGTGAGAAATGAAAGAAAGAATGCTAATTATCTTGGCAGAATGCAGAAAAGGGGAAGCCAAATGCTTTCAGACAAGTAGAAACATAGATGGTTCTCCTGGAGGAAGTGCTGAGTTGCTCAGTTGTGTAGAAGTGATGAATATTTCAGAAGAAAAGCAGATAAGGCCTGCTGTCGAAAGGGTTCTCTGTTCAAAGTCCACCCTTAGTGGTTAAGGCCATAAAGTTTCTCCTTTCATGGTGAGCATCATGGAATTAGTTCAGGTTTATGAAACAGGACCAGAGAAAAGAAGAGATAAAGAGGAGAGCTAAAGTCTACCATAGTAGAAAGCCATATCATTCCCAAGGCCTGACTCCAACTTCCTCTCAGAATTTACATACATACATGCACATACACACACACACACACACACACACACATACACACACACTTTCTGGCAAGAGATTGAACTTCCTTCTAAAACAGTCCAGAAAAGACTTTCAGATGATGAGATATGAGAAGTCTTCGATGCATCATTGATTAACATATTATTCTCTGAGTGGTGAAGCTTATAAAAGTTGTGACTCACGATCTTAAAGCACTCAAACCTAGCAAGTACCAGATACCGCAAAGAATTCCAACATGGATGAGTGAAATCGAAGAGAAAAAGATCAGTGTTAAGACATGAATTCATAAAAAAAAAATCCAAAAATTAAAACATTAAGACAGAGCAGGAATCCAAAAGTAACCAAGAAAATTCCCAATAGTTATTGAGCTATATATGGCCACAATGGTGAGAGAGAATTTTTTTTATGATTTTGCTTATTTTGTATTTTATACATATAGCTCCCGAATGTGAGTTGCTATGTGTATACTGGGAACTAAACCTGAATTCTCAACCAGAGCAGTAAGCAATCTAAATTGCTGAGCTACCCCTTCAGCCCAGAAAGGATTCATTTTAACTCTCATAATCAGAAGACTTCACAAAGTTTATCACTATGGTCATTGGCATTTTGAAATTCTTGACCCATATGTCTTTGACTCTATGTTTTGTAAGTCAACAGAGCAGTGGCACATGTACCGGGCAGTGCTTGCCCATGCACAGTCCTACCCCTGCTACCTCATGTTCCTTTGTATGAGTTCTAAACTGTCCAGATGAAGCCAGTACTCCCCTGTTCCCTCACCCACTGACACTGTGAGATGACTTGTTTGTGAGAGTATCACCTCACACAAGTATCATGGGAGTAGGGTACTTGGCTAACACATATGAGGTCTTGAGTTTGATCCCAGAAGCACAAACAAGCAACAAAATACTATCGAATTATGAGATATAGCAAAAGGAATATTGTTATATCTTTGTCTTTATCTACCTGCTTTTTGAAAAAAAAATAAAAGATGCCATATTTTCACTTGTACAGATTATGTAGCAAGCCTTAATTTCAATTTAATTACTGTTTGAGAAGTGAGAATTATTTTCTGGTTCACAAATACTCAACTGTGACTAGAAAAGTTTTTTTAAAAAGTGCAGGAACTCTACATAAGCTCCCATGTAACCTTCCATTCAAAATTCCATCAGGATGATTTATATTCAAGTCCGGGATCCCACAACTACAAGTCCAGGTTCCATCCAGTGCCTTATTTCTAAGCCACAGCTTGTCTCTTGGATGAGAGAGCACTGGATTCACATCTAGCCAAATTAGACAATTTCTGACCTCAGCAAAAGACAATTTCTTGTAGACCTAGACCCTCCCCAAAGCAGCCATGGTGTATTTAGAGGCTTAGTGGAGTTTGGGCCAGATGAATAGAGGCCCCTGTATCTAAGTTCAGGTTAGAGCTACACCTTCTCTAGAAGGCATAAGACCCCACAAGTGGATTCTGGGGCCAGTCTTGCTTTTCTTCTGTGGGGATGTGTACAGGAAACATCTTCTCTGGAAGGGCACAGAGCAGAGAGAAGCTAAAGGATAGGGGCAAGGAGTACTCAGAGGAAGCCCTTTCCGATGCAGGAGTCTGAGCTTTATTTTCTAAGACACCAAGGTCACTGCCAGCTGTGGAAGTAGCCAAGTCTAGACCTTGATTTTTGAAGTGGCTTCTACTTGTTTCATACAAGTTCACATCCCCCAAGAGATTTTCTTTCTTTCTTTCTTCCTCCATCTTCCTCAGGCTGTCATTTGCAGAACCATAGACCTCACTGGACTTGGTGACCTGACAGCTGCCCTTACATGGGGATTTGTATCATAAATTCCCACTAAGAGGCCCCTGATTCACATCTTCCTCACCAACTTATGCTGTCCTGTCTTTCAGACAGACACCGGTGTGCTCGCATGTGACAGGGCTGGCGGCTCTTCAGAAATGTTCTGTGAACTTAGTTGCCAGGTGGTAACCATATTATTTCATGCTTCTTGGTAACTTCTGTGCAACACAATTACCTTTGACAGTTCTTGAGTGGGACAGCAATTTTCAGCAAATGTTTTCAGTAACCAAAGGCCAGGAGGGAAGGAAACGTGAGCGTTTCAGTTAAGCTTTGAGCATGGTTCTGACAGGTCTTCAGCACCTCCGTCGTGTTATAAATAGGAATTCCATGGAAATTCAGTACAAATGGAATTTGCAGAAGGGAGTGTGGCAAGGCCGATGGTTTCCATTGTATTTGGAAAAGAATGTGTCCTGACACAGGATAACAAGGCCTACCGTGACGAAGTTCTTTCCAGCCCGCCAAATACCATAGGCTGCAAGGATTTTCTTTCAGAGAGGTTTCATACTAAAGACATTTTTTTTTCTTCCTTCACACCAATTCTTCATTGAAAAGAGTGTGACATTCACTTCTGTGGTTTTCTTGGATTCACAACACCCTCAGTATTCCGCACAGTTATCCAAAGAGCATTAATCTCACTATCCAAGTGTTGACTTCCAGCCTCAGAAAAAAATAAAAAGATTTAAATATGCATAATTATTACAGGTAGGCTGGTCAAAGTCTAATTGTACAAAATGAGAGCCTGAAAGTCATATATACATACATTCACAAGAGAAACATGTGAAGTTTTTTATTTTTTTCCCCTTTTAAAGAAAGTCTAAAACAAAGCATTAGGGTCTCCAGTCACATGCTATGGGAAATAAACTGAGCTGTCCAGCCACCAAGTCACAGGTATGAAGGAGAATGATAATACACAATTGATACATCAGTGGTTTGCAGGCCTGGTGGGATAGACTATAAGGCCACATGGCTATAGCTACACCCATAGAACATACTATGACTCACTTGCCCTTGGCCGGCTACCCAGCAACATTTCCCTTTGACACACCCAAGAGGAGCCGGGTCTCTATTCTCATTTCATTAGCCATGTTTTACAGGCCAGCTTGCTTTTGATCTTGGGTGACTAGACACACGATATCATCAGCTCTAAATCAAGCCACATTTTTACTCTTTCCTCCAAACTGGTCTCCTTGGTGAGGACAAGAGCAGTTAATCCCTAACATGTTGCAGATTGTGACATCTCCTAGTACGTCATTTTTATCTTCTTTATTTACTTAGCAGCCACTTTGTCAATAACAGCTGTTGGCCTTTCCTTTAGACTCAAAGGATAAAAGATAGAAATTTGATTGTAAACGTTGCCTCAAAGTTTAAAGTTAGATCATTATCAATTCTTTTTCATACTTATCTGTGATTTTAAAGAGGGGGGAGCACTGAAATAAAGAGATGATACGGTGGTTAAGAGCATCTGCTGCTATTGTAGAAGACTTGGGTCAAGTTTTGAGCACCTACATAATGGCCTGTAATGCCCATTCCATGGAATCCAGAACCTTCTTCTGGCCTCTGCAGGCCACATACAGACAAGCAGACACTCACACATATGCATTGGGGAAAAAATAAACTTCCAGAAATAGAGACCAACAATCCAAAAGCTGATTTACACAGGGTGGTATGGTGGTTTGTCTTGATTGGTAACCAATAGGATGTGGAATCACCTAGGAGACACACTTCTGAACATGTTTAGGGTGTTTTAGAGATTTAACCAAGAAGGAAGACCTGCTCTTAGCATGGGTGATCTACCCACTGGGGTCCTAATCCAGATTTTAAAAGAGAGAGAGATAATGTGGGCTGAGTATTTAAGTCTCTTTCTCTTCCTAACTGCATCTGTAATCTGCCTCACATGACTGATGTCACACTTTCTGCTAACACAACTCCCTCTCTCACGGGCTTCAAACCACAAACCAAATTAAACCCTTCCCATCTTCAGTTACTTTTGTCAAATGTCATGTGACGGCAATGAGAAAAATAATGACACACACAAAAATATTTATGGATATATGGTCTTTGTTTCATGTATGTTGACTATCAGACAACCACATGGTTTTAGAAGTGCAAGAAAAGGCTATAGGCAGACATCACACACTGTTAGTCAAACAGTTCCTGGACCTTACTCAATACAGAAGCAGACTAAAGTTTTTTATTCAACTCCTTTAAAAGTTATAGGCTTTGGTGTTTACTTTCTTATAAAGAAGTAGAATATGTTCATGACAAAAAAAATCAAACCAAAAGAAAAACAAAAACTTAAGGATTTAAAACTGTCCTATAAGAGCTCTGTCGGTTAGGCCAACACATTCCCTAATACTCTTTCATTTAGCTCTTTATGCTGAAGAGTCTGAAAAAGGCCAATACTATTATCAGTCAAGTTAGACAGTCAAGATGCATTTCTAGACAATTAAATAAAGGAAAAAAATATCTGAAAAAAATTCAAGGTTCTACCACTTCCCTTTCTAGACAGGAACTGCAACAGCAGTTCTGTCCATGAGGACAGAAGCCACTATGATGAAAGCAAAAGGTGGGACAAAGAGGAGAACTGCACAGCTAGACCCAAGTCAGCACTGCTGACTTCCAAGTGGAGGAAGCCATACCAGTTTACGTTGAACAAAGCTAACTGGGTTTTTTTGTTTGTTTGTTTGGTTGGTTGGTTGTTTGGTTGGTTGTTTGGCTGGTTGGTTTTTCCTGTCAGGTTAAGTTTTGTTAGTTGATAACTTCAATTGTAGACAAAATTGGTATCACTGGTATCACAGATACCTTGTTCCAGGGGTTTTGGTTCTTGACCCAAGTCAAATACATATCTTTGTTTACACAAAGCCTCCTTAACTTCAATAATAGTTCTGCCCTTTTAATAATGAAGATAACTGATATTCCTGTAGTAATTCAATTTTCATTATCTTACTATTCTCCATTTTGAAACTAAAGAAACAGAAGTGCTAAGAGGTCAGAAGTCGCCCAGGAAGGTGTTAGGGTTGCAATTCAGACGTTGTGCTTATACTTATACTACCCACATTCAAGCCCTGTGACACTGGGACTTCTACCACAAGGTATAAATATCTATGTAAACCTATAGGTCTGGCAATGCAGAAACAGCTCTCCATTCTCAAAGCCAGCTGTGCTATTAAGCAAAGGCATTTCCTCAGCAGCTCACCAGCCTGAACCTCATAGACCTACAGCTCATAATTGCTGTGAATAGAACTTCCCGTATCATCTCGGTAGCAGGAAACTAAGCCGTTAGCCCTTGTTGGCCCTCTACAAGCAAAATGTGTTCCTCTTCCTATTCGAGTCATCACCCATCTCTGTGAGCAGGCCTCAACTATATTCTTTAAACATATGGACCAAAGCTTTAAATGTGGCCTTCAGCTTTCCTCGGGGCTGAGTTCAATCTAACTACACTTACTAGTATCAGTCCTGTTTTCAGACTGGTGGCGTTCTCAAACTATTGAAAATAAGTTTTTAGGACTACATGAGATAAAGGGAGATTAGGAGGTGAAGTTCCCATGGCATGGTTTCACGCATGCTTTTAGCAATCTCTGTAGTCTCTTCCAGCTGTATAACTACCTCAAAGGATTCAAATAGCACTCTCTGTAGATTTACAGTGATACATCATTTTGGATGATCTTTAGAGTAATCCTAAGGAGCTGGGATAGGAACCCTAAATTTAGTGGATCTAAACAGCCACTGTCATCCCACTTTAAGATAGATCCTCTATCTGGGTAAGTTTGGTCTTCACATCTAACCTGTTTAGCTAACTTAGCACGGCTGTGATGAAATGAGGGGTCACCTGGTAACCAGCTGTTCTGGGATGACCACCTGCCTAGAGGTTGGATGACGGTCAGCCTCTGCAGTGGAATGATTAGCCACATGTCTGTCACTTCCCAGCTGGCCATCTTGAGCTTGTTCATGAAGTGGCTACAAGAGAGTAAAAGGAAGTGTGTAATGCTCCTTCAGGCCCTGGCTCAAAAACTGGCAAATGTTTAACTCATCCACACTCCAACAGATAAAGCAAGTCACAAGACAGCCCAGGTCCAGTCCATGAGGATCCAATGCAAGAGGTTTATCTCTTGACAAGAGGAGCTGCAAAGTCATGCTCTGGACTAAGAATGTACAGCCATTTTAGCAACAGATGGCAGTATCCAGTTTTCCAGCGCCACACAGATAGGCTGGCCTTCCCAAGTACTCTTTGCCCCAAACCCAGACTGAGTTTATATTTCTAGCAAGGCACATACTGCAGGTCTGTATGGGTTGTTTGTCTTGCATTTTATTTTGACTATTAGCTAATTCCAGTGTATACCTCTCAGAGAGAGAAGTGTCCTATATGTCTGCCATATAAATTAAGACACATTAAAGAGCACTGCTTGTCAGAGACCTTAGAACCTGCCAGGGACAGTCAGTAGAGACTGTGATGAGCATTTGAGGTCCTGGTGGCCACTCTTCCTTCTTAAGTGGGAACCCATCACTGCCACAAAGTTGTACAAGGTATGATGATGGTCACTGTTGTCTAGCTGGCTGGGGTTGACAAAGTAATTTCAGTTCACCCTCTAACAGAAGAAAATCCCAGACTGAAGAAAGTGTGCAACTCCTGGCTCACAGATGACAGTATCTGGCTCACACTTGCATGTTTGAAGGTTTGACACAAGTTAAGAGAGGTTGTCAAAGGACTTGGAATGTCTGGTTTTTAGAACCATGTTGCCCCCTCTGGACAGGAATGAGGAGGGGCCATATGTCCCAACAGGGTGCTTCCTTAGGAAGTGTGTGTTGGAGGCAGGGTCAAGGAAAGGGCTAGTGCTCCATTCTAGTCACTTCTGCCCTTTACAAAAAGTCATGTGAGGCCAGGACAATGAGAAACTACAGAATACAGTTGCCAGAGATACAAGAAAGAATGTCTCAAAGGGAACAAAAACTGGCCCTCCTGTGCTTCGCTGGCAGATCCTCTGGGAACAGAGCCTTCTCTTGAGGAGATGTTGTAACATGGCTCAGCTGCCGAAGGGTCAGGGAAGGGTCCTGGCCAGCTGTGGCAAGTGTTCCTTCACTGGCCCTTGCCTCAGACATAGTCGTAGAGTCCCCGAAGCATTCTTGTGTGAGTGGGCAAATAAGCAAGTTCGTATCCAACAGTCCCCACCCACACACAGGTATTAAATAAAGTCCGGCAAGAGGCCAGTATCTGATATGCCTGGAGGCCCCCATGGAGATGCCAGAGCCTCCACCAAAACAAGCCACAGCCAGCTCAATCACCATTCTCCAAGAGAGCAGACTCAGCACAGCCTCAGGGAAACACAGTCTGGCTTTAGATAAAGGTCCTACTGGGCCTTGTTCCCCAGGTTCTTGTTTTTGGCTCTAGAGACAATGCTGAGTTCAGTTCCTTATAAAGTTTCCAGATTTGAAAGCCAAGGAGACTCCCCAAACCATACCTGGCCCAGAGAATAAGCAAAACAAATGCATGCACTTTCCGACTCTGCACTTCATCCTGAGGGTTCAGTTCTTTGGTCAGGAGCAGCAGGGTGGGACCTAGCACTGCGGCTCCCACTTTCCCTGCAGGAACATTCTCTTCATTTAAAGGCACCTCACACAGGTCCTGAGATGGGAGGTTCAGCCTCCGACCTCTGAGAATCTCCCTCCACCTCCTTATAGCTCCATATCCCTTTCCCATTGACAAAGCATCTACTTTGGCCATCTCAGCAGAAGACTGTGTCCAACCTTTTACAATCCCAACCAATTGAGTCCAGTCCTGCAGAGTCCAAGATTGGGGCAGATTCCCAAACCTAACCAGCAGCCCCTTTTCAAGACCCGTGTGCTAATTGCTTTCTTGTTTCTGTGAGAAACTACTTGACAAAATCAACAAAGGGGAGATCTATTTTGGCCCATGGTGTGAGAAGATACAGGATCCATTATGGTGGAAAAGCATGGTAGCAGGCGTGTGATGGGCGTTGTCCATTGTGTCCATGGTCAATAAGCTGAAAGAGATGAAGGTTGGTGCTCAGCTCTCTCTTCATTGTATTGACCTTAGGACCCAGCCATGGAATGATGCTGTCTGTACTCAGGGTGAGTCTTCTTTCCTTAGTTAAACCCACTGGACATGTATACACATATACTCCAAGAAGTGTGTCTCCTAGGTGATCCTAAAATATTGTCCAGTTAGCAATAATGATTAACTACTGTGCCCTCCACTGGTCCCTCCTTCCTACCCGACTTTGCGACTTCCATGTAGAGACCCCACTAAGAAATGTTGCCACAGGTGGTGCCGTCATCGTAGATATCAACAATTCTGTTTTTCTTGACAGCTTCATCCTAGATGAATTCCATATGTGTTTGCTTTTTATTGCTGTTTGTTTTTGTTTGTTTGCTGTTTTGAAGAATATTCTCATCTCTGACATTCAATTGACTTTTTGGTTGCATCACGTCAGCATGAATGTCACTGTAGGCTGAAGAGAAGTGTGACTTACAGAAGGCCAGGAGGACCCTTGATCTTGACCTCCAGATTCTGGGAGACAGCTATTGGGATGGTTTCAAAAATATGGAATTTTAGCACTCTTCCATAGTCTCTGTATCAGCTCCTGTCTTCAGGATAATGGACTGTTGTGGAAGTATAAACCAAATAAACTCTTCCCTCCCAAAACTACCTGGGTCATGGTGCTTTATTATAGCAATAGTGCCCCTAACCAAGACCAGATACATACTGATTTTTTTAAAGTAGCAGTAATCAGAATATATTTTTTGGCTGACCACCATTGGAGTCTACCAATGGCCAGGACAGGCCCCTCAGTCTGACTTAGGAGGCAACTTCAGAGCACTGCAGTTTCTTTACCTTTTCCTTTCCAGTCTAAGCATTCCTGACCTCTGAAGGATACCAAAGAAATGTGGGTTGCCTCTCAGAGTGCCATTGCATACATTTAATATCATGACTATATATATGGCTCTGGCTTTGCATCCTTACAAAAGAGAGGTTGGTCTGGTACACACATTTCTGAAGATGACTGATACAACTTTGGATTTCTCAGTATCACCAGTGTCTGGATGGTGGACCCTGGGTTTAGAGAAGGGAGGACACCATCAGCTTGAGAGCTGAGCTCAGCCCAACTATCCTACCATTTCACCAAGCCTGGTGCATTTTGCCTAATTCAGACTGAGACTGAAGGAACAGTTGAAGAGTTTGAGAAGGACTTGAGGAGACTGACCCCCAACACATACACACCACTATAATATCTTCTTCACATGTTGGTCATGTCTAATGAAAATATTTAGCTCTATCCTAAGCTATGAAAAGCAAGTGAGCAACAGGAGTGATTGACCAGCACTCTGGCTCCGAAATCCTGGAGGGAGCTAAGGGCTACTGCCCCTCTGACAGAGGCCTTGCTCCAAACACAAATATTAGCCTTGGCAACCTGCTTGTCTCCTACTTCATGACTTAGGCAGTGCCTTGGGGGGGGGGGGGTGGGGATCATGCTTAAGTTAGAGTTGGGGAAGAAAGATATGAAAGGGCGGGGGAGAAAACATTCTCTGGAACAAGGTGAGGTTTAATTTTTATTGGTACTCGTCCTTAAAACCCGTAAAGCCTACTTTCTATTCAAATCCCAGTTGCTCCTGGATCCTCATCCAGAAAATGGGAAAATAAAAATGTCAGTGCCTGGATTTGGGACAAAGTTGGCAAAACCACTGTGTCAGCCTCTAACCCTACAGTTCAAGGCTGTAAGCTCTGAGGAGTAAGACCCAGCGATGGAAGACCTGTTTGCATCATGGCCTGCTCCCATGTAGACTACAGCCAAGAAGCGTAGAGGGTCTGTCCCCCGTGCCATGGTTGAAGCAAGGTATGAGTGCCACGTCAGGGGTTAAAAGCTCAGAGGATGAAAACACAAAGCCTTCTCAGGGACCTCAGACTTGTCATCTGCCTGGGTCACAAGCAGTGGGGCTTTTGAAACTGGAAGCCCCTGACTTCAGCAGCCACTTGAGCTTCAGGAAATCCAGGAAAATATACACAATCGCTGTCATGTCTTCCTTCTGTGATTTCTGCCATGGTTAACTCAACTTACTTAGGCTACATAGTTTAATGGGGGTGGGGTACAGAGGGATTCCAGGAAGGCTTTTCAACACATACCATTTAACACAATAATTCCATGGTTTCAGTGGGTTTTGCCCCTTTTAAAAAAGGGTTTCAATATGTGGTGCAGACCAGCCTTGAACTTTCAATAGTTCTGCCTCACTTTTTCATATCCAATGACTTGTATGCGATGCCATGACCATCTATGATTACAGGCATCTTCCACCAACTGAGCCTGTGCTGGAATCGTAGGCTTCTCTCTTGCCAGCAGGACTACCCTGCAGTCTGAACCGTGTAGACATCCAAATATGCTTACAAATTGAAAAAATGAAATGACTATGACATGTATATGTATACATAGATATGTATGCCGTTACACACACACACACACACACACACATCAGGCAAAAGGCAAAGCTATGTCTTAGAAAACCTAATGTGAAAACCTAATACAGTAACTAAAGAGAGGGTTACAGCGTGTGTAGTAAAATACTAAGAAGAAGGGATCTATGCCATATCCACCATATGCCATCATTACAGAATGAGGAAGTCCTCCTGGGACGCACATGTCATACCCACATGAAGACAGTAGAAGAAAATTCTGTGGAGGAAGGCCTTCCTTGCTTGTCTTCCACGTTTGTATTTTGACTCACAGAATAAAAGCTTCTCCCAACTCATCAGCTCTTTGGGGGCCATTGTGGAAGTGGTATCCACCAGTGACACTGATACTGTCACAGCAGCACACTAATAGACAGAAGTCATTCTGCTTAAACCTAAGACAGAACCTCACCCTTTCCTGGTCTCTCAGGCATACTCTAATACAGTAGCCCTTCTTCCTGATAACCCAGGTCCAACGACACCTGTCATTCTGATTTCAGCTTCTCAGAAAACCAGCCCAGCTTACCCTGAACTCCAGTCGCCTCCACCTGGGGGACTGATAAAGCAGGTAACTTTAATTCCATTTTATTCAGTGCCTTATTAGTGTTATCTAGTCTCCTGGAGGGGGAAAAATGTCAGTCAATAAACCCTTTCTAAACCCAATGTGACAATGGTAGTTGCCTGAGAGCTTGCCCCGACCCAGAAAGCTGGCAATGTTGGGGACTATTTCTTGTTGTCCCGGCTGGAGCAGTGAGCAGACGGGTTTGTGACTGGTTTGATGGGTCGGGAGCGGAGATGCTGGTGGGAGCACAGTCGACCATGCACAGACACCCCTCACCAGAAAAGACTCATTCAGCCTAAAATCTCAGGGCACTGACAACATTGAGGGCCCCTGGTCTTGAGCATGCTCACTGAGGTGCTTTCCTTTTTCCATGTTTCTACATTTTATACAACATTGGCTTGTTAACTCTCTTAAGAAACAAAAGCTACTTTACATTTTAAGCTGAAATGGTTAGCATAACAAAACATCTGCTGTGACCAAATATTCATATTTATTGATGAATAAGATAATAAAAAAGGTGCCTACCAACAACTTTTGACAATATTTGGAAGCATCCCTAGACTAGAAGTGGAGAAGAGAGGTGGGAAATTTGGAAGAATCCATTTATAGATATGCATTGCTAAGAGGGGGTGTTAAAGAGGAGAGAGGAGGGAAGGGGAGAGGAGAGAAGAGGAGAGGAGAAGAGGGGAGAGGAGGGGAGGGGGGAAAGGAGTGGAGGAGAGGGGAGGAGAGAAAGAGAGGAGAGGAGAGGAGGAGAGGAGAGAAGAGGGGAGGGGAGGAGAAGAGTAGGGGGAAAGGGGAGGGGAGGGGAGGAGAGGAGAGGAGAGGAGAGAAGAGGAGAGGAGAGGAAAAGAGGGGAGGGGAGGAGAGAGGAGGGGAGGGGAAGAGGAGAGGAGGGGAGGGGAGGGGAGAGGAGGGGAGAGGAGGGGAGGGGAGGAGGAGAGGAGGGGAGGGGAGGAGGAGAGGAGGGGAGGGGAGAGGGGAGGGGAGAGGAGAGGAGGGGAGGGAGAGGAGGGGAGAGGAGAGGAGAGGAGGGGAGGGGAGGGGAGGGGAGAGGAGAGGAGAGGAGAGGAGGGGAGGGGAGGGGAGGGGAGGGGAGGGGAGGAGGAAAAAGAGAAAAGGAGGGAGAGAAGGGGAGAGAGACAGAGAGATGGCGAGACTAAGAGACTGAGAGAGAGGCAGCCCCTAGAGATAAAGGTTTTGTCTTGGCTTCCACCCCCATTCACTCAGATGTGAATTTTTAGCTCCTAAGACCTGGTGAGGGAGGAGTACGTGCCGAGAGCTCCCAGGTCTGCTCTGTAGGAGCATTATGGCTGTTCAGTCCTAATTAAAAGGCTCCCTTTGTGTCCTCAGAATTTCCTGACATAGCACAGGGCTTTATTTTTGGCTCTGAGCATCTATGGTGTTTCCTGTTTTCTAGCCGGTTTAATGGCATCTAACGCGTGAGTTAGGATAGCCCGGAGGAACTGTGTCCCTTGCTTGCTTTTGTATCCTCTAAGATGACTCTGAAGCCACAGCAGATTAAGTGTATCACATGAGAACCAGCAACCCTGATGTGCAAAACACCCGTATCCCACCACCTCCTGCACGTTGGTATTTTTGACAGTCCTCAATTAGAGAAACAGCGTTAACTTCAGCCTGTCATTTGTGTGGGCTAAGCTGTTTGAAAACTCCACGAAGGAGCAGCCAGCAGTGGGAGGATGGGTTCCCATAAACAGATGATGGAACATCAATGTCTGGAAGACACAAGCTATGATTTGTTCCCTGAAGCCTTTTGAGGGGCACAAAAATCAGCCTCCTTCTTCCTCAGCTCTACTACAGCTGTCTCACTGCCTGGCTGCTGCTCTCAGATGCTCTGTGGGGTGCCTGGTTCCAGGCCCATATCACTGCAAATGCAAAAGTTGCAACATTTACCCCCAAGTACAAAGATTTGCTGGCTATGACATTATATATTTTTTGGGTGATATGACATGTTGCTTTTGACTTTAGGACAGTTAATATTTCCACAAAGGTCACAAAGACCATCCTGTGATGTGACATTTCATCAAGACATGATTGATGGGTGGTGGCATGGGAGAGAAAGCACAGAAAGAACAGAAATGAAGAAAGGATAGAGAGCAACCTCTGTACCCTTGTCTTGACCCTCTAATATTTCATAAGACTATCACCAAAATGCTGAGATCGGAAGGAAACCCTTGCACATGCAACAGGACCATCAGTATAGAAGTCTTCAAAATACCTCTTAGAAATAATAAATGTGTATCACTTCTGGACCATGTCTCATGATTCCATTAAATCAGCATTTTTGACACACTTAAAGGAATGGCTCTGTTGGATTCTTGTATTCCGGAGCTCATCTGAAATGTGCCGATGCATGGGCGAGACTATCTATATGAGTGGAAAATCAAAATCTGTTGTGCATGTGCTCACTGTGAAGGCAGTAATTTAAAAGTCATAGCAGATATATAGGCTTAATAAGGATTATTCTTAGATTTTCAAGGCTGGGGAGATGGTAACATTGATAAAATTCCTGCTACACAAGCATGAGGACCTGAGTTCAGATCCCCAACACCCAAGTAAATATTAAGCCTGCAACATGTTTCAGTAACCCCAGCAGTGGGGAGGAGGGTGGCAGAAACAGGTACAAACATGGAGGGCACTGGTCAGCCAGCCTAGCTCCTCAGTGAGCGCCCAGTTTGGTAAATATTCACCTCTATTGTACACACATGCACCCTGACACACTTTTTTGGGGATTTTGATTAAAACAAGTGTACATCTTTTCAGGATAGCACTTCCCAAGAGATGATGGATATGTGTCTTGGGGTGGGGTTGGGAAAACACCAGTTGCCTGATGGGTGGTAGTAGAAGTGAGCCTATGTCTTTTCAAACTAAGTTAAATAATGCAAAGGTAAATCATGTTATGATGGTTTTAGTCTTGTGTTAAACAACCAACCAACCAAATAAACAAACAAACAAACAAATAAATAACCATGATGCTTCTCAGTGCCTTTGAGACATTGCACAAACACTGAAGGATTGTTTTAAATAATGCTAAAACACAAAAACTCAGAGAGACAGATTCTCTGTAATTGTGACGGCTTGAATGAAAACGGCCCACATGGACACACAGAGAGCAGTGCTATGAGAGGTGTGGCCTTGTTGGAGTAGGTGGGGCCTTTTTGGAGGAAGAGTGTCACTGAGGGTAGGCTTTGAAGTCTCAGATGCTCAAGCCACGCCCAGTGTCTCACTCTTCCTAATGTCAGCTGATCAGAATGCAAAACTCTCAGCTACCTCTCGGTGCAGTGTCTACCTGCATGCCACCATGTTTCCTGCCATGATAACAGTAGACCCTGAACTAACTCTAAGCCAGGTCCAATTAAATGTTTTCCTTGATAAGAGTTGCCTTGGTCATGGAGTCTCGCCACAGCAATAGAAACCCTAAGACAATAATCCAGCCCCTGGCCACTTCACATCATTTTCCATTATTCAGAGGGACTTGGAATGTTCCCACCATACCTTGCTTTATCTATTAACTGCACACAGAACACTATCTCTTAATATAAGAAAAAGAGGCATTTCCTTCTTATTACAGGGTTTCCTCAGGATCATTAAAGTACCTCCTCTGTAAGTTTGTTTTGTCTACGTGTCTTCTCTCTTTATCCTGAGTTACTTAGCTTTCTGGTTGTAGTATCAAAACTATCTGACAAAAAAATTTGAAAGATGAAGAATTTATTTTGCCTCATAATTTCACTCAGCTGTATTGTATCTCAGCCTGCATAGTGAGGCAGAACACCGTGTGAAGGACACATGGTGAGGGAAAATGGTCTCCTCATTGTGAACAGGAGACAGGGTGGAGTAGTTTCAAAGGGGGATGGAAGCAGGATGTGTCTCTTTTCAGAGCACATGACCAGTGACCTACTTACATCCTCCTCTAATAGCACCACTTGCTGGAAACCAAACCTTCAGCACATGAACCTGTGAGACCCTTCAGGTTCAAACCATCACACCTTAATACAATTTTTACCTGACTTGCCTCATTTGAATAGTTTGTATTATTCAGCAATATTATGTATGACACTGTAGATTTAATGTGTTAGTTATATTTTGCTAACATAACTAAAATACATGCAAATTATCAAAATCAACAATAAAGAAAAAGTAAATAGTAAAATTCTATGAAAATATTATATTAGATGGAAGAACTTACATCCATTAAAATTGTTCTTTAGACTTATTAATTTTATTTATGTATATGAGTATGCACCATATGCATGCAGTGCCCTCAAAGGTCATAAAATGGTGTCATATCACCTGGACTTGGAGTTAGAGATAGCTATGGCTACTATATGGATGCTTGGAACGGAATCCAGGTACTCTGAAAGAATACGTGCCCAACTGCTGAACATCTCCCCAATCTCTATTTTATTTTATTTTATGTGTATGAATTCTTTGCCACTACGTGCAAGCCTGGTGCTCACAGATGTCAGAAGGAAGCACTAGATTCCCTCTAATTGGAATTGTGGATGTTTGTGAAGTACTGTGTGGGTCCTGGAACTGAACCCAGTTCTTCTACAAGAGCATCGAGTGCTCTTAACCACTGAGTGATCTCTTCAGTCTCCCTGTACAGTTTTTAAAAAATGGGCCATTTTAAAGCATCAGTAGAGATTTTGGAAAATAAAATAGATGAAATCTCATAGAGTTTTAAAGAAATCAAATAGATTTTTAAAACTCAAGTGACAGCACATGCTGGTGAGGATATGGAGAAAAATGAACACTCCTGCAGTGCTGGTGGGATTGCAAACTGGCACTCTGGCAATCAATCTGGAGGTTCCTCAGAAAATTTGAAATAGTTCTACCAGAAAACCCAGCTATATCATTCTTGAGCATATCCCCAGAAGATGCCCCACCATACCACAGAGCATACGATCCACTATGTTCATAGCAGCCTTATTTGTTATAGCCAGAAAGTGGAAACAACACAGATTCCCATCAACCAAAGAATGGATACAGAAAATATGGTTTATTTACACAATGGTATACTATTTAGCTATTAAAAATGAGGACATCATGAATTTTGCAGGCAAATGAATGGAACTAGAAAATATCATCCTGAGTGAGGTAACCCAGAACCAAAAGGAAATGCATAGTATGTACTCACTGATATGTGGATATTAACCAAAAATTACAAAAAACTTAGGCTATAACCCATAGACTGTAAGAAGTGTCACAAACAGAAAGGCCCAAGTGAGGTTGCTTCAATCTCACTTAGAAGGGGAAGAAAATAATCACAGGAGGCGGAGGGAGGGAGGGATCTGAGTGGGTGAAGGGAGGCGGAGGGGAAAAGGAGAACAGGATCAGGTATGGGGGCAGAGAAGGAGACAGGGCCAGGAAAACAAATGGAAATATGCAGCCTCGGGTAGAGTAGGGCCCTCTAGAAAGTACCAGAGACCTGGGAGGCGAGAGACTCTTAGGACTCAATGGGGGTGACCTTAGCCAACATGCCTAACAATGGGGAGAGGGAACTCGAAGAGTCTAACTCCAGTGGATAGACAGGGCCTCAAGTGGAGGGATGGGGTTGCTAACCCACAGTCAAATTCTTCTGACACAGAATTGTTCCAACGAAAAGAACTGCAGGGACAAAAATGGAGAAGAGACTGAGGGAAATGCAGTCCAATGACTGGCCCAACTTGGGATCCATCTCATGGGAGGTGAGGCATCAAGACATGGTACTATTACTGATGTTATGGTGTGATGGTCTGAGGTCCCTGGCACATATTCAGCAGAGGACTGTCTGGTCTGGTCTCAGTAGGAGAAGATGCACTTAATCCTTGTCTTAGATAGGGTTTTACGGCTATGACCAGACACCGTGATCAGCGTAAGTCTTATAAAGGACAATATTTAATTGGGGCTGGTTTTCAGATTCGGAGGTTCAGTCCATTATCATCAATGTGGGAATATGGCAGCATCTAGGCAGGCATGGTGCAGGCAGAGCTGAGAGTTCTACATCTTCATCTGAAGGCTGCTACTAGAATACTAACTTTCAGGCAGCTAGGATGAGGGTCTTAAGCCCATACCTACAGTAACACACCTACTCCAACAAGCCTACACCTCCTAATAGTGCCACTCCCTGAGCCAAGCATGTACAAACCATCACAATCCTTGAGAGACTTGTGGTTCCAGGGAAGGGGGAAGCCTGGTGGTCTAGAAGACAAGAGGGAGAAGGAATGGGATGAGTGACTGTAGGAGGCGGGACCTGGAAAGGAGGGCAACAGCTGGAATGTAAATAAATAAAATAAAGTCTCAAAAGAGACATGAACATCCTAGAGAAACAACAGAGGTGGTTTGAGATCCAAATGATAGTTATTCCAGATGTTTACAGAAGAGAGACAGGGTGAGGTGGGGTGGGGTGGGGTGGGGATCATCAAAGAAACAATAAAAGAAAATTTCTGTAGTTGGAGAGCATAAAAATATCCAAAGTGTCTTCTAAATAATTAGCATTCTGATGCTTAATGTAATAGAGAAGATATTCTAAAGTCACTAAAAAGGAGAGAAAGAAAGGTAACATGTTTGGGAGACAGAGTGCTATTGTCTCTAGTTACCAGCACAGTATGGTAAAAGATGAGCTACTAAATTTCAGTCAGGAGTCATCTACACATGGCCAAAGTATAAACATGGAGCTATGCTTATTCCTTAAGCTGGAAAGCAAGTGTTCCCCATGGACTCTTCCTCGTGAAAATAGAGGACATAGTCCTACAGCAGGAGAGGATGAGAAGAGAATGAAGAAGACACCATTCCAGGAGTGGGAAGGTCACAGGAGATGACAGAAAATCACTTCAGGGAAAAAAGAATGTCACAATATTCTCCAGAACTGCGTGCAAATAGGAAGGTAGAGGGCCCTCGCTGGGAGGCCTGCAAAGGAAAGAATGGAAAACTTAAATTATCCGATATATGAGATGTTTTAGTAGATATGGTGGGGAAAAGGACTAAGGTAAGCATACAAGACTGCAAGTGAAAGCAAAGCGAGGCAATGCCCAAGGACGATATCAGGGTCCTTACATGGTTCTTGTGTGCCCCAGTTCAGATGAGAACTGCAACAAACTGTGGGACATATCAGAACAGGGAGGAAGGAAAGCAGAAAGACGCTTACAAAAGAGTCATCATCTCCTTACATGATGCTGGAGGAGGTTGACACAGAATTTAGAATGGATACATCCAGAGAGAATGCAAGTCAATGAATATAAATGCCAGAATATAATGTTTAAAGAGACCTGAGTGGGACATGGGCAGTAAGGGTGGACGAGAGAAAGGGGGAAGATTCCTGTGTTTGGGAGATATATTTAATTGAAATATTATGGTAAAATATTTTATGAACAGAAAAGGAAATGTTTAAATAGGGAAAGTGAAACCATGCTTGCTGGACTGTACATCAGAAAGCATAAGATTTAGTTGTCGGGGGAAGCCATAAATTGTGGCACAACCATCTTTCTAAAGGCTCCCTCTACACACACTACCCCCAGATGATATTATGATATTATGCAAGGGAAGAGAAGAAAACCCATGGCAAGTGCCAACCATCCCTTTTGGGACATTCTTGGCTCCGCTCACAATACTGAGTCTTTGTTCCATGGTGCTTGCCAGAGTGTAGCCTTTTGGAGGTGAGATGTTTATTTTCCATGGTTAGAAAGTTTCCTACATCCCTACTCACCATACAAGTGCTGTCTGGAATTGCACAAGCCTCAGCATGCTTCCTCCAACACTGCTGTGGCAAGTCTTGGCTGCCAATCGTGTGTAACGTGCAGGCAATAGAGGTTTTGGTATGCTCCGTGAACTGGCTCTGTGTTCTATTCCAGCCAGGTAAATGTGACTGGGCATCCAGGAGGTGGGGAAACAAGTTTATTTCTTTGCGTTTAACTGCCTCTGAGCAAACCTTCCTGCTCTCCTTTCTTCCAACTCCCCAGGCCTGTTTAATTTAGACTGAGATGGCCCCCAAGCCCAGGGAGTCCTGTAAAGATCTCACCGGTCCTCATACTGGCAGCAAAATAGCTATCCTGACCCTTTGTGCAACTTTAATTGTGGTTCAACCACTTCTGCTAACCATGAGACCTCATTAGAGACCTCTGTTGTCCCATAGGCAAACTCACTATTAGTATTTCCTTCCATTTTTATTTCTACTGGATTTATGGGTGGAGGGGTAGAATTTCGTCCAGTAGAGGATTCACAAGAAAATGAAGTCAAAGGAGTAGAAATACAATTGGTCATCTTGCCAGATGTCCTGCCATGTGCCTGTACTGCCCAAGCACTTTGAAGTGGGGGCAGGAGGTAAGAAGATCTGAGGAGACCTTTGGCTACATAGTGAGATATTTTCTTAGGAACAACAACAACAAAAAAAAATCTGCTGGGTATGTAATGCATACTTTTATTCTTAGCCCTTGGGAGGCACAGGCAGATGGATTTCTGAGGCCAAACTGGCTTATATTGTGAGTCCCAGGCCAACCAGGGGTAGAGTAAGAGCCTATCTCAGAGAAAAGGAAAAAGCTAACAAACTCTGTATCTTGACTCTTGAATGCACTATTGAGAAATTACTATTTTCTTCTATGAGAAGATGGAGTATGTCAGTTGATAGTGTCATCGTGTCTGCAGGCTTCCCAGATTTAGCAGTGAATATCAGCAATTCTGTAGTTTTGGGGATGTCAGTTTGGTGATCAATGAATTTTCTTCAGCCTGACAATGATAGAATAAAGCTTTTAGTCATTTAACTTTACAGTTTGTTCCAGAAGATTCTTACTCAGTAAATGACTTGTCTATTTTCTTCAGACACTCCTCGGACATCTAGTGGGGTGTTCTTTTCCCCAAATAATGTACTAGCTCCTTTTCTCAGGTCAATAGATAGTTCTCTAAGATTCTCTCCCTTCTCAAAGTATGACTTGGTCTAGAGTCCACCCTTTCAGGGTGTGTCTCTCATCTAAGCCATTAAATCATTTTCTTTGTTTGTTTGTTTGTTTGTTTGTTTGTGCCAAGATTCTTTGTGCCAAGGCTGAAAAGTCTGCTTTAAGCCACTCAAAACCAGATCTGAATCTCTACTCATATCCACCCTTGACCTTTCTTTCCCAAGAGTCTTCCACAGTGGTACTGTCTTTACAGTGAGTCAATGACCTCAGCTTTGTTTGATTGAGTCTGCCTGCCCTGGTCCTTTGGAGGAGCTGGCAAATGACAACCATATGCAGGTTTTTACTTCATTCCTAGACCCTCAACTGTTGGCCTGGTGGTCCTGTTCTGAAGTTATTCATTTGTGTATTCATGCAAGCAAATCCTTTTGTGTTCTGCTGTGAGGCAAAGGGATAAAAGAGTCTTGGTTCCTCATCCTGTGTAGTAAGGTTGATACTCATCCACGAATCAGGAAAACATAAATGGCTATAAACTGTTCAGTGCCAAAAGATGGGTGAGAGCACGGGAATAATTATTGGCCCTACTTTCAGACGTCTACAAAGGCTGAGCTAGGATGAATCCAAATCTCTGAGGAAAGGAATAAACAGGAGGACTTCTTCAGTGGAAAGACTCACCCATTAGCCTAAAAAACAATTAACACGCTCTTCCATTAGTCTTCCATTCCTTAGCTTCAGGATCAGATAACTATTTTGTTTCTCCTAGCTATTTGTCTCTCACAGAAAGGAAAAAGAGAGCTAAATGTGTTTCAAATAAGAAGAGCACCAAAGAGAAAAGCAAATTTATGTCTCCCGTTGTTAAGCTCATTCTTTTTCCCTGAAATGTAAGAGGAAAAAGCTTTGGAGGACAGCTGCCCACATTCAAAAACTGTAAAATAGCAGACCTGGAATGTTCAGTCCGAGGTGCTTATTCAAGAGAAAGGATATCTACATAAAGACAACTATATGTGAGTATCTACAGCAGTGCTATCTTCCTTAGCTCAAGCAGAAAACAACATAGTTTAACAGTAGAATGGATAAATAAGTGTGGTAAATTCAAACAACCTGAAATTCTATAATTAAGAAAATTAATGATCTTTTACAGTGATTTTCAACCGTCCTAATGCTGCACCCCTTTAATGAAGTTCCTCCTGTTTTGGTGTCCCCTACCATAAAATTGTCTTTGTTGCTACCTCATAACTGTAATTTTGCTTCTGTTAGGAATTATAATGTAAATCTCTGTGTTTTACCAATGGTCTTAGGTGACTACTAATCCTCAAATGAGTTGTGGCCCACATACTGAGAACTGCTGACCTATTGTTATATATAGCAATATTCACATATCTTAAAAATAATAAAATTGTCCAAACACTAATAGATACATATGATTCTATTTGCCTGTGATTCTAGAAGACAAAACTAATTTATCATGAACCAAATGCATCAGTGATTGCCTAGGATAAAGGGCCTGACTACAAAGGGTGAAAATAATAAGATATTAATATGTTAGTTTGTGCACTGGTTCCTGACTCAATGTTTCTTTTTATTTTTCAAGTCACAGGAAATATTTTTTATTGGAATAAGAATTGGTCAGAAAGGAACCACCAAACTAATTTCCAGAGTGGCTGTACCAGCCTGCAACCCCACCAGCAATGGAGAAGTGTTCCTCTTTCTTCACATCCTTGCCAATACATGCTGTCTCCTGAATTTTTGATCTTAGCCATTCTGACTGGTGTGAGGTGAAATCTTAGGGTTGTTTTGATTTGCATTTCCCTGATGACTAAGGATGTTGAACATTTCTTTAGGTGCTTCTCAGCCATTCAATATTCCTCAGGTGAAAATTCTTTACTTAGCTCTGTACCCCATTTTTAGTAGGGTTATTTGGCTCTCTGGGGTCTAACTTCTTGAGTTCTTTGTATGTATTGGATAGAGGACCTCATTATACCACTCCTGGGCATATACCTAGAGGATTCCCCCAGCATGTAATAAAGACACATGCTCCACTATGTTCACAGCAGCACTATTTATAATAGCCAGAAGCTGTAAAGAACCCAGATGTCTCTCAACGGAGGAATGGATACAGAAAATGTGGTATATTTACACTATGGAATACTACTCAGCTATTAAAACAATGAATTATGAAATTCTTAGGCAAATAGGTGGAACTGTAAAATATCATCCTAAGTGAGGCAACCCAGTCACAAAAGAACACACATGGAATGCACTTACTGATAAGTGGATATTAGCCCAGAAGCTTGGAATACCCAAGATACATATCAAATGATGTCGAAGAAGAAGGAAGGAGAGGCCCCTGGTCCTAGAAACAGTGTAGGGGAGTACCAGGACAGGGAAGTGGGAGGGGGTTGATTGGGGAACAGGGGGAGGGAACAGGGCTTATGGGACTTTTGGGAAGGGGGGAACCAGGAAAAGGGAAATCATTTGAAATGTAAACAAAGAACATATCTAATAAAAAATAAAATGTAAACAACCAAAAAAAAAAAGAAATTAATGTTACTAGTAAAACCAGTTTAGAGTTCTATAAAAATGTAAACTTTGACCCAATGTTTCTAAAGCTCTTGCAATTTCCTAGAAACACAGGTGGACCATCTCTCCATCATATAGTTGGCTTTCAACCTTGATTTCTTAAAACTTCTAAAACCTTTATGATTTCCTGAGAGGTGGGAACATCTTACATGGAGTGCTCAATTCCCTTAGAATTTTGTTTTGCAGGGAAAAAATGGGTTTTTGTTTTGGTTTTGTTTTGTTGTTTTGTTTTTCCCTAATGAGGTAACTAGAGGCATGGCTGTGGATGGAACAGCTCACCAGAAATAAGCCACAATGAAAAGCCTGGAGTGTTCATCCCCCACTACCCCAAGCACACACTTCTCAGAGAAAGGAGGAAGACTGTAACTTGGGTTAGTAATCAGTCATGCTATATGATGAAGTCTGGTCCATGGGTTCTGAATTGGGAAACATATCCCCTGCCAGAGGAGTGGCGGGCCCATGCCAACTCTGTTGGGATAAAAGCTCTTGTGCTCAGAAATCCTCAGACTCTGCCCTGTGGATCTCTTTAAATGGCTAATCATCTGCATCTCATTGTGTCTCTTGATAACAAGCCACTCTAGCAAATAAATGCACCAGGAAGAGGAGGTCATGGAGACCCTGAATCACAACCAGCCAGCCAGCCAGACAGACAGACAGATGCATTAGTAATAACATACTATTTGAAATAGGATCTGAATGAAGAAAAGGCATTGAACCCTCAACCCATGGGATCTAGTACTGTCTCTAGGCAGACTTGTCAAAATTAAGTTAAATTAGAGAATACCCAGTTGATGTATAATAAAGAACTCTTTGGTGTGTGTTGAGGGAGCATCCCTATATATCTGGTAATAGAATTGTGATGGATGACATGTAAGAACTAGGGGAAAGAGTTTGATTTTGTTCTCACAGTGTCATGTCTTAGTTTTCTGTTTTTGTCATAAAACACCATGATCAAGGCAAGTGATAAAAGAAAGCATTTAATTTGTGTTTCAGAGGATTAGCATTTATTACCATCATGGTATTAAGGAAGATGGCTGGCAGGCATGGCACTAGAGTAGTTGTTGAAAGTTCATATCTTGTAACTAAGTGGGGAAGAATAGCAATGAGCTTTTGAAATCTGATAACCCACTTTCAGTGACACTCCTCCTCAACAAGGACACGCCTCTAATCCTTCCCAAATAGTTCCACCAACTGCGGCTCAACTATTCTAATACACTAGTCTATCAGGGCCATTCTAATTCAAACAATAACATTCATTAAGAGACACTGGGTTAATTTCTGAGGTGATAGAAATGCTTTATCTCTCTCACACACACATACATAGACATACACACACAAACGCATTTTTCAAAGTCCAATAAACTATACATTTAACATGGATTTATTTATTTATTCACTTAGATAGAATTTACTTTTAAAGCTGCAATAAAATCTTTGAAGTAGTACTACCATCTTACTAGACAAATGTTACTACCATCATTTTATAGAAGAAAGGAACTTTCAGACATCCAACTCAGGGTTTAAGTGATGCACTTGTTCACTGTGAACATTGCAGACCTTTGGGGAGTAATGGAGCCATTATAAGGAGTGCAGGCCTAAAAGAAAGAAAAAGAAAAGAAAAGAAAAGAAAGAAAAAGAGAAAAGAAAAGTAAAGTAAAAGAATAACAAAACAAACAAAAAACCCTGCCCAGACACATAGTGCCATGATTTCACAAAGACATTTTTTGAGGCTGGAGAGGAGCTCAGCAGTTCAGAGCACTGGCTATTCTTTAAGAGGACCAGGGGTTGATTCCTAACAGCCACACAGTGGTTTATAACCCAAGGAATCTAATGCCTGCTTTTTGGCCTTCACAAGTACTAGATATGCACATAGACAAATATATGCTAGTGAAACATTGACATATAAAAATGAGTTTAGGAGGAGACTTTTAGCCATAGTCTATTACAAACTATGTTTTCTTTGCAACAACAACAACAACAAAAAAATTCAGGTGTGGTGGGAAATATCAGCAATCCTGTTCTTAAGAGGGAGAAGCAAGAGGGCTACAAGACTAAGGCTATCCTGGGTTACACAAAAAGAGTGTGTCTTAAAACCTAACAAAGATAAAATTTAGGTACTGACTTTATATTGTTGAGTGTGAAATGTCCTTCAAGCTTTTGACACCCCCCCCTCCGCTAAATTAGGTCAGCCTTAAGGTTGACTAGCTGGAAGAAGCTGGCCACTGGGGACAGGCCTTGAGATTTGATAGCAAAGCCCCAGAAGGAATGTGGAAGAGTCGGCAACTGTGCACTAGAAGCCCTGGAGTTTAGTAAGCTGAGTTTAATAGTCTTATCACAGGGTGGAAGGCCAGAATGCCAAGAAATGTGAACAGTAGAATCACAATGCCTGGAAATTCATAGGGGAATAAATACTGTATCAGAGACAGGGCTGGAGGCCATTTATGGCCCATCCTGGCACAGTGTCTAGCTGTATTCTGCCCATACTCTGTAATCTTGAAGCTAGATCCAAAAGTAATAGATGTTTGTTGAGCAATGAAATATAAGCACAGGGAAGCACTCAGGCTGTGGCATAGGTGCTGCTTACTGCTCTTCTCCATATCTATAGTGAGAATGAGCCACAAGAGTTAGAGGAAAGGAGGGAGTTCAAAACTGCAGGGAAGGTGGCCGAGAAAGGAGCTGCAATTGGTAATGAGATTGCCATCATTAACAGGGCTGAAAAAAATGGCTCATTCAGTAAAAAGCCAGACACATAGGCATGAGAACCTGTGTTTATGTTCCCAGTATCCACAAAAAAAGCCAAGCACAGTAGCAGGCATCTATAAACACAACACTGATGGGTAGAGACAAGTGAGTCCCTGGAGCCCCCTGGCCAGGCAGTCTAGCTGAACCAGTAAAATTCCTTTTCTCAAAAAAATGTAGAGAAACAGTGACATAGCTCAGCAGATAAAGATGTTTACAGCATAAAGCTTGGCAGTTCTGAGTTCAATATTCAGAATCTGTGTCAAGGCAGAGGAGAGAACTAATTTCACAAAGTCATCCTCTGACATCCACATGTGTTCTGTGGTATATTCACAGTCACATGGATACACACACACACACACACACACCATGTAAACACAGACAATAGTGTTCTTTTTATCACAAATAAGATCAACAGTGATTACAGGCCTTCTACCTGTGTCTTCACACACATATAAAAAGACATAGCACCAATAAAGAGAAACATTGTGCACTTGGGTAACAGGAAATGTACTCTGAGGGCAAGAACCACCCATCAAGGATTCCATATTGTGAAAGCATAGATTTATTTGAAAATAAATAGAGAAGCCAACTGAGACTGTCACAGGAGAAGTTCCCTGTTTGAAAACAACCATCTAGGAAGTCCAAGGGATCTAGGCCATATGCCACTCAGGCAGCAGAACTTGGCAGCATTATCGATAACCAGTTATGGTGTCTCTGCAGGCATCAGTCAGGAAAATGAACCGTGGAGATCTGAGAATGAAAGCTAGGTTCAAACTGACTTTATCAACCTGGATCATACACTCCAAAGAGTCTAATGCCAGGTGGTTTATTCCCAGCATATTTTAACACATCGTAATTTGGAAACCGGTTCCTGGTATTATACAAACCCTGATGCACACAGAAGTATAATTACATCAAAACACAACTCAGCATACATATCATGTTCTCCAAGAAGTTGGGAACTAAAGAAAAAGTACCTGCATTAGCTCAAGAGGCTAGATAGAGGACTGGGCTTGATTATACAGATAGTATAGAATTTATTTGTACTATTAGCCAACTCTGGTCCTGGTTGTGGAATGAGAGAGATTCTGGCCTTAACAGTCATTTAGACTATTAGCTACCTCTGGTCCTGGTTGTAGGAATTTGATATATCCTGGCCCAACAGATAATGCAGATCACCAGGCTTATTAATCATCTCCAATTCCATCTTTCTGAATGGAAGAACAGGTTTTATGTCCCTGCCTTTGAGGACAACAATGTATGCTTAATATTACCAGTTTTCCTGGAAAACTGTGGGTGCAATGACCTTCATGCCATGCTCCCTACACACAAGGTTTTACAAGCATGAAAGATGAAAGGTTGAAAGGGTCATTGAGTTGTGACACAGTTCTAGAGAGCCACTGAGGCTAGGAAATAGATGGCAGTTTTGAAGTTCCTCAGAAGCTATTTCTTGAACCTGTAAAGGGAACTTTCAAGGGAGACCTGAAAATATTGGAGAAGCATAGATCATAGGATACCCACTAAGGAAGTGTGCAGGGATAGACTGGAGCTGGCCCCAAAGAGAGGCTATCTGTTCTGCAGGTGCAGAGGGGCTGAGCGAAACATTCCCTTCGGAGCCCAGACTATTCCACTATGAACTCGATCTGCATGGAACTTCGGGATTTGGTGATTGTTCCACTGAGGTCAGGCCTTTTTTTGGCCCAGTCTTTCCTCGCTGAGTCCTCATTCCTCCTTTTGGGAAAGAATCTTTATGCCATTGCACTGGCTGGCTTTCATGTCAACTTGACACAAGCAAGGGCTACTGAGAAGAAAAACATCTTAACTGAGGGACTACCTCCATAGGATTGTCCTGTAGGCAAGTCTGTAGGACATTTTCTTGACTGATCATTAATATGAGAGGGTCCAGCTTTTTGGGCCGCCCAGGGCAGGTGATCCTGGATGTAAGAAATCAGGCCAAGAAAGCCATGAGCAAACCAGTTAGGGACATTCTTCCATGGCTTCTGCTCTAGTTTCTGCATCCAAGTTCCTGCCATGGTTTTCCTTTGATGGTGGATTATTACTTGGAAGTGTAAGATGAAACAAACCTTGTCTTCCCTGAAATTCTTTAAGTCATTGCATTTACTACAGCAATGGAAAAGCTAATTTAACCATTGCAAACTGGAAGTATGTAATTTGTTTTTTATTTTACAGGGACTCACAATTAAAAGATAGCCTGGAGTTTTAGAAGAAACTGCATCTGTTTGAACAGTGTTTATACTATTAAAGATGATGAGACTTTTGGAATTGAACTGAATACATTTAGCATTATGAAGTGACCATGGGCCCATGGGGGTCGGAGGCGTTATGCTGGGGTTTGAATGTGAAATGTCTCTCATAGGCTTCCAGTGATTGGACAGTTAGTGCCCAGCCTGAGGTGGGCCTTGAGGTCTAGTTCTATTTCCTGCCCCCTCTCTGCTTCCTGGCGGTATACATAATGTCCCATCCTTCTGCCACCATGCTTTCCCATCCGGGATGGTTTTATCTTCTTGAGCCGTCTGGCAAAGTAAATCCTTCCCTAAGTGGTTTCTTTTCAGGTATTTGATTGTTAAAATGAGACAAACAAAACCAAACAACCATCACAACAACAAACGAATACAGGAAGTGCCAGAACACTGCCCTCTGGATATGGCATGGTTATTCAATATTGTAATTAGAGCAACCATGATTAGCACAAGGGATCTTTACGAGATAGAACTCATTAAATGTTTCATAGGAGGGGATGGAGAGGGTCATTAGACCTTCACCTGAGATACTCACTCCTCAATGACTCATACTGTATATGATTCTGATCTAGTTGTATGTAGTCTAGGGTTGTGCTGGATCATATGGGAAAACAGAAGGGGAAGTGAGGGGAAAACCCACTCATGCAGTTTTCTGGAAGTTGTTATCTATGACACAATATGTACCACTCTGGGTGGGTCTTTCAGAGTTGAGGATTGCCCACACTCGTACGTAAACCCTGTGCCCATGCTCCTTTAAGTAAGACCAATAAACTTTTCTTTAAACCAAACCCGATTTAGATGAAATAATTTCTTTGGCCTTTCATCGATGTCCTCTCAGAATTCAAATAGACATTATTCATGTCTCCCTAATAAAAGTCATATAACATTAATGCTGATCTATAATATTGTTTTAAGCAGATCGAATAGCAAGACCTTCCCCAATACAAACCTATAGAAGGTAAACATCTATACAAAGCTAGTCATCTGTTTTTAGACAGGTATGAGCTAAGTTACAGTCATGGAAAAATGATTCAACTTCTTGCCTTCAATTTAGTATTAGTAAATAGCAACAAATAGTCTATGGCTGTTTCTGGATACATTCAGGACTTCTTGTCTAGGCAAAGTGAGGAGGTGGCTCAGTGGATAAAGTGCTTTCTGTACAAGCATGAAGACTAGAGTTCTGATGCTGAGTAAATTGTTATTCCTCACCCCAAACTTAGTTGCCCATTTTCCATTAGTGTTCAGGATTCACTAGGTTGACCACCTAGTCCTTCTGATTCATAGAAAAATTGACTGGGATAATGCAGCAACTGGAAGGTTCATCATGAACTTGTCCACATGAATAACAGTTGGTGCTGGTTGCTAGCCAATAGCCTGACACAAGACTGCCTTCGCATAGCTGCTTATGCTTCCATTCATCAGGCAAATTGGTCTGGAGAGGGATCATTCCAAGAGGAAAGAAAAACCATCCAATGCTCTTAAGGCCTCTGTTTTTCAAAGCAGCGAGAAGACGGATTTGGTTTAAAATCAGGGGAAATAGTGTTGACAGTCACAGTGGCCTGGATTGAGTCCATCCATCTGTAGAGAGTACTGACTGCATAGGTTCTCGGTGGACATTTGTAGAATGAAGCAATGGCTGGCATACCTGGGTGTAGATACATAGGCTGCACTACCAGCCTGGCATAAGGACTGGTGAGGTGGATCTGTGCTCAAACCCCTGGAATCTCAGAGATCTGAGATGGAAGGAGTGGAGCTGCCTCCTCCCCACCTCTAGTGCCTGCTCTGGAACACATAACCACAATCACCAACTGAGAGGAACACAGTCAGCCAGTCAGTCAGTCAGTCCGTCCGTCAGTCTGTTAGTCAGTCATTCGTGTAATGCAGGCTTGGAGTCCTTCTCCATGCAAATAGAGCATCACCAATATCCCAAACTCAGCCAATAGACAACATTTACCTGACCCCACTATCCCAAAACACTCCCCAAAGTTCATATAGTCCCTTTCCACATGGAATAAAGCACACAAGTTATTTCACCAAGGATCATCTGAGAGTGGCTGTCTTTACTGAGTGTGGGAAAAAGCACTCTCTCGAAGCATGCATTGTTGGATTGTGGACCCTCCTGTCTGGCCAGGCTCTCAATGCCTGCAGAGGCTCACATCAGAGGTGTGGCAGCTCACACCTCAGCAGCTGCCACCTCAGTGTCAAGCCACTGAGACCCTGGCTCCCTGTCCCAAGCAGGCTGCCCACACCTCTATATTCCTATTTTAAGGGCATTAATGCTCCTGGCATTCCCAGCCCTACCAGAGTCTCATGGAAGCTAATCATCCCAGAGGGTGCTTCCCTTCGGTATGCGGTACAGATAGAGACAAAGGACATCCAGAGGGAAGTGGGCAGACCGAAGACCACCCCTGGGTTCACCGCCACTAAGAGAGTGCAGCTAGAACAAGAATGTAGATATGTTGTTGGCCTTCATCTGGGTTTCGAAGAAGAGTCAGTGGACGGTTCTGAATCCAGTGCTCAACTAGCTGGGCTCAAATTGAGGCCCTGCCATCAACTATTTGAGTTTAAGACAGCCATGGAATCTTTAGGCACTTGCTCTTTTTTTTTAAAGGTAGAAATATTTAATACCATCTTCTGGTTACCATTAAGATCCAGGCACTAAAGTGAAAGCAGTGTTTGACAAACAACTTGACACTGGCACAGCTGTCTTCTCAAGTGCGCCTGCCCTTGCCCAACACAGTGTTGACAATTCACGCTTTGCACCAAAAGAAGTTGAGTGCTACCTCTAGCTTTAATTGCATTAAAAAAAACCC
Organism: Apodemus sylvaticus; assembly: GCF_947179515.1. Lineage (NCBI taxonomy): Eukaryota > Metazoa > Chordata > Mammalia > Rodentia > Muridae > Apodemus > Apodemus sylvaticus. The sequence goes on from NC_067476.1 coordinate 122,772,350, forward strand.
AAAAAACCAAAAACCAGACAAACAAAAACTCCAGCCAGCATTTTTCAGTGCATGAATATTATCTGAAAATCCTTCCTTGTGCAAGTATATTCCTTTGGAGAGGAAAAGGGGATAAAAGAAGCATAAGGAACCCCACCCTCACCTTTCCAAAATGTTATTTCTAAACTTGAATTGAGTTTGAAAGTTCATAATGGGCTCTTCATGAGTGCCATCTTCTCCACAAAACAGCATGCTGGTAAAGAGTGTGCAACATGAAGAGAATGCCATCATGCTAACTAACAGGACTGGCAAAATAAGAGTCGCTTCGTAAGGTACGGCAGAGTTTAATATTTATGTAATCAAAGTCCAAATAAACCTTCCTTCAGCTCAGACTGGGACAATCTCGGCCCAGCTTTCCAGATGTGAGGTACTTGCTCTTGTGTTTGAAAAACAAAGAGAAAGATAGAGTCTTCATCTCAGGGTTGGAGATTAAACTAGTTAACTTAGTTAACCTATGGCAAGGGCTCTGTGACATACTAAGTATGTATTAGGTATAACCATGCCACCAATTTGATTCTGGCAATGTAGTGACAGGTCATTAATACCGATCAGAGCTCAGGCACCATGGCCATTAACAGAGGAGCAGAGGCTAATGGGGTCTCATCAGATTTCCCCCACAGGATCTGTGCCTGCAATAGCCCAAGACAGATAGCATAGGTCCAGCATCTGAGCTAATGCAAGTTTCCTTCTGCCAATTAACCCGGGCTAGCCTAGAGTTCAAAGACAGACCCTGAATTTTGAGGTCTTTAATAGACCTAAGAGGGACCGATGAGGAATCTCAACAGAAGCATTGCGTCCATTGGAGGACAGCTTGAAGTGCTCTCCTTTGGTGTTCCCTAATGCTTTGCACACAGCCATTTCCCAAGACTGAATTAGAACCACACTTTCCTTTTTTATTTTTTCCTGTAATTATTCTGATTCTTTTGACAAGTTCATGTGTATATACTAATGTGATCTGAGCATTTTTCAGTCCCTATTCCTCTCATCTCTACCCTCTTGCTGAACCCCCTTTTTCTCTTCAGAAAGTTCCACTACAGTATTTTGTTTTTAAAACTTTTTATTGGTACCCAAATCCCACTCATCTTCCCCTCCCCTCACACACACCTTCCAACCTTGCAACCTCCTCCACAAAAAAAGATTTTAAAAAAGTCTCCTTGAGGAAGATGTAGTGTGTTTCAGTGTGTCTTGCGACCCCTTTGTCCACACTTCTTTGCTTGCAAATATTCATGGCCATATTTGTCCTCTGGTATGTCTCTGGCTTCTGCTACACTATCAATACTGGAACCTCACTGGGAATTCTCTAGGGTATCCCACTGCTGCCCTGTGTTATGGAGATCATGTAGTCAGGCAGGAGAGCTGGCCCCAGTGTCATGAGAGTGGGAGAAATGGCCCTGTCCTTCACTGGCTGCAACACTCAAGGATTGGGCCCTGCACCTGGTCAACCCCATGCCACCAATTTGATTCTGGCAATGTAGTGACAGGTCATTAATACCGATCAGGGGGTTGCAGATGAGTCAGCCCCAAGGGCATGAGAGTAGGAGAGCTGGCTCTGCCTCTTGGTATCTATGGCACTGAATGGGTAAGCTGGGGCAGGGCTGGAGAGCTCGCCTCAACCTGGTGGTATGGGTGCAGGAGAGCTGATGGGCTGACCAGCTCAGATACCTCACAGGCCCAGACCCAGGGCTTTCACCTGTTGGGGTAGATTGGTCCACCCCAATATCTATCCCATGATGGAGTATGTGAAGGGTCCAGTCCCACTCCTATTTTCATGTCTTTCTGTTTGTGTGTGTGTGAGAGAGGAGAGAGATGTGGGGAGAACTGGTTTAATCAAAGTGGCTACCCAACTGAAGAAAATTACATCCCTTCCCTGGCAACCATTACCCACCACAGCTCTCAGGGAGGAGAGGGGACTGAACCCGCTTCTCACAGAATGTTTAGAGATTTGTGCAGGACTTGTGCAGATAGCCATAGCTGCTGTGAGTTCAAAGCCATGCCATGTTGACAAGACAGTATTTCGTAGCTCTCTCTCCACCTCTCTCATCTGAAACTTTCCCGGGCTATGGAGGAGGTGATGTGATGCCTTCTTTAGGGCTGAATGCTCAGTAGTTTCTTAATTTGCACTTTGACCAGTTATGAGTCTCTGCATTAATTGGCCCTTACTGCAAACACAAGTCTGTCTGACCAAGGAGGAGAGAAACACAAATCTATGTGTATAAATGTGAACATTTCCAAGGCAGTTTGACACCATAGCCATTTAGCAGAACAAGTAAGTTCTCTTTGAGGGCCTATAACCTCTCCAGCTATGGGCTTTTGACTAGGTTTAGACTACCAGGCATGGGTTTCCTCCTGTGGTGCACACTCCAAATTCACTAAGAAAGCATCCTTTCTACATCAGCGTGATCCTCGTGTCTTTGCCATGCCACCTTTTTCTGTGTATGTAGACAGTCGTCCTTCTTCATCAGTGGGGACATTTCAAACATCGCAGCAGATGGCTCAAAACTATAGATAACACTGAACCCTAAGCATAGTTTATTCCTATCCATATATGTCCTTGATGAAATTTAATTTATAAATTATGAACAATAAAATATTGAGACATTGACCATAAAATGCACAACAATTTCTAACATACCATACTATTTAAAGATTTCGAGTTCTTTATTTCTGTCACTTTCCATGTAGTGTTTCTGGACAATGGTTGACTGTGGGTAGCTTTTAGAGAAAGGAGGTAAAAATGCAAATGAAGGAAGACTGTTGTATTGCATATTTCTTCTCTTTGTCACTAGGGCTACTGGACTAGGCAAGACAATAGGGATAGATCACAAAGAGCCAGAAGACACTCTCCTGAGGAAGTGTGTGAAGCCCAAGGTATTTATTGAAACTTCCTAACAAGGAGGCTAACAGGGGAGAAAGACTAATGACGCTGAATGTCCAAAGGCTAAGCAGCTAGATGTGGTTGACAGAGCCTGGCTAGGGGTTGGAGAAGGGCCAATTCCATAGCTCCACTGAGGTCCTGAGCCGGCAGCTAGAGGAGAGACCTCTTCTCTCCCACGGCGCTCTTAGAGTTTAAACTAGAGTTTAAACAGGATCAGTGACAGCATGATCTGAGTTTGTGTGCCCAGCACCCCAAGGGTCAGCTTACTCAGAGGGTGGGCAGGAGGTAGGTTTTCCTCTAGGTAATGTGGGTTTACTCCCACTTCCCAGTATCCATGAGACAATGTCAGTGGTCCTCCACAGAGCCACTGCCTGGATGTTCCCACGTTGGTCCACTTTCGTCGTCCCCTTGAGAGGATGAGGTCCTTAGTCATAGAAAGGGGGTGTTTCTGTCAGGCACCACAGGGCTACTGTTACACATATGAGACAGTATTCTCTTCTCTATTGGATTATTTAGTTTGTTTTTTTCCCTCTAAGCTAAAATACTGAGTTTTAAAATCTTATATCCAACTAAACAAGTAAAAAGATAGATTTTGACTGACACTTTTCTGACCTATCAAAACAATTTGATTTAATTAAACATAATTAGTGGTCAAAAATTCAGCTTGATCAAACAAATGCCTTACCTCTCACTTTTGCATTTTTTTCTGCTATAGGTTTTCCCACACTCTGTCTCTATAAACAGTTAGGTAATTTCATTGACAAATCTTCAGAGATTTTCTAATTATTCTAGTGAGATCTTATACTTATCGATCTTTACTCAATAAATAAATAGTTACTTGATCCCTATTCGATACTAAACATGACTCTAGAAAGGAGTAGATCCAAGATAGAGTGTGCTCTAGCTTCATCAAATCTAATGTACACGACAGAAAATGGGCAGGCTAATAAAAACTGTCAAAAAGCCATAGGTGCTGTGATAAGAAATTAAACAAGGTAATGAAACAGAGGAGATATAATATGTGTGTGATAAACTTTAAGTTATGTGTTTTGAAGGCTGTTCAGAGGTGGGGATGGGTAAGCAAAGACCTGAGTAACTGAAAAGAGACAAGAACATCAATCAGTCTACGTAGATAGATGGAATGCCCAGTGAGAACAACCCGACGCCAGCAATGAGCTTAGCCCATGGAGGGAACACAGGCAAGGCCATTGTGGTAGAGTAGACAAAATGAGAGGGGAGAAAGGGGAGATGGGTTTGGAAGGATGTTGGGGTACCAAGGTATGGTGACCACTGCAAGACTTGATGGGAACTTTTCATTACTTTGATTGCAGAAAACCATGGGAAGCTGTTAATTGGGAAACAGATGTGATTTTCATATCTTAAAAGATCCCTGTGCCTGGTGCTGAGGCCACAGAGACTAGCAGAGAGAAAGCCTCTTGGTAGTGCAGGAGAGTGCGTTATATTAAAGCAGTATGGGTGGATATGTGGATAAAGTCTGAGCTTTAGGATGTATGTCCATGAGAACTCAAAGACAACGTGTGGTCAGGAAGGTCAACAAAGCATGCATTTACACGATGAGTTCCGTGTTAAGAGGAGCACAGGGAGAGGCAATGGAAATTCAGTATTCTCATTTAGAGATAGCAATTTGAGAAGGATTAATTGGGTGTCGCGGTGACACATCAGGAGGTAACCTGGAGTTTAGGTGCAGGTTCCAGTCCATGCTGGAGATTTGCAAGGCACAACGGGTTAACTATCAGGCTTAAGAAGATCATCTCTAGTAGAAACAAGAGAGCTGAGAAGCACACACAGAGGTTCAGCAGTAAGGAAGAGAAAACAGACTGTTAAAGGACAATTCCTGATCAGGAAGCCAGGGAAGTGCAGGGAAACCAGAAGCAGGAAGAGTCCAAGCATCCAAGTGACTTAAGTCTGCAAGCCTGCCTGTATCATTTACTCTAAGTATTCCTCCTCCTTATCTATAGGCATTCCTTTAAACAGTGTTGGCACTGCCTCCCTTCCACAGTGTATCATTTCCAGACCTGTTGAAAAGCGATTTACATTGTTTTTGGATCTCCTTGCCAGACACCTATGGAGATAACACTCCCTCCCTCCCAAGTTGTCCAGGGAAAGGTCAGCCAAAAACAGATCTTCCCTGTATAAAGGATTTATTTCCCTGTCCTTTCCAATATAACACGTTTCCACTGTTTCGTTCACCTAGCATTGATTTCCCTGTATGAATCACAGCATGTTCAATGTACGTGCTCCTAGAAAAACGTGCACTACAAGGAGCAGACTTCCAGGTGAGTACTGAGCACTATTTCCTGCTCTACTTGCCAACTTAGCATTGCTCTTAAAATCAAGAAGGGCTTGCTTTCTTGGAAACACACCCAAATGTAATTCAGATCAGCTCTGAAAACCACGGAACAAGTAAACACCGATTATAGGAAAAGGAGTACTAAATGTTACCACCTCACAGGCTTGCTAACCTTAGGAGTTGAAGCTAATCAGTTAGTAACATTGAAAGACTCCTTTTATGGAGGCTTCCCTACAATCAATGAACTCATTTTATGTAAATATTTAGCCAGGCAATAAACTGGACACCCTATATTACTCAACAGCAGCCTTAAAAGGCCCTCCCGATTTATATACACAGCATTTTGGTAGAGCAATACATTTTACATGCATGACATGGTCAGCGATAAATATACCAGGGTAGGTCAAACCCTATTTGGTTCTTTGCTTTTAACTGTCTTGGGCTTTGTGTGTTTCTTTAATCAGTTGGATGATTTAGATAAACAACATGTATTAGTCTTTGGAAGTATAACATGCCTTGAACTTTTTCCAGATATTCATTCCCATTCATCATCATAATAGTTGTTCCCCCTTGGCCATCATTAAGATTAGAAATGTCCCTGGACCATTTAATGATATTCCAGAAGACTGGACAGACTTTTCATGCCTTGATGAATTGAGATCATTCAGCTTAGACCAATGAAACTGGATATCCTTTAATGTGCCTGGTGGCTGTAAGGAGTTGGAAGAAAACACTGCAGCCACAAAGTGGGGTACATTTGGGACTTACGTAAAATTTGATTAATGAATTAGTATCTAATCTAATAGCTAGCTACAATGGATATTCTTTGTTTATAACGCTAAATATGGTTTTCTCTAGTTGTTAAGTAACACACTAGAATCCTTATGAAATGATTTTTTTTTTTTTTTGGTGGTGAATATGTTTAATTCATGGTTATTACATTTGAAGTGATAATAAGAAGTTATCCTAGCAGTCATTAGGGTTTAATTGTTCAAAAGAAAGATGTGAGTTGACAATACAAACAAGCAAAGAACAATGACATAAACGTCCAACTAGTTTCTTAAACTACTTTCCAGTTTCCTCAGAGCCATCCTCCTTAACCCACATTTCCAAACTGTGAATCAGCTTGCAGCTCCACTTGCGCTTGGGATTCAGCTTCTAAAGATATTAAGAGAGTATTTTGGAAGGAGTGGAGAGAATATATGTACCAGTGGAGTATTGGACATCTGCGGTGAATCTATTTCCATCAAGAGTGACATGGTCATTGGCCACCATGAAGCACTGACTGTATGTCCCACAGAATATATTTGCTTATAGTCACAGCAATGAAAGGAAGAGAATTGTAGAGAAGCAGTTTGTCCTATGGGACTGGCAATGAAAATAGTTAAAACCTAATGTGTGTGTGTGTGTGTGTGTGTGTGTGTGTGTGTGTGTGTGTTGTGGATGGGGACTGGAGCCTGTTTTCATATCTGCACCTGAGATTTCAATCTCACTTCTTCCTACCACAGCTGCATAATATCTTGGGGGAGAGATGTAGGATGCAATAACTTTATAGAGGTTTAGAATATTTTCTTGTTCTGAATTTTTTTGGATCTTCACCATGTTGGCTCCAGATGTGCAGATGATGCTTCTGATTTGTGTCTGCTATGCTCATATGCACATAATGATGATGTGCCCATGTGATACAGGAAAACTGGTTAGCTCAGCTCAACTTAGGCAGAACCATTTCTTTGCACACTTTTCATCATATCTGGGGTGAACAGATGGATTTAATGTCTTAGGAAAAGTCTTAGGAACTGTCTTAGGATAAGAAGATGATAGGAAAAATTTGAAGGTGAAAGCTGTCAATCTCTGAGTAGCCATAGCTTCATATGAAATGATTTTTTAAACTTTACTTAGATGTCAAAGAATGAAATTCCTCCAAATTGACTTTTAAATGCTCTCACTAGAACGAAGCAAGCTCCTCACAAAATGGAGAAGAAAACATTTTAAAACTCACTATTAGCTTGAAGTTCAGCTCAGGGTAAAGAAAAACTTGCATTTCCAAGTGACTGCTGTAGGAACTGTGACTCTCACATGTCTGTAACATGAGCAAACACCTGTGACATTTGGTCTCACAAATATCTTGTGTTCATTGGCATATGTCTGCTGATGATACTAGTTACACACTTAATCGTTAAGCAGGCAGATAGCTCAGTAGGATACTTATATAGTATGAATGTAGTCCTGGGTTCAAGTACCAATATCAACAAAATAATTTTTAAAGGTAATATATAAATATAATCTTTTAAAATATTGTGTTTTTCAAATCGGTGTCCTGTGTGTTTATGTGCCTATAAATACAGATGCCTGCAAAGACGAGAAAAGGATACCGGCTGTCTTAGTCAGGGTTTCTATTCCTGCACAAACATCATGACCAAGAAGCAAGTTGGGGCGGAAAGGGTTTATTAAGCTTACACTTCCACATTGCAGTTCATCACTAAAAGAAGTCAGGACTGGAACTCAAGCAGATCAGGAAGCAGGAGCTGATGCAGAGGCCATGGAGAGATGTTCCTTACTGGCTTGCTCAGCCTGCTCTCTTATAGAACCCAAGAATACCAGCCCAGGGATGGCACCACCCAAAGGAGCCCTCCCCTCTTGATCACTAATTAAGAAAATGCCCCACAGCTGGATCTCATGGAGGCACTTCCCCAACTGAAACTCCTTTCTCTGTGATAACTCCAGCTTGTGTCAAGTTGACACACAAAACCAGCCAGTACACTGGCTTTTCTGGAGCTGGAGTTGCAGGCGGTTGTGAGCTGCCTGACCCTGGAAGTGAGAAGTGAACCAGGTCTTCCAGAAGAGCAGTAAGTGCTCTTAAGTCCAGCCCTATAAATGTAATTTTAAGTTTATCTACAACTATTATTGAGACTATGGTGTCAGGAACAGAAATTTGGGTGTATGTATGTATATGTATCCTAATATGTATCCTAATATGTATATATAGCCAAACATAGTCTACACACACACACACACACACACACACACACACACACACACACACGGAGGGAGGAGAGAGAGACAGAGACAGAGACATAGAGAACAAGCAAACAGTGACTGAGCCCAAAGATCCCTTTAAGGTTCTGGCCATACCTGCAGCATTTTATCAGGTTACTCACAGGAATATCCTCCATTTCTCACATTATTTGTCAATTATTTATTCAGCACATATAATGAGCCAAATGGTATTCTTGGGATACATGAGAAGGGAAGAAACAGATAAAGGGATTTTATTCTATTGCAGGTCTTATTTAATATAACTTCCTTCCAGAACAGCCAAATGAGTCAAAGGAGATACAGCCCCTGGGAGCCATGAATTGATGGTCTCATAGAATGTCACTACTGGCAGGCCAGAGACAGAACAGTCTCCTGAGCAGGACTTGGAGACTCCTCAGGCAGAAATACAGATAAGCATCCTTGGAAATGGCTTCCAGCGCTCTGGCAGTAGTGGAGATCAAGGGCTCTGGAAGACTGCCAGTGAGTGACCCAGAGCAAAAAAAAAAAAAAAAAAAGCCCCCAGCTACCACCACTACCCCACTAGCTCTTTGCAAAACCACAGGTCCCAGTTCTACCAGCAGTATATTAGGAACTCTTCTCATTAAACAGCTTGAACCGAACCCTAAGTTTCCCAAACTACACTTTATATATATTCCTTTATGTCTGTAGGTATATAGACTCATAAATTACGTGAAAGTTACACATTTGGAAAGCAATGAGTTCACAGTTCAGGCAGAACAAGGAGACGGGCCTCCCTTAGCATGAGGGTTGGCTGCCCTCACAGCCCTGAGTCTCAAGGTCTCTACTAATAGTCCTGCTAATAGTACCTCAACTACTAAGCCTCGACTAAGTACCACTACAGCTTAGTTTTTTATTTTATATGTACATTTGGACCCTATATCCTTCCTTTACTGCTGGATTTCTTCACTTCCAACTTACAGTTTCCTGAGCTTGAATGTAGTGCTTTTTGCACAGCAAGTTTCAGTTGCTATTTATTTCTTAGCTCCCTTCTCTTCTTGCAACAGTTTTTATGAACACATGACATGACAGTAGATGTCCCGTAGTCTTCATTCCTCGTTCTGTGGGCTCACCTTCCTTAACACGCACAGTTAGATTAGCATATCAGTCTGTCTTATCAGTCTGTCTGTCCAGTTTGCATGTTCCCTGATGCTCACACCAGAAATTTCACCTTTCATCTTGGAATCTGAAGGGTAAGAAATGCCAGCAGCCTGCCCCGAAATGCCAGCAGCCTGCCCCGGGTGGTGAGACACAATAGGAGTGAGATGGAATTTTTTACCCATTTTTCTCTTCTGAGAATAATGTGCTCAAATCCATAGTCCAGTTTTAAAAATGGGTCACTTGTTTTCTTCGAAGGTTTTTTTTTTTTTTTTTGAGTTCTTTATATATTCTGGGTATCAATTCCATGTCAGGTGTATACCTGACAAAGATTCCATCCCATTCTGTGGGCTACAACTTCATCTAGTTAATTGTTTCTTTTTCTGTGTAGAAACCTTTTAGTTTTATGAAGCCCCACTTGCCAGCTGTTGGGCTTAATTCCTGGGCAAATAGAGTCCAATTCAGAGTCCTTTTCTACCACCCCTTTGTCATGAAGGCTACTGCCGATGTTTTCTAGCACTTTCAGTCTTACAGGTTTCACATTTAGTTCTTTGGTCCACTTATAGAGTTAGTATTCTGCACAAGGTGATAGAGTCTAACTTCCTTCTTCTGCATGTGGATATCCTGTTTTCTCAGTACGAATTGTTGAAGATGCTTTCTTTTCTCCAGAGTATGTTTTGGGGGTCTTTGTCAAACATTAAATGGTTGAAGCTTTGTGTACACATGTGGAGTTTCAATTTTGTTCCACCGGTCATGTGCCTGTTTCTGTGCAGTATCACATTGTTTTTATTCAGTATCTTATGATCTGGAATGGCAATTCCTCTGGCTGTGTTCTTTTTGCTCATGGGTTGTTTGGCTATCTGGGTTCTTTTGTGGATATTTTAGGATAGTCCTTTCTTTTTCCTATTTCTGTGAAAAGCGATTCTGATTGTAATTGCACTGAATCTGTAAATAGTTTTTGGTAGAACGACTGTTTTTCACAGTGGCAGACTTGAGTAATTTTGATAGAAAATGGCTATCTCTCACAGTATCAGCAATCTGGACTTTACAGACATTTGCCTATCTATGAATTTGTTTACCACCAAACAAATTCAAAAGCAGAATGTTGCCCTTTAGATATGCCATTCTCTCTTGAATTTTCAGAACAATGATGTTAAAATCAGCACGAAGGAGAAATTGGTCATTTTTACAGTATTAATTTTACCAACACTTGCATGTGAGAGATACTTCAATCTTTTAGTGTTTTTCCTCTATCTCTTTCTTCAGTGGTTTAGCGTTCCCTTCACCTCCTTGGTTAGAAATTTGTCCATTTCTCTCTGGGTATGTTTGTGGTTATATATAGAACAGCTATTGGTTTGTACAAGTTGATTCTGTATCCTTCCACATTGCTACATTTTAAAACATCATTTCCAGAATTTTTCTAGTTGAACTTTGGGGATCTCTAATGTGTATCATGTCATCTGTGAGTAGGGATAGCTTGGACTTCTTTTTCCTGCTGGCATTCCTTTAATTTCCTTCTCTTACTGTACTGCTCCAGCCAGTGCTTCACCCACAATATTGAAAAAGAATGGGGATGGTGGGCAATCTTGTCTCCTTCCTGAGTTCAGTGGGATTGTTTCAGGATCCCTAACAATTTGCACTTGTAAACCAAAAGAACTCTTTGGAGATTTCATCTGACCCAAGTCAGAATGACAAAGATAAGAAGACAATGACAACAAAAGCTGGGGTTGAGATAGAAGGGCTTCGTGGAGGTGGTGGTGGTGGGCAGTGGGGAGGGACGGTGGGGGGGTAGGGTGTGGGTGTGGGTATAGGGTTAGGAGGGGTGGTGATGGTGGTGGGATAGAAGGCCCTCACTGCTGATTGGGTTTTGGATTGCTATAGTCACTATGAAAGTCAGTGTGCAGACTGTTCAAAAAACCTAAAGTTAAATCTACCACATGACCTAGCCCTACCACTCCTTGGCATAAGCCCAAGGACTTCATGTCCTACGCTACGGATACTTGCTCAGCTGCTCAATCACAGAACTAAGGGAATGGAAACAACCTAAATGCTCATCAGATGATGGGTGAATGGATAACAAAAACATGGTGTGCATATGGAATGCTAGTCAGTTGTGTAGAAAGATAAAAGCAGAAACATTACAGGTAAATGGATGGAACCAGAAAGGATCACATTGAGTACGGTTACCTAGACCCAGAAAGACAAATGTCATATGCTTTCTCATCAGAGGTTCCTGGTTCCAAATCTTCAGATGTCAGTATATATCCTGTAGTAACTGCAGAAACCAGCAAAGTAAAAAGAAATCTTTGCAAGGGTTGGGCACCAATAAAGGGGATTAGTAGATAAGAGATCTGATGGGGTAGGCATGGGGTTCTAATCAGGGAGAACAACATAAATACAGGAGGAGTAAGGAGGACAAGGTACCACTAAGGATGTCTGAAAAAGTCATAAAAACCATACTATTAAAAAAAAATACCTGAAATTACCTATAATGGGTATAAGTCAGTGTATAGGTTTATGTAATTTAAAGGAAACTTTCCCATCCGGGCTGACAGCACTCCCTCCAAGAGTCAAAGACCATCTACCAACCCCCTCCATCAAATATTTAGTAGGATAAAAAGGAAAGAGGAGGACCTGTTTCCTTGGTGTCATATATCCAGAACAAACCATGAATCAAGCTAAGGTGAAAACTACGGTCGTAGGGCAAATGCCACAGACTCTAGCTGTTCTTAGCCAGTTCTGGTAGATTTTCTTGAATACTGTTTCTTCACTTGCTGTTATTTGTGTGCAGTGTGAGGTGTAGCTCACATGTTTCCCACTCATACAGCTAGTTGCCTCAGGAACAATTGCTACAAAGATGCTTCTTGACCGCTTTGCTATGCTGTATTTGTTGAAAGTCAATTGATCATGCACTTGCATGATACTTCTATTTCTAGATTGTTCTTTTTCTTAATGTTTGTGTCCATACCAAGACACAGTCTTGACGAATATTCTTTACAGTAAGTGTTGACACCTTGTTGTGCCTGTCACTATTGTTCTGATCATGGAGGTCTTGGCTACTACCAGCCTGTATATCTCCACATACATTTTAGAAGAACATGCCAGTTTTCACAGACACTAACATCTGTTAAGGATTCTGCTTTGGCAGTCATTCAGAGAATGAGAAAACAGATACAAGAGCAAGAGACCTTCCTAAGAGAACAGATAATCACCATTGGTGGGTTTCCCCCCATCCCGTTTTACCTTCTCCCCTTGCATCCTTAAGAATTTGTAACATCTTCTAAAAATACTAACATTTTTCTTTCTCCAGTCTTGAAGATTAAACCAGAGGCCCTCCTCGACCAGTGAGCTACACCCTCCAGGCCCACCTTTCTTCCTATTTCTTTCAAGATCATATAAGAATTTTAAAATGCAGTCTTTGTCCTGATTCTTATCTTGAAGACCACAAGATGTGCACATTAATCTTTATTTTGCTTTTTGCAATTAATATATCCCAAAGTTAGTCTCCTTAAAACATAAAGAGAAACACCCCTTCCCTTTTAACACTACATACTATTCTGATATGAATAAGACAGTTAATCCCATAACCCTATAGTAGTTACTGGTTTCCTTCTGTGATCTAACATGAACATGCCACAACAAACGCCCTAGTATATACATCAGTTTTGGTTGTGGTGGGTGCAGCTGTAAGATCCATATATTTGGGTTGCTGAGTTACAGAGTACATTGCTATCATCTTGCTACATACTGACAAACTGCTCCGTCCCCATAGACAAGAGTATGGGAGAAAAGGGATGATGGGGTGAGGCACTCTGAGACTTTTACCTTTTACCAAAAATGTTTGAAAGTTAGTTTCAACATGGTTTACTAAGGTTTTAGAAAAGACAGGGCACCTCATAGAAGGTCATATGACATATGAAGAAAGTTGGAGTGATAGCATCTTCTCCAGAAGATTCTGTTGTCCTGTGGCCCAGCACTTTCTGACACAATAAAAAAAAAGTATAAGTCCTAAGGATCTCTGACCTAATCCTTCATCCTGAATCTGACAAATGTGGGAAGTGTGCCCTTGAGTCTCTAAGAGGCATATGTAAGTACATACAGGAACATAGTGACAAACCCAGGACCACCTCTTGCTACCTTCCTATCAGTTTATCAATGTACAGTTTCCACTTGATCTGGAAGGCAGAAGACCAACCCTCAAATATACCCTCACTCTGAATATATTTTATACAAGAAAAAGGGCTTTGCGAGTATAGGTGGCATTCTGTATGGACCCCGTGGGAGGGAAATTGTCTTGGCTTTTCTCTGTGGGCCCACAAGAGAACAGAACTCCTAGCTTTTGAACAGATACATGGCAAAGATGAGGCGAAGGACAGGTGAGAGATCGGAAGCACAGGAGGTGTTCTATCCAATTGGGAGCATTTGTGAAGTTGGCTGGTACCCAGGAATGTGGGTGAAAGATGAAAGCAACACTTAGCCACAGGTGGTGGTGGCGCACGCCTGTAATCCCAGCACTCTGGGAGCCAAAGGCAGGCGGATTTCTGAGTTTGAAGCCAGCCTGGTCTACAGAGTTCCAGGACAGCCAGGACTATACAGAGAAACCCTGTCACAAAGCAACACTTAGCCAACAAACAAAAAGGAAACAAAGATCTCTTACAATCTCCTACATCCGATTCTTCCACCTGCATGAATTCATTAGAAACAAATCATCCCTAGTACTTCCTAAAAGAAACAAAGGTTTATCACTTTTCACCATGGGAGTTGCATAGCAAAACCACCTAGGGTGACTGGACTTCTTAGTTGCTGATATGTAAGAAAAGAAAAATGATGTTGTTCTTAGCTGCTGGATTTGTAGCAACTTATTGCTGCAAGAGACAACTAATACACATCTTCTCATCGTTCCTTCCACATCACCCTGGGAACTTTCTTGCATTTAAGCACTTATTGAGGACCTCAGTGTCATGCACTTAGAGCTTATAGGTATCAAAGAACTGCAGAATTAGCATATATGATACAAAGATCCATTTTCAGGAAGAGGTTAGAGCACTAGAAGAAAGGCGATAAGGAACCAGGTCAGGGATGAGCCCTGAGGAAGGCCACTAGGACAGTGAATCTTAATTGTCAATGTGATCAGACTTAGAATCACCATGGAAACAGACCTCTGGGTTTAACCTAGAAGAGCCATTCTAAATGTGAGTGGTATTATCCATGGTTTGGGGTCCTGGACTGAACAAAAAAGGAGAGAGCAGGCCTTGCACAAGCATTCCTATGGCTCTGCTTCTTGACTGGATACAATGAGAACAAACAACTCAAGTTCCTGTCACACCTTCCTCTTCCTCAACACAATGCACTTTTCCTCTCAAAAATGGAAGTAAAAGTGAACTCTATATTAGTTACTTCTGTTGCTGTGTGTTATGTCACATCTTGCCTGAGACATGAAACACCATATATAATAACAGTCCAAAGAAATTATGACACCAAAATCCAAGATGATGAACTAGTAAGTTTCTTGGAGTTACTAGTTGATCAGTTTCAGAAACTTCCTGAGAAGTGTGAGTTGTTTACTTCCTGAGTTTTCACAGCATCCTTCCAGAACTTTCTAAGTCTTCACAATCTTCCTCTCAATATGGAATATTTCAATCTAGAGGTAATTGCTACACAGCACTGTAATAAAAATGCCCAGACAAGGCCAGTTTAAGAGAGAATGGATCTATTTTGGCTGAGTTGTTAGGGAAATCATGATGCCATGATCTCCAGAGTAATGATGGCCACACTGCATTCGCTCAGGGAGCAGAGACTGGTAACTGTTAATGCTCACCTCACTTTTCCTTTTTATTCAATCCAGGACGACTTCTATTCAAGGAGTAGTGAGGCTCATAGTCAAGGTAGATTTTCCTACCTCAGTTTACCTAATCTAAGTAGTCGTTCACATGCCTGCCCAGAGGATATAACATGGATAATCCCTCAGAAGCACGAGTGGAGGCTTATGTCCTAGTTGATGCTTATGCCACGTTGACAGTCAATTAAGAATTACACCCTTGCTCCTTTAAGTTGTGTTTTCTCAGGTACTTTGTAACAGAATGAGAAAAGTAAAAAATACAGTGATGATCAGCAAAGACTTGCAGGAAAAGAAGCAACCAACATGGATTCATCTGCACCACTTTATTGTAACCTTAGCATACTGGGAGCTAAGGCAGGAAGATCATAAGTTTTGGGTCAGCCTGGGCTGCTGTAGGAAGATCCTGACTCAGTATTTTCTAAGTAGAGTACAATCACATGTAATGATTATGACATGCTGCAAGGAAGTCCAGGCTGGCTGGAGCAGAGTAACCAGAGGAACAAAAAGAAACAGTCATGGAACAAGGGAAAGCAAATCCCAGGGTTTTGAAGGACTATAGAGCAAAGTACAATGAAAATTCTGAACAAAGGGGTACCATGATCTTACTACTTTGGACTCCAGTAAACAAGTAACTGTTAGGGAACGAATGGAGGTGGTGAGGCCAGTGAAGAGTTGTCGAATTATCCTGACAAATAGAGATCTTGATGGAATCCGTAAAGATGGTATGATGTATCATAAAGCAGTCCATGGGACTCACTGGTGGATTGACTATGGACTAGGAAAGGAGATAATAATACAACGTTGTCCAGTTAGTGGCCTCCAAGAGAACTTCTGGTGGCTTCTGGTAATAATGCCCTTCTCCAGTTCCTTCCTTTTGAACCTGAGCTGTCCCAGGCAACTTGATGTAAATGATGTAACAAAAGTGATGCTGGGCCAGTCTGGACCCTAGTCCTAAGCAACTTCTGCTTTTGTGATCTTGAAGGTCTTGTGATTCTTCCTTTCAAGTTGGTGGCATGGACAGATTACAGAGGGGTCCCTGAGCATGCAGGAAGAATTTAACACCAGTATGCCAGATGGGTCCAGTCTCTAGGTGACCCTCCAACTCACCATAGCACACCAGGCACTATCGGCAAGAATAGCAGAGGAAGAATATATACTGACGGAAGCTAAGCCCAGTTACAGAACCAGGAACAAAGCTACTAAAATCTAGGCTGATTATTTAGCATGGAACTGTCAAACAGATGACCCAAGAGCACTTAGAGGATTGAATTAGCATTAACTAGAGTGGTGGGCATGGTAACAGGTTTGTGGAAGAAATTAAAATCTTACCACTTCTACATGAAGCAGGTAATGCCAAGTTTTTGTTTGTTTGTTTGTTGGTTGGTTTGTTTTGAGACAGGGTTTCTCTGTGTAGCCCTGGCTGTCCTGGAACTCACTCTGTAGACCAGGCTGGCCTTGAACTCAGAAATCCGCCTGCCTCTGCCTCCCAAGTGCTGGGATTACAGGCGTGAGCCACCACCGCCCGGTGATGCCAAGTTTTCTTAATCCTCTATCTCTTAAGCACAAATGGCTTTTTTTAGGGTTTAAAGAGGCCACACGAATAGATACTGATATAATAGTGGAAGTTAGAGGGATTAATTAATTTTTTTCTCCTTCCAGCTTCTGAGGCTATACATCAGAGGAGCCCCTATGACTATGAATGGCAGAGAATTTCTCGCCTGTGCCTGGTTTTGCTTGCTGTGGTTTTAGGGCTTTGGTAACAGTGTCATGTAAAGGAGAAACCACTGAGCTCACGTTCCCTCCACACTTTCCACAACTAGTCATGGTAAACCACCTAGGGCTTGGATGATGGCTTCTGGAAGCAGAGTGGGCTCCTTGGGGAGCAGCCCTGGCCAATGTTAGATTTAATCCTTCCTTTGGACAGTAGCTTGCGGGGAAAAGAAAAACTGCCCGGTCAGTCTGGTCAGCCTATGGGTCTCTCTGATCATAGACATCTGGGCTAATACCTTGTAGACCTGAACCCCAACTATGCTGAAGAAAAGCTGTGCATTAGAGATTCTTAATGTCCCAGAACAAATGTGAATTTAAAAGGAATAATTTTACATTGCCAATCTCCCATTCATTCCCACTAACAGCCCATGACATCTACCCAATCATGCTTTCTCTCTGGTTACAGGATTCTATAAAAGGTTTATAAAACACACAACGGTTTACTTCTTCTGGGCTCAGTCTTCTCTTGTGTCAAGGTTCCTCGGAAGGAGGGACAGCTTTCACCTAGACTGCCTTAGGAGGTCTTCCACCCAAGAACAACTTCCCTCAAAATGCCCTGAAAGTCCTCCCATGTAGCTCTGACTACACTTAAATTCATGATCCTTCTGCTTTAGCCTCTCAAAGTATTTTTTACTAAAATCAGAAGCAAGACAAGAATGACCTTTTTCTTCATTCTCTGTGTCAAAACAACAATCGTGTTCTAGGGATCGTTGGCAGCCCTAGGGGATGCCCTCATATTTATCAACCAAAAGTAATTGTCTTTGCTCCTAAAGGAACACTATAAAATAACATCTGGAATTTATTTATGCATATTGCAGATACAATTCCAACAGGCATACAAGCAGATACCAGGTCAAGTTCACATTTAAAAGTAGAAATCAATATATAAGAAGGAACAGGATCTGTCACCCACCGGCAGACACACAGGAGACAAGCAAGGTTGATCAAGTCACATGGTCACCACTACCCTGGATAGTACAGTGTACCATCTGTCAGAGAAAAGGTAATAATCTAGCTCTCATCAAGCCCTGGAGATGTCCCACTCTCAGATTCACAGCGGAGTCGCAGTGATGGCCTTAAGAAATCCAGGCCAGGTTTTATCATACTAGGAGATTAAAGCATCTAATTCTTGACTCCTAAAAAGATCGAAAACAGGCATATAATTGAGGTCATCCACATTAAAAGTGGACTATTTTTTTACTCCGGTGAGTGAGTAAAGGATGATTTATTTTTTTGACAATGGTGCAAAAATAAGTCTAATCCTGTAGAAAATTTTAAACTTATTTTCCAATACATAGAATTAAACCCGTGTGGATTAAGGATCTAAGTATGGGGCTGGTGAGATGGCTCAGGGGTTAAGAGCACTGATTGCTCTTCCAGAGCTTATGAGTTCAAATCCCAACAACCACATGGTGGCTCACAACCATCCATAATGAGAAACAAACAAACAAAAACAAACAAAAATAAACAAAAACCCCATGGGCCAGAGCAAGCTGGCCGGAGCAGGAGGGAGAAGGGAAGGGGGAGAAAGAAGGATCAAAGTATGGCAAGTAACTCAATTTAGAAAAACACTGGTAGAAATCTGGATGGGGGGGAGGGGAGAGCAATACATGCAAAATTAAAATAACAGGTATAAATTAAAATGTGTTAAATGGAAACAACTGCAATATTCCAAATGGCAAATAACAGACTTCTTGAAACAGTTTGAAAGGCTGGAGTTGGAGAATACAGTTATTTTCTTATCTGCATCCACCTGTCCTGCTTTTGTGTGGCGACTATTGTACATCTGTTGATATGTTTGGATTCAGTATGTAAAACTGAGCATGACTGTACAATGAATGAATTTAGAAACACATTTCTCCTTTTGCTCCATGATTGTGCGTAGCGCTTTCCTTGCTTCTGACTCTATACTATGTCTTAAGAAGCATTTAGAATACTGGAAAATAGTCTTGACAGACTATTCTTAGAGGGGTGGTATCCTATTTTGCAGACCAGTTTTTAAACTCTCCATAGAAGGGATCTTAAACTCAGACTTTTAAATATGACTAGAGTAAGTCAGGAGGGAGGGGGATGAGAGAACTGGAGGTCGTGGTGAAATAGGTCAGATGATTTTCAGACTCCAAATGTCCTGATAGTTTTATGTGATCCAATCCAGCTACAGGGAGGGAAAATCCCTGACAACAGGTAACAGGTCTTTGAAAGCATCTGAAACCAAAGGCTCCCTAGCAGCCAGTCCATCTCTCCTTAAGTTCTCAGTCTCATTAAGAATGAGAAACAGATACTATGGCACCAACCTGTCTAGGAGAACACAGCGAGACAAATGTAATTGCCTGTACAAGGAATATAAATCAGCAACTCTCAAATCATTCATATTTACACCCTCTTCATTTTGGTTGTCTTTCCTTTATAATTTGGCCATACATCCATGTCAAGTATATAATTTCATCTGAGGCTTTATCAGTTCCCGCCCAGAGCCATGATTATATGTTGCAGGGAAACTTCCTCCCCCTGAGCAAGTCTATCTTTAGTATCTTCTTGATAACCACTTCTTACATTAAAAAAAAAAAAAAAAAGGAAAGTCTGGGTTTTCTTATGTGGCTCCAGAATCCCTAAATATAACATTTAGGAACAATTTATCAAGCACCACACTAAGCTTTCAGCTGCCACTCCAGCTTTTCAGAGCGGAGTGCTCTGCTCCTGCCCTGCCTGTTCCCTTTGTTATTTATATCAAGTTGCAGTGGAAACTGTAGGTGTTTCAATACTGAGACTGCAGTCACCTTAAGTGCCTTTCCTCTTGCTAGTGTTGGCTGTAGCTTCACAGAGCCAGGGAAGCTAGACAGGCAATGATATAATTCTGGAAGACGTTTTCTGTGAAGGAAATAAACTCAGGTCACCAGTCTAGGATTCAAAAGATTGAGTCTGAGACAAGCAGTCACACACCATACCCAGGAATATGCTTCTTTTATTTTTGTACCTTTATCTTAAAAATATATTTAAACAAGAAACAAAGATAATATTGAATTTTCCCATAAACTTTTGCTTTCTTATTTACAGTGTTACATTGTAAATAACATTCCATTATACACAAATTAAAACTGTGTGTTACTGAACACTCTCTTTACATATTCTTTCATAATATAGTACACACGGCGCAAAGCTATGCAATACTTAAGCTTCAAATAGCTCAGGAAAGAAGCACAAACTTTATCAATAAGACCATTACTTTAAAAGGTTCTGACTTTAATTCTCTGCTAGAATGGTTTCACTGAAACCATTCTGTGTTCAAGGAAAAATGCCCTGTGTGAGGGATGAGAACGACAGTTTAAGTTACCACACCATCCACTTAAACTGACACCATATTACTGATTACTGTTATTAAATGGACTACAATCAAGGTCAAGTCATTTAAACAAGCAGATTCACTCTTCAGTTCAGACACATTGTATCAACCATAGGTGGTACCTCTTGAAGAAATAAAAGTTTTCTACAACTTTAGGTTTACTTGTAAACAGTTAAAGCACACATTTTGTAAAGATTTAATCATTCTCGTTCATAGATTACACTTGAGAACTTATCCCATCAGGGAGAAGCAAGCACACACACTACACACGGAGACACACCCACACATGCTTCTGCTCACCCATCTAAAACTCGAGTGTCAACCAGCACTAAGTATAGCAGCACTTGTGTCCCAAGCAGTGCCCGAGGTTGCAATAAGAATTACAAAACGAGGAGGATAGAACATCCAACTTCCATCAAACAGCCCAAAGTTCAGGCTCTGAAATGCCTTTCAGACACGTCATAGTCAGCCTATGGAGTCAGTTCACAGGGCTCTCCAGGCGGCAAACCCCACCTTCGATGGCAACGGACTGCCCTGCCACAGCACCAGGAGGGAGTCTTGAAATGTGAGTCTGCAAAGAAAGAGAAGGAGCGTCAGAAGTGCTAGCAGGGTCCCTAATGTGAAACCCACTCAGAACACCATGTCTTTGCTGTTTTTCTGAGTGTCCCCAGATATAAGGGTGGCAACACTGAGGGGTGTCATGCCCTGTTTGTTTAGATCACTTAGGGATGTTTACTGGGCATCTGCTACACGCAAGCACAGCACCAGTTCAGAGGGATGCAGAGGGGACAGAGACACTGACACCTCAACAGCAAGAACAGTGCCACTACTCTCTAATTCTTATTACCACCTACTTGCCAACACAGGCAGGCAGTCACAAGAGCCAGGCACAAAGCACAAACATAACTGTGGTAGGGTTCTAGAAATTTAAAGACCAAAATGATCTAACAACCCCGATTTCAGATATATAAACCCTGTCTCACAAACTGAAGGCAGATAGCTCTACACCAATGTGTACAAATTAATGTTCAATTTTCATAGCAGTATTGCCCACAACAGCTACAAGATGGAACTAAGCCAAATGTCTATCACTGGGCAAACAGAGTGTGGAATGTGCACAGGATAGAATAATACTCATCATTAAAAAGGCAGGGACAGCCAGGCGGTGATGGCGCTCAACTTTAATCCCAGCACTTGGGAGGCAGAGGTAGGCAGATTTCTGAGTTCAAGGCCAGCCTGGTCTACAGAGTGAGTTCCAGGACAGCCAGGGCTATACAGAGAAACCTTTTCTCAAAAGAGAAAAAAAAAAAAAAAAAAAAAGGCAGGGATAAGAACACGAATAAACCTTGACGACATTAACAAGTAAAATAAGCCAGATATCAAAGAGCTAAGATAGTAGGTTCTACTTACATTGTGGTACCTATAACCAAATTCATAAATATTAGAAGTTAGAATAGTAGCTATCAGAGGCTGAGAGGAGGGAATGGGGTGGGAATGGAGTAATGTGTAATAAATATAGACTTCCAGTTTGGGAAGACGAAAAAATTCTGGAGATGGGTGTAGCAATAAGTTCCTAACAATGTGGATTACTCCGTGCCTCAAAGCCAATTAAAACTAACAAGATAAATTCTATTATTCTATGTAAGTATTAACAATATTTACAGAGAGAGAGAGAGAGAGAGAGAGAGAGAGAGAGGAGGAGGAGGAGAGGGGAGGGGAGGGGAGGGGAGGGGGAGGGGGAGGGGAGGGGGAGGGGGAGGGGAGGGGAAGGGGAGGGGGAGAGGAGGGGAGGGGAGGGGGAGAGGAGGGGAGGGGAGGGGGAGAGGAGGGGAGGGGAGGGGGAGAGGAGAGGAGAGGAGAGGAGAGGAGAGGAGAGGAGAGGAGAGGAGAGGAGAGGAGAGGAGAGGAGAGGAGAGGAGAGGAGAGGGGGTTGGGAAGAGGGGGAGAGAGAACAGAGTGCAGAAATGATAGTTTTTTAATTGGCCAGAGTAATTGTTAAACTGGCTAGTTTTATGCCTAACAGACTAGAGACATCTGTAAGTATTGAATCTCAGTTGAGACAATGCTTCTATAAGATCAGGCAGAAAGGCATTTTTTAAATTAGTGACTGACCATGTGGTTTTTTTCTTTGAGTTTGTTTATGTAGTGGATTGCATTGATGGATTTCCGTATATTGAACCAACCCTGCATCCCTGGGATAAAGCCTACTTCATGGTGGATAATCGTTTTGATGTGTTCTTGGATTCGGTTGACAAGAATTTTATTGAATATTTTTGCATCGATGTTCATTAAGGGAAATTGGTCTGAAGTTCTCTTTCTTTGTTGGATCTTTGTGTGGTTTTGGTATCAACGTAATTGTGGCTTGATAGAAGGAATTGGGTAGTGTTCCTTCTGTTTCTATTTTGTGGAATAGTTTGAAGAGTATTGGTGTTAGGTCTTCTTTGAAGGTCTGATAGAATTCTGCACTGAAACCATCTGGTCCTGTGCTTTTTTTGGTTGGAAGACTTTCTATGACTCCTTCTATTTCTTTAGGGGTTATGGGACTGTTTAGATGATCTATCAAACAACCCTATTAAAAAATGGGGTACAGAGTTAAACAAAGAATTCTCACCTGAAAAACTTCGGATGGCAGAGAAACATCTTAAAAAATGCTCAACTTCATTAGTCATTAGGGAAATGCAAATCAAAACAACCCTGAGATTTCACCTTACACCAGTCAGAATGGCTAAGATTAAAAATTCAGGAGACAGCAGGTGTTGGAGAGGGTGTGGAGAAAGAGGAACACTCCTCCACTGCTGGTGGGGTTGCAAATTGGTACAACCACTCTGGAAATCAGTCTGGCGGTTCCTCCGAAAACTGGGTACCTCACTTCCAGAAGATCCTGCTATACCACTCCTGGGCATATACCCAGAAGATTCCCCAGCATGTAATAAGGATACATGTTCCACTATGTTCAGCCCTATTTATAATTGCCAGAAGCTGGAAAGAACCCAGGTATCCCTCAACAGAAGAGTGGATGCAAAAAATGTGGTATATCTACACAATGGAGTACTATTCAGCCATTAGAAACAATGAATTCATGAAATTCTTAGGGAAATGGATGGAGCTGGAGAACATCATACTAAGTGAGGTAACCCAGACTCAAAAGATGAATCATGGTATGCACTCACTAATAAGTGGATATTAACCTAGAAAACCGGAATACCCAAAACATAATCCACACATCAAATGAGGTACAAGAAGAACGGAGGAGTGGCCCCTTGTTCTGGAAAGACTCAGTGAAGCAGTATAGGGCAAAACCAGAATGGGGAAGTGGGAAGGGGTGGGTGGGAGGACAGGGGGAGAGAAGGGGGCTTATGGGACTTTCGGGGAGTGGAGGGCTAGAAAAGGGGAAACCATTGGAAATGTAAATAAAAAATATATCGAATAAAAAACAGATTTTGTACACATATTAAATAGTAAAATAAATAAATAAATAAATAAATAAATAAATAAATAAATAAATAAATAAATAAATAAATTAGTGGCTGATGTGGCCAGACCTAGCTCATAGTGGCTGGTGCCATCTCTGGGCTAATATTCCTGGTTCTGTAAGAGAGCAGGCTGAGCTCATGATGAATAAGCCAGTAAGCAGACCCTCTCTGTTGGCTCTCCATCAGCTCCTGCTTCCAGGTTCCTGCCCTGACTTCCTTTGCTGATAAACTGATGTGGAAGTGTAAGCCAAATAAACCTTTTCCCACAAAAACTTGGTTTTGGTCATGGGGTTTCACAAGAATAACAGGAACACTAACTAAGACCAGGACTAACAAGGAATTAATTTATGATGCAGAACTCTATAGAAGAAATATATCTTTACTATCTCCTTATAAACAGATAGTAATGTTTTGAGGTTAGTTTAAATAGAGGGGCTTACAGGAAAATCTGTCTTCAGACTTACAAGAAAATCACACAAAAGTCACTGAGATATCAGGCTTTGGAGGCTAAAGAGAATTAATTAATTGATGACATTAAAGAACAACAATACAGCCAAACAGCCTACAAATTGAACTGAGGATGTTAAGTCTTAAAGGAACAGATTTCCTGCTGACCAAGATAAAGATCCTGAACTTATGCAAAATATTGCACCTTGGACACTGTAGGACTTGATACATCTCTGTGGCTTCAAACGCGGCTGGTCCAGGGCCCTGTAATGCTGCCACACCTGCGTGAAGTTCACAGCAGCAGAGCATAGAAATGAGCCGAGCCAAGTCGCAGTGTCAAGAGATGTTAGGAAGGTTAAAGGGCAGGGGAAGAAAGCTCTGGAGACGCTCAGTAACAGTACATAAGCAAAATGCGGCAGATACACAGTTAGATTTCTATAAATTGAGCTACTTGTATACAACAGAAATACTCAACCAGATAAAGTAGTTAAACTAGAAAACTTGGTTTTAAAAGTGAACTTTTCACACTTCTCTCTTGCCTAAATCACCACTTAGTTAGTGTAAGCAGACTTTGCAATTGCAAGAATCATTTAAAATGATCTTGGCATTGTGACTGCACAGCTGCAGTGTTCCTTGCAAATGCCCCAGCAAAAGAAAGAAGCTTGCAGTTGAAGAGCAACTTGTGCGACGTGTCGATAAGCTGGCTGACTGTTCAAAGCCAACATGCTCGGGACTGTAGCTCTTTACAAGTCCAAATTCAGCACCCAGTTCCAAAGTGATATTTTAAACAAAAAATTTAATTACTTGATATCTACTCTTTAAAGAGAACCTGACGTTAAAATCTTTTAAGGACACCTTGGTGCCTGAACTTTTGTAGTTTCTAGGAAAGCTACAAACACATGACTTAGTTTTAAACACATGGTTTAATTTTAAAAGTCACAAAGCCTTTATTTAGTCATTATGTTTTGATTCACTGCCTCTCCACACACAAGTGTGCTTCCACTTTTAGACTTGAAATCTTCTATAGTAGTCAGAGGATGACTATTAAGTCATTACCCTGCTTCGGTGGAGTTGGAAACATACCTAGGATGACACAATAAAAATGATCCCTCAGAAATACTTTGCTCACTGTTCTTGCAATTCTGGGGCTTGGTCTTCCTTCTCTTTTTATTGTAGAAAACTCACGTTAAGACACCACAGTTAAGTGAGGCAGGCATTTACAAGTAGACAAAAGGAACACAGGGAACACAGTTGGTAGTGGAAACTCACAAACTAGCATTTCCAACCACAATGAAGATTCACTTCCCACGCAACTCACTAAATAAGTGCATGAAACACATAAAAATCTACAGAGGCCTCATAAGGCTGTGTGAATATTCAGAATGCCTTGGGTTCCTGGCTACATCGTTTTCTTCTGGGTAAACCATTAGTAGTGAGGTATGGCTATGTGACAGAAGTAAATGGACTGTTTGAAGTGTATCATCACAAGGCTTGGCGAAGATCTTCTTGTTCCCTAGTCTCTATCAGCTTTGGATGATCTTGATGTTTATGAGGAAGGGCCTGGGTACCGTATCAGTACTCGAAGGGGAGCACTTTGGCAATCCGGAACCTCAATGTCTCATCTTCTATGAATGAGAAATGCATTTCTATTATGTTTAGGTAATTATCCCCCTGGAGGTTTGCTTTATATAGCAGCTTCTGCTATCATAACTATACAAACCAGGACTCTGCACCTATTATATAAACTCTGTTGTTATTTAACTTCCTTAGGCTGAATGAATATATAACATTTACCAGAAATATATAATTCATGAATATATATAACATTTACCAGAAAGCTGATAGGGACTATATGAGACAGTAACTACAAAGAAAACATGTCTCAAAGAAAGTTTCTGACAAACTACCTTCTCAGAGCATGGAACATCGTTGGAAAGTCAGAAGACGGTCATACTAAATGAACAGAAGTGACCAACCAATACAAAAGGACAAATTCTGGGAAACAGAATTCAGACCATAATCTACAGAGCTGAAGTGGCAAGGTTAAAGCCAGCCATGTACCTGGCTTCAGCCTCCACTAACTCGAAGCTCATGTCTCCTGCTCTCTCCTTTTCCCGATTCTTCTCCCTATCCACTCGCCTTCTTAATGCTCCTCAATCACACAGCAGATGCCAGCATCAGGACTGTGCAGTTTTTCTCACTGCTATGATTTTCCTTCTACCATTGGTGTACACTTCTTGATCATTTCTGCCAGATCTGTGCTCAAAAGC
This sequence comes from Apodemus sylvaticus, assembly GCF_947179515.1. Lineage (NCBI taxonomy): Eukaryota > Metazoa > Chordata > Mammalia > Rodentia > Muridae > Apodemus > Apodemus sylvaticus. The sequence continues at coordinate 122,798,866 of NC_067476.1, forward strand.
TGCCTTCTCTAGAAAGTTCAACCAGGCTACCCATCCTGAGTTCTGCTTCAGTAGTGCATACAGCCTTACCATCATGTAGCCAATCTGTAATTGTTTATTCGATCAGCACCTGTGTCTCCTGGAATATAAGCTCTGTGAGGACAGGGAGCTTTGTCAGTCTGCATGCTGCTTCCTCGCTGGCACCTGAAGGATAGCCTGCACTTAACTGGAGCTCAGTATACATATGTTAAGTCAACGAAGGATGATTTAACACAAAGGTGGGGGAAGGCATGGAAGGCAAGATTACCTGAATGATAATTGCAAATTTTATATGTAAAACTTTCTAATTTTTATATTTTAGTGGTTTTGATTACAGTAATAAGAGTGCTTTATTTTGAGGATGTTATATAAATGAAACAATTATGATACTGAAGTTGCAGACTCTCAATAAAAATGAAATATCTTTCCCAAGACTGATATGAAATATAGAAAACGGTATCATCTAACTTCATCCATTCCTTTATTTATTTTTTAGTTGTCCCCTCTTGGACCTAGGTGCTCCAGAGAGCATTAGAGGCATTGGTGACCAAGTCATAGTCAAGTTGAGGCTGTATGCCTTGTTTATCTGTTATGTTGTTACTGTTGTTAAATACAGATTAGATCAACAGCAGGAGGAATTTGGAAAAGACTAAGACAAACTAGTGTGCATGCATGTTTTCCTCTGGAGTGCGATATTCCAGCTCGATAAGATGTGGGTGGCTGACAAGGCCACTTTCTCATCACCATGTCCCTCTGGAGAGAAAGATATTCCCTTCCTCTACCACTTTCTCATGTCTTCTTAAATATGCTTTATTTTTAAATTGTCGAGTCCTAGGACTTCTATTTTTTTCATATAATGATAGTGCCACATGAGCTTTCAAAATATAACCTGGAACAACATGCATGTTTATAGACTAACAACTCATTTAAGCACAAGTTAAGCTTCTCTTCTGTGTTTTCCATTCTGCTACTTGGGCAACATAAATTTGGTTCCTTGAGACTGTACTACAGGCTAAACACACTTTACATCCTTAACACAGTCACAAAATAATAACAACAATAATAAAGTACTGTGGGTGTGGAGATGGTGGGGTGAGCCACGGCACATATAGGGAGGGAGATCACACGGCTCTGGGAATTGAATTCAGGATGCCAGTCTTGTGTAACAAGTGCCTTTTCCTATTGATTCATGTCACCAGGCCCAACATAGTCAATACATACTTGACCCAGTAATAGTCACTCTCTGTATTCTTTTGCTTGCATAAACATGATAGGCATTTTAAAAGCACCTACAGAGAGAAGGGCGTGGGAAAGTTGTGTCTGGTTAGCTTTGGTCAATATGCCTCTATTGTGGTATTCCTTTTTCCCCTGTCTCTTAATGAGTTGAATCAAGAGACACTACCACCTCCATTGGTTTTTCAGAAGTTCCTGCCCATCTCTTTCAAGAGCCGTCTTTGAAGGAGACATGACTTGTGAGTAAGTATATTCTAAGCATTCTTTGTGTGCGGCATTAAACCTCAGAATGTAGTTAACTAAAAATAGTTTAGACATCAGAACTCATCATGAAAGCAGATATACTCTACTAGCTGACAACTGCATGTTAACCTTCTTAATACAATCTAAAATGGTATGTAGATCTTATGGAATAAGAACCCATGATACTAAACAATGTAAAGTAAGAACTGGGTGATGATCCCTACAGCACTTAGATTTTTCTTATTATTATTTTGTCTGCATGTATGTTTATGCACCATGTACATGCCTGATGCCCATGGAAACCAGAAGAGGGCATTGGATCCCCTAGCAATGGAGTTTTAGATTGCTGTGAGCTGCTATGTATGTGTTGGGAACTGAACTCGGGTCCTCAGGAAGAACAACCAGTGTTCTTTTTAACACCGTATGATACTAACTTCATTTAGATTTTATTTATCCTATAAATGAATTTTAAAAAATCTACAATTTTCTTAAATTAAAAGAAAAAAATTAAAAATAGGCTGCAGCGATATGAAGATATTATTCCTAAGCTCAATCTAACAAGTCAGAAATACCAACAAAGTGAGGAATGAGTGCCGTGTTTGCCATTCTGCTGCATGTCCTCCCTGCCTCAGTTTCCACATGCAAAGCATCCACAGCATAAAAGGTGCATGAGCAAATGTCACTGTTAGCACTGACACAAGGGCACTACAGGTAAAACGCCCTATTGTTCTCCGTGTAAAATCCTGCCCACAGAATCTTAAAATGGGACGAAAATGCTCCCTGATGAGAACAGTGTGCAGTCCTAGTGCCACGGCCGCTCTGGTTTCTTCTTTGACCATGTCTGCTGACACCACACTTGGAGCAGAGGCAACATCACACAGGAATTCTCCCCTAGTTTTCACTTGAAGGCCCTGTGAGGCAGCCCACAAAATGTGGCAACCTCTCCAGGAAACTCTTACCATACCACTCACATGGAGATTTATCATGAATACTCCCTTTGTTAAAGGTGATAAAAACTCTCTACCATTGACCAAATATTTACTCTGTACTCTTAATAGGGGGCAGAGGAATGAAACACACACAGGACTTGCTCTAGGGCAATTTATCTTTATAGGATGTAGAAACCAGTCCCTTGTGAAATCTTACTAGAAATAAGAGATCCCTATAATACATAATATTGTAGTGTCCAGGGTGCTTCTGAATCAATGAAATCTTAAAATACTACTACGGCAGAAAGATGTATGCAACACCTATTTTTTTTTCAAGAAAAAAAAATAGAGAAATGAGCAAGACAGAATGGAACTGTGGTTTACTTATGGTCATAGAGGAAGTGGAAAAACTGAGTCATGAGTGAATGTGTCTGAACTCCAAATTTAGGCCTTTTTACTCCTGCAATGCCCTAGCCCAACGGGTTCTAAATCTAGCTCTGTTAGAGACACACCTTTCACTGCATTGGCATATGCTCAAAAGCTGTTTACAATATGGCTTGCTTAGAAAAGCTACTGCCACAAATCTTAGTTAAGTTAGAATGATCCTGAGACTCAGAGAACTTGGGATGAGTCACTGCAGGTAGGCTGGATAATCTCTAGTTACTAGTTCTCTGGGATTTAACATTCTTATAGGGTAAAACAGTTGTTTTAAACTGGTTCAACAGTATTGAAGATTCTTTCTGAATCTGGAATACATTAGAATGTTCTTGTAAATGTATTTAAAACAATTTTAAAATCCCATTTATCTAAACCTACATGTTTTGTGTCAATGGAATCTCTCTGAATCCGTTATAGATTTTCTTTTATAATTAGCCCCACTAAGACCTAACTAAAACCACAACTGGTTGTAGAAGTTTGTTTCCCTTTCTCCTTGGGAAGTAATCTAAGAGTAATCTTAAGACCGACCACCACTTGCAGCATTGATGTCTGGTCTACCCTGGAACACAGACTTGCACTGCCACAGAGGAACAAAGCTGTCCCTGCCTTAGGCAGGGCCGACAGGAGCTGCCCAGTGGGTATGCCATACAGGCTACATGGAGACTGACACCTCACGTCACATTAATGGCAGGTATGGAGATCTTGAGATCTTTTACAGTCTTTATTCTGATTAATATTTATTTTATATTTACATATTCTGTGTGTCTCTCTTGAACACTCATATATGTATGCTGTGGTGTGGATGTCTAGGTCAGAGGAAAAACTGCATGAGTCTGTTCTTTCCTATCACCATATGGGACCTCGGAAACCAAACTCATGTCGTAAAGCCTGGTGGAAAGTGCTGAACTATCTCACTGTCCCTTTGTTCTGACTTTTAAAATACCCATTACTCTTTCCCCCCCAAATATTTAAAAACAAACAAATTCTTAATGACATATTAAATGTTAAAAATCAATGTTAAAAAATGTTAAAATAAAAATATATTTTAAATATTGTACAGCTGGGCAGCAACACATCAAAGTTGAGTACTGAACATAGAGAGGCGGAGTAGCTCTGTGCCGTTCCAGGACTCACTCAGGGTCAGGACTGGACATCCTCTCCTCTTTATTTTCTTATTATGTGGCAGGGTGACTTAAAGCTGAATGTGTCTAGTCTACGTCAGTGGAGGATATGACTATGTCCTTCCTGTAATGAATGGGGCGAACTGAAATATCCCCACAGGACTGAGCAGAGGTGACCGCTCTTCTTTCTGAGCCTAACTTTTTTCTGTTTTCTGGCACTGGCCACAATATCTCAGAGACTGCTGTGAGCTCTTGTTCGTTCCCCAGCATATGACTATGAAAGTTTCAGGACCCAGGCCTCTTCCTTCCTGTTTGTATTCACTCTCCTGGTGACCCTACCCACTTCTCTTCTCTTTCTATAGGACTTTAAGCTGATATTCACAAATGCACACCTCGAGTATAATTACCTATAATAACTAAGTGGTTAAAAGTATGAGCTCCGGAGTCTAGAACCTGTGGTCTAAATCTCAACTGCACCACTCTGCAGCTGGGACCTTAGTAAGGGATATGGTATCTCAGACATATCACCTCTGGGGGATCAGGAAAGCCCTCCCTATAGATTATAATTACCCTAACCTTGCATAGATATTGGAAGTTCTTCTTGGGTTTGTACATGTGAGGTCCTAGCTCATCTTTTCCACAGTAAAGGCAACAGCCCAATATCTCTTTTCAATACCCTTTGTGGGGCGGTCTTGACATCCTGACATCCTTCAGAAGCCCCTTTTAGTGGTATATGTGTTCACTGTACATTGTGTTTCTTTCTTTCACCCATGTACTTTATACTCATTCTATTCCCCCTCCCTCTCCTTGGTCCTTCCTCCTCATCCTCCCTCCCACTCTCCTTTCTTCCTTCAGTCATAAACTGTATTTTTAAATGAATAATACTAGAATTAAAGTATATTGTAGTCCATTCCCTTGCTTATGAATCCCCCCATCCATCAGCCAGCACCAGAACCACAATAGAGTCCACTGGAACCTACTGCTGCTCACCTATCAGACAACACATCCTACACTGCCTGGGAACAGTATTCCCTGGAGTCCAACAAGAACTGCAGCACCAGCACCATTGGGGAACAGTCCTCTTACCAACACAGTGGATTCCTCTTTGTGGTCATTCTTCTTAATGCCTGGGAGAAATTTTAGATGAGTCTCTTTGGAGAAAACTGATGGTGTAAGACTAATTAGGCAAAAATAAAATTACCAACTATATTTAGAAATTAATTTGAAGTAGAGCAAAGTTCTTGTATTTCATGTACTGAATTTTACAATCTTTTTTATTTGTCTAAAGTGCTTTCTAAACAGTGCCAATAGGATCTGAAAGCCTGAAGACGATATCGGAAAAAAAAACAAAACAAAACCCACATTTTCCTATATTTAAAAATCTGAGCCAACTTAAAAGATACAAGCAAAATCATCGAATCCTCATGGTCAATAAGCACTCTTGACAAATTTAGTTCTCTGGGGTATTGTTTCAGTGCAGAGCTTTGGGTTGCATCTATCCTACCATCCTGAAATGTCTTCAAGTTGTTGGTGATACTGTATCACCAATGTAAGTTTAAGTCTGGCCTGCCCTAAGTCATACTTATAATTAGGTTGGTCTTGGTAATTCTACATCTAAAATATGGTATAATAAATACACATAATAAACACTTACTGGTTCAGCAAATCAATCTGCTGACAAATGACACCAGCCACTCTCATGAGGCCAAAGCGTCTATTAAGAAACATTCATTTATGGCAGGTCACAGATGCTTCCCTAGTCACCACTAGGCAGAGTCCAGGAAGACTGTTTGTTGTTGTCACCAAGAGAAATTCCATCACAGCCAGTGAGAAATGTTTTCCCTCCATTTCTTTAGCATTATTTAATTAGATGACCCTAACGAGAACATCACAGGCAATATTTTTTCTTACTTCTATCTAGCATGCATTCTGTGAAGTGCACTTGAAGACTCAGTGTAACAGTATAAGGCAAAACCAGAACAGGGAAGTGGGAAGGGGTGGTTGGGAGAACAGGGGGAGGGAAGGGGGCTTATGTGACTTTCAGGGAGTGGGGGACCAGAAAAGGGGAAATCATTTGAAATGTAACTAAAAAATATATCGAATAAAATAAAAATACATCGGAAAAAAAAAAGAAAGTCAGAAGACAATTTGCACAAGTGTTTTTGTCCTTTCATTATGTGGTTTCTGGGCTTGGTAGCAAGCACCCTTTACTGCCTGGTCTTCAGAATCACTCATTAAAAACAACAACAACCATAACAACGGGCACTGTCAATTGGTCTTACGGTCTTAACAGCTGCCCAGAACACCTAGCCATATACCTCTTTTGGGAGGATTCTGTCACCAGTACACTGGTCTGAACCGCGGGATTGAGTAAAGCATTATCTATCCTGTCGACACAAACATTTTTTCTTTCCTCTGTTTTTCTGAAATCCCTGAATTTACATGTTAGTTAATTTATATATACAAACAAGCTAGTAACATTTTAAAGGTCAATTTACTGTCTCCACCAGGGCAAAAGTTCAAGAAGCATAACTAATGATCAAAGCAAATGAAACCTCTGTAAACAGTTACAGTGCAGAAGAGACCTCGGGGAGGGGGGGGGGTGCAAAATGTGATTAATGCTTCTACGTGATTCTCCACATCCTCTCCTGCCTTTACCACTATCCACCGCAATCCATCATAAGTAATGTCACATCTATTACATAAATTACACTTACTTGTTTTACCTACTTCTCAGAATGCTATCAAAGCACGAGTAGCCCTTCTTTAAAATAAGGAATTTCGAAGAAGGGCATGTTAAACTGTGATGTCACTGATATTGGTGAATTGTCATGTGCAACTTAGAACCAATGAGAAGCTGGTTCTGAAAGCAGGCTTGGGCCTCTTACTTCAGAGCCAAGATTGTTTATGCTGAGTGTCCTCTAAAACCTTTGTCCTGAGTCAGGCTGGTCTCCTGCCTCTGAAATAGGGAGAGGGAAAACATCAAACTGTTTACAATATTAACCTGCACGCCTACCCCGAGAACAGCGCAAAGGCAAGCTCTCAAACAGTGATGACTGCTGTGCATCCCATGATGCAAATGTGCACATCCCAGGGAAGGAAGGGCAAAAGCTCTGAGAGGCCTGCTCTGCTCTGCCCTGCCTATCTAATATTACATTATTTCAGGACTTTCTCTGTTGGTTTCGGCTAGATATCTGCAAGTGACCAATTTAATGAACCTGTCTACCGTATTTGATCTTTTATTTGGAAACCTTGCAGGAGGAGATGCTGTGTTCCACAGAAACACAATTCAGGAACTCCAGCTGACCAGGCTTTTGTGCTAAGTGTTTGTAAGCCCTCAGATTTGATAATGTTACCTGTTGACCTTTTGCTTGCTCTCTCAGTGGGGCTAAGTCAGTCATGCCTGCTGACTATTGAGTATCTGATTTGATGCTTTGCTATTTCCTATTTCTCTCTAGCAGCTACTAAGCATTTATTCATTTATTTTGCTCACACCTTCAAAAACAAAAACATGGCTCTTTAGAATGTACAAAACAGTGGCACATACCTACTAAAGTGACCGAGACAGAAGAATAATGAGATCTATGCCAGCCTGGGCTAAATAGTAAGGCTTAGGATGGACGAACAGACAGACAGACATCAGGGATCACAATGGTAACCTTGCCTAGATTATAAACAGGGGATCATATAGAAACCCCAGTCTAATGCAAATGTCAATCTTAATACAGTATTCCTATTTATTCATATTTTTAAAGTGTGGAGGTATAATTTACATGGCATAAAATGCATAGTTGCTAAGTAAAGGACTGACTGACTTCTAATAGCTTGTGTACCCACAAAGCCAAAACATAAATAAAAACCTTTATGCATGGAAAATTTCTACTATCACCCTCAAATTCCCTCAGGCCCCACTATTTAGTGGTTTAGATTTCTATCCCTGTTTTAACTTTGTCAGTATTTCATATAAATGGAAAAAGTCACCAAGCACCTTTTTTTGATTCTAGCTTGGTTATACAGCAGAGTACCCCTCCCCACATCTTTTAGGATATAGAAGAGAATTTATTTAGTTTTCTGAGGCTTTATCCTTGGCAAAAGAAAGACTTACTCATGTTTTGTAAACTTTATTTAAGACAATTTTATGAGGCCAGAGAAAATTAATGGCATCCAAAATTTATGAGGCTGGATACAGGGCTTGGGAGCGGAGTGCTTGCCGAGCACATCTAAGGCCCTGGGTTCCAGCCCCTTTTTCTGCAGGGAGTAAAAAGATTTATGAATAATATATATATATGTGTAATATATATATATATATACACACACACACACACACATATATATACACACTATCAATACTATAAAATAAATAAAGAGAACAGTAAAAAGTCAAAGTACCCCCAAACATAATTATCTGTTATTCTTAACTCAGTTTCCTACTCTATATTCATTGTGATCTTTAAATAAAATTTCTGAATGTAAGTTCCCTTGTCTCAGTATCAAAGTCCTTTACTGTACTTTTACTCTTAACAGCAGGAAATACTCATTACATCATTTATATATTAAATAACCTTGTGAATGTTTTTTAAAAGGTTAGAGAATTAAGAATAGATGAGATTATTATTTAGGCCTGGTGCCTAAGGCCAATAATCCCAGATACTTCGGATGCCAAGGCAAAAGGATAGTGAGTGCAAGATCTACCTGTGACAACTCAGACACTATCTAAACTAACTAAATAATAAAAAGGTGGGGGAGAGTAAACAGGACCTGGAGTTGGTAAGGAACTGGGGACGTGAAGCTAGAGAGGGGCAAGGAGTTTAAATATAATCATATTTGATTATATACACCTATGAGAAATCACAAGGGAAAAAAATTACAATATAAATTGAATATTGGTAAAGCTTGAAAAAGTAAAAAGATAACATTTTAAAATCTAATCTACGATGAAACATTACAAAAATCATAAAAAAAAGTTTGGAAGAAGCTGACCAAAACATGTGGTAGAGATACATGAATAATCTAAATTCTTTTTCTTATGTTAAAACTAATATTTTATTATGGTATTGAATTCTAAGTTTTCATTTGTATTTTGGGGAGTGTTTCAATTTATTTTTAATATTGTTTGAAATTTTTAATTAAGCACGGAAGCAACCTACAGAATGGAAAAAATCTTCATTAACTATTCATCTGACAGAGGATTAGTGTTTAGACTGTACAAACAGCTTAAAAAAAAACACCCAAAACTAAACTACGATACACCCAATTTTAATAAATGGGGCTATGGAACCAAACACAGAGCCAGGAAAAGCAAAGCAAAAACAAAAACAAAAGAAACGTATGAAAGATGTTTCTAAACGTTCAATATTCTCAAGCAATATACATATAGTATACACATATGTTTTAAATTCTTTTTTATGGTATTGTGCTCTAACAGGGACACATAGCCAGCTCTAAAATCTTCTGAATTTGTTAGTCAGCTGGGTACCATGCATTCCCAAACACCCACCTTATTGTCATCATCACAGAACATAGAGAAACCAGAATTAAACAGGAGACCTCACCACTAAAGGCTAGCTTTCACAGAGAGAGAAGGTGCTGTTCAGGCTATCGGGATATAAAGTAGGAAATAGTCTCACCCAGCGCACCTAGGGGCTATGATAGTAAGTGGCCTGGTGTGGTGTGCACATTGATGAAATAGTAGCAGGAACATTATTGGGGTAACCAACCACTCTCTGATTGGATTTAAGGCCAAATCCACAAGAAGGAACTCTTGTCTGGTACCATTAACTGGACAAAAAAACCTGTGTCTTGGTATGCCTAATAGTTATTCTTATACCCAAAGACTAGAATATCTTTCAACCCTTACCAGAAAAACTTTGTTTTGCAAAAGACTGTGATGAACACAGAAATTTATAGCTTGTCCATATGCAGAGAATAAAAGACTGAAGAGTGTTCAGCCCTAAAGGGGACATTTTTACCATAATTTGTGATAACTGGACACCATGGTGAGGAGCTTCTAGACCAAAATTTAAAGTATTTTATCACTTTCTCACTTCAAAAACACAAGCAACAACAACAAACCTATTAGAATTTTGATTCCAAATGCTTTGAATCTACAGATAAATTTGGAAAGAATGGTTAACATATAACATTTTCAATTCAAGAACACATATATATTTGTCATTGAGATTCATCTGAGTCAGGTTTTATAGTTTTAAGAGGATAGTTCTAGATTTTTTTTTTCATTCCAGATCATGTGAAAAAATAAGTTTAAAGAATGCTTTCCAAAATTCTGTCTCTGATTTCTTTTTCCTGTTTTATTGTATTGATTGGGATTTCAGGGAAATACCTCACATAGGAAATGAAAATCACAAAAGTGGACCTCCCTTTTGTGCATTTAAAGCATTAAAAACTGTTCCTGGTGTTTAGCTATAGGTTGGTTTTTTTTTTTTTTTTAAATCTAAGAAGTTCTTCAAATACCTGCTATTTTGGTGGGGTTTATAATAATTGGAATATGAATGGATTGTGTGGTATCAGAATGAACATATATTTCTTCTCCTTTATTTTGGTAATACAATAATTACACTGGTTGATATTTTTATAGTTTATGGAAAAAACACATATACCATTAAATCCACCATTTTAAATAAATGTTCAGTCTAGTGGTTTACAGTGTGTTTGTAAAGCTAGACAGCTTTATAATTCCAGAACATTTTCATGTCTTTAAAAACAAACTCCACATCCACATTCCCTCCCTTCAGCCCACACAACCACTAACCTCTTACATTTGTTTCTATGAGTTATCCAACGCGAAACATTTATTGCAAATGGAAACATGCAATGCCTGGTCTTTTTCACCTGGCTTCTTGTACTTAAGAGTCACTGGTGCTATACTCTTGCAGAACTTCATTCTTTTTGTGGTTACAGAAAATTCCTTGCATGAATACAACATATTTGCTTATTCATCCATCAGCTGATGGGCATTAAGCTGTTCCTACCTTCTATCTATGAATAATACCTAGCAGGGGAACGTGCTGCATAACATGGCGATTCTGTTAAACTATCACCGTGTTCTTCCAAAAGCGACGGGTTACTCCCACTCCTACTTTTCACTACAAGCACTTGTCATTCTTCTTTTGGACAGACGTCAGCTTGGGTAAGAAGTGGGTGAGAATCAAACCTTGATTCTGATTTGCAGTTCCCTAAAGGAATAGACAGTATGCACATTCCCATACACGCAGTTGCTGACTGTATATCTTCATTGCTGACTGTATATCTTCATTGCTGACTGTGTATCTTCATTGCTGACTGTGTATCTTCATTGCTGACTGTATATCTTCATTGCTAACTGTATATCTTCATTGCTGACTGTATATCTTCATTGCTGACTGTATATCTTCATTGCTGGCTATATATCTTCATTGCTGGTTGTATATCTTCATTGCTGACTGTATATCTTCATTGTTGACTGTATATCTTCATTGCTGACTGTATATCTTCATTGGAAAAAATGTTTATTTACATCCTATTGAATTATAAGAATTTAATATTTTGTTCTAAATTGACTCAAGTCTGTCACCAACAACATTGTTAGTAATCATGGTTTCCTATTTCTGTGGTCTCTTTGTCACTTTTTTGACCACACCTTTGCAGTAAAGGTTTTTAATATTGATGGTAACTTATTCTCTCTTTTATTGTGTGTGCATTAGGGGTCTTAGTCAAGAAATCACTGCCTAATCCAAGGACAATAATGATACAAGCAATACCGGTCAAAACCTGAACACAGTTTGATACACAGGGCAGAGACTATTGCAATACTTCCCAAGTAGCTAAAGTTTAAACCCCAAAGCTGGGTAATATTCCAGAAGATACTCTACTGTGAGGCATGTCAGTAACAACAAAGTCTCACCACTGAGCTCCAGCCAGAAAATGAGAAAAGGCAGCAGTACGGAGGCCTTAAGCATCCACCAAGATGTGCTGGTTATAAACCAGGTGGTGCACGCCTTTTTTTTTTTTTTTTTGGATGTCACTTTTTAATATGCTTTTAAGACTTTTATACAATGGTGCACTTTTTTTTTTATTTGATATAATTTATTTACATTTCAAATGATTTCCCCTTTTCTAGCCCCCCCCCACTCCCCGAAAGTCCCGTAAGCCCCCTTCTCTTCCCCTGTCCTCCCTCCCACCCCTTCCCAATTCCCCGTTCTGGTTTTGCCAAATACTGTTTCACTGAGTCTTTCCAGAACCAGGGACCACTCCTGCTTTCTTCTTGTATCTCATTTGATGTGTGGATTATGTTTTGGGTATTCCAGTTTTCTAGGTTAATAACCACTTATTAGTGAGTGCATACCATGATTCACCTTATGAGTCTGGGTTACCTCACTTAGTATGATGTTCTCTAGCTCCATCCATTTGCCTAAGAATTTCATGAATTCATTGTTTCTAATGGCTGAATAGTACTCCATTGTGTAGATATACCACATTTTTTGTATCCACTCTTCTGTTGAGGGATACCTGGGTTCTTTCCAGCATCTGGCAATTATAAATAGGGCTGCTATGAACATAGTAGAGCATGTATCCTTATTACATGGTGGGGAATCCTCTGGGTATATGCCCAGGAGTGGTATAGCAGGATCTTCTGGAAGTGAGGTGCCCAGTTTTCGGAGGAACCGCCAGACTGCTTTCCAGAGTGGTTGTACCAATTTGCAACCCCACCAGCAGTGGAGGAGTGTTCCTCTTTCTCCACACCCTCTCCAACACCTGCTGTCTCCTGAATTTTTAATCTTAGCCATTCTGACTGGTGTAAGATGAAATCTTAGGGTTGTTTTGATTTGCATTTCCCTAATGACTAATGAAGTGGAGCATTTTTTAAGATGCTTCTCCGCCATCCGAAGTTCTTCAGGTGAGAATTCTTTGTTTAACTCTGTACCCCATTTTTTAATAGGGTTGTTCGGTTTTCTGGAGTCTAACTTCTTGAGTTCTTTATATATATTGGATATTAGCCCTCTATCTGATGTAGGATTGGTGAAGATCTTTTCCCAATTTGTTGGTTGCCGATCTGTCCTCTTGATGGTGTCCTTTGCCTTACAGAAACTCTGTAACCTTATGAGGTCCCATTTGTCAATTCTTGCTCTTAGAGCATACGCTATTGGTGTTCTGTTCAGAAACTTTCTCCCTGTACCGATGTCCTCAAGGGTCTTCCCCAGTTTCTTTTCTATTAGCTTCAGAGTGTCTGGCTTTATGTGGAGGTCCTTGATCCATTTGGATTTGAGCTTAGTACAAGGAGACAAGGATGGATCAATTCGCATTCTTCTGCATGCTGACCTCCAGTTGAACCAGCACCATTTGTTGAAAAGGCTATCTTTTTTCCATTGGATGTTTTCAGCCTCTTTGTCGAGGATCAAGTGGCCATAGGTGTGTGGGTTCATTTCTGGATCTTCAATCCTGTTCCATTGATCCTCCTGCCTGTCACTGTACCAATACCATGCAGTTTTTAACACTATTGCTCTGTAGTATTGCTTGAGGTCAGGGATACTGATTCCCCCAGATTTTCTTTTGTTGCTGAGAATAGTTTTAGCTATCCTGGGTTTTTTGTTGTTCCAGATGAATTTGATAATTGCTCTTTCTAACTCTGTGAAGAATTGAGTTGGGATTTTGATGGGTATTGCATTGAATCTGTATAGTGCTTTAGGCAAAATGGCCATTTTAACTATATTGATTCTACCGATCCATGAGCATGGGAGGTTTTCCCATTTTTTGAGGTCTTCTTCCATTTCCTTCTTCAGAGTCTTGAAGTTCTTGCCATACAGATCTTTCGCATGTTTGGTAAGAGTCACCCCAAGATACTTTATACTGTTTGTGGCTATTGTGAAGGGGGTCATTTCCCTAATTTCTTTCTCAGCCTGCTTATCCTTTGAGTATAGGAAGGCCACTGATTTGCTTGAGTTGATTTTGTAACCTGCCACTTTGCTGAAGTTGTTTATCAGCTGTAGGAGCTCTCTAGTGGAGTTCTTTGGGTCACTTAGGTAGACGATCGTGTCGTCTGCAAATAATGATAGTTTGACTTCCTCCTTTCCAATTTGTATCCCTTTGACCTCCTTATGTTGTCGAATTGCCCGAGCTAGTACCTCAAGTACAATATTGAAAAGATAAGGAGAAAGGGGGCAGCCTTGTCTGGTCCCTGATTTCAGTGGGATTGCTTCAAGTTTCTCTCCGTTTAGTTTGATGCTGGCTACCGGTTTGCTGTATATTGCTTTTACTATGTTTAGGTATGGGCCTTGAATTCCTGTTCTCTCCAAGACTTTAAGCATGAAAGGATGCTGAATTTTGTCAAATGCTTTTTCAGCATCCAATGAAATGACCATGTGGTTTTGTTCTTTGAGTTTGTTTATGTAGTGGATTGTATTGATGGATTTCCGTATATTGAACCAACCCTGCATTCCCGGGATAAAGCCTACTTGATCATGGTGGATGATCGTTTTGATGTGTTCTTGGATTCGGTTGGCAAGAATTTTGTTGAGTATTTTTGCATCGATGTTCATAAGGGAAATTGGTCTGAAGTTCTCTTTCTTTGTTGGATCTTTGTGTGGCTTTGGTATCAGCGTAATTGTGGCTTCGTAGAAGGAATTGGGTAGTGTTCCTTCTGTTTCTATTTTGTGGAATAGTTTGAAGAGTATTGGTGTTAACTCTTCTTTGAAGGTCTGGTAGAATTCTGCACTGAAACCATCTGGTCCTGTGCTTTTTTTGGTTGGAAGACTTTCTATGACTCCTTCTATTTCTTTAGGCTTTATGGGACTGTTTAGATGGTCTAGTTGGTCCTGATTTAATTTTGGTATTTGGTATCTGTCAAGGAAATTGTCCATTTCCTCCAGATTCTCCAGTTGTGTTGAGTACAGGCTCTTGTAGTAGGATCTGATGATTTTTTGGATTTCCTCAGTTTCCGTTGTTATGTCTCCCTTTTCATTTCTAAGTTTGTTAATTTGGATACTTTCTCTGTGCCCTTTGGTCAGTCTGGCTAAGGGTTTATCTATCTTGTTGATTTTCTCAAAGAACCAGCTCCTAGTTTTGTTGATTTTTTGTATGGTTCTCTTTGTTTCTACTTGATTGATTTCGGCCCTGAGTTTGATGATTTCCTGCCTTCTACTCCTCCTGGGTGAAATAGCTTCTTTTTGTTCTAGGGCTTTCAGGTGTGTCATTAAGTTGGTAATGTATGCTCTCTCCATTTTCTTTTTGGAGGCACTCAGGGCTATGAGTTTTCCTCTTAGCACTGCTTTCATTGTGTCCCATAGATTTGGGTATGTTGTGTTTTCATTTTCATTGTGTTCTAAAAAGTCTTTAATTTCTTTCTTTATTTCTTCCTTGACCAAGGTGTCATTGAGTAGAATATTGTTCAATTTCCACGTGTATGTGGGTTTTCTGTTGTTTCTGTTGCTATTGAAGACCACTTTTATTCCATAGTGATCAGATAGGAGGCATGGGATTAGTTCTATCTTTTTATATTTGTTGAGGTCTGTCTTGTGACCAATTATATGGTCGATTTTGGAGAAGGTACCATGAGGTGCTGAAAAAAAGGTATATTCTTTTGTTTTAGGATAGAATGTTCTATATATATCAGTTAAGTCTAATTGGTCCAAAGCTTCAATTAGTTTCATTGTGTCCTTGTTTAGTTTCTGTTTTCCTGATCGGTCCATTGAGGAAAGTGCAGTGTTGAAGTCACCCACAATTATTGTGTTAGGTGTAATGTGTGCTTTGAGTTTTAATAAAGTTTCTTTTATGAAAGAGGGTGCCCTTGCATTTGGAGCATAGATGTTCAGGATTGAGAGTTCTTCTTGTTGTATTTTTCCTTTGACCAGCAAGAAGTGTCCCTCAGAGTCTCTTTTGATGACTTTGGGTTGAAAGTCAATTTTATCTGATATTAAAATGGCTACTCCAGCTTGTTTCCTGAGACCATTTGCTTGTAAAATTGTCTTCCAGCCTTTTACTCTAAGGTAGTGTTTGTCTTTGACCCTGAGGTGTGTTTCCTGTAAGCAGCAAAATGTAGGGTCCTGTTTACGTATCCAGTCAGTTAGTCTGTGTCTTTTTATTGGGGCATTGAGTCCATTGATGTTAAGAGATATTAAGGAATAGTGATTGTTACTTCCTATCATTTTTGACGTTATTTTTTAAATTTGATTGCTTAACTTCTTTTGGGTTTGATGAAAGGTTACTATCTTGCTTTTTTCAGGGTGGAGTTTCCCTCCTTGTATTGGTGTTGTCCTCCTATTATCCTTTTTAGGGCCGGGTTTGTGGATAGATATTGGGTGAACTTGGTTTTGTCGTGAAATATCTTAGTTTCTCCATCTATGGTGATTGAGAGTTTTGCTGGATATAGTAGTTTTGGTTGGCATTTGTGTTCTCTTAGAGTCTGCATGAGATCTGCCCAGGACCTTCTAGCCTTCATAGTCTCAGGTGAAAAGTCTGCTGTGATTCTGATAGGTCTTCCTTTATATGTTACTTGGCCTTTTTCTCTTACTGCCTTTAGTATTCTTTCTTTGTTTAGAACATTTGGTGTTTTGATTATTATGTGACGGGAAGTATTTCTGTTCTGGTCCAGTCTGTTTGGAGTTCTGTAGGCTTCTTGTATATTCATGGGCATCTCTCTCTTTAGGTTAGGGAAGTTTTCTTCCATAATTTTATTGAAGATATTTGCTGGCCCTTTAAGTTGTAAATCTTCACTCTCATCTATGCCTATAATCCTTAGGTTTGGTCTTCTCATTGTGTCCTGGATTTCCTGGATATTTTGGGTTACAAGCTTTTTGCACTTTGCATTTTCTTTAACTGTTGAGTCCATGGTTTCTATGGAATCTTCAGCATCTGAGATTCTTTCTTCTATCTCTTGTATTCTGTTGTTGATATTTGCATCTCTGTCCCCTGATTTCTTCCCAAGGCTTTCTATCTCCAAAGTTGTCTCCCTTTGAGTTTTCTTAGTTGTTTCTACTTCTGATTTTAGATCCTGGATGGTTTTGCTTAGCTCCTTCCCTTGCATGTTTGTGTTTTCCTGTAATTCTTTAAGAGATTTTTGTGTTTCCTCTTTCATGAGCTCAGCCTGTTGACCAAAGTTCTCCTGTATTTCTTTAAGAGATTTTTGTGTTTCGTCTTTCATGACCTCAGCCTGTTGAGCAAAGTTCTCCTGTATTTCTTTAAGTGTTTTTTGCATTTCCTCCTTGTTGGCTTTTGTATTCTCCTGGATTTCTTTCAATGATTTTTGTGTTTCCCTTGCAAGGGCTTCTAACTTTTGATCCATTTTCTCCTCAATGTCCTTCATGTGTTCCTGTACCAGCATCATGACCAGTGATTTTAAATCCAAATCTTGTTTTACTGGTGTGATGGGGTATCCAGGACTTGCTGGTAGAGGAGAATTTGGTTCAGATGTTGCCATATTGCCTTGATTTCTGTTAGTGACGTTTCTGCGTTTGCCTTTTGCCATCTAGCTCTCACTGGTGTTACTTGGTCTTGTCAGTGCTGGACTCACCAGTGCAAGCTGCCCCTTCCCCGTTGGCCTCTGGTGCACAGCTTACACTCTGCACTGCCTATAGACAGGGTGCTGTTGTCCAGGCTGTTCAGATCCCGAAGCAGGCACCTGAAGGCTCCCGCTGGGGCCCGCAGGATTTATTGGAGCACACCGACTTCTCCCAGCTGGCCGCCCGGAAGCCCCCACTAGCCTCTTGAGGGACCTGGAGATGTGGCGGCCACCCAGGCTGATCTGAAGCGGAGAGAGTTGAGCTGGGGGCTTCTGCCTGAGGCCTTGCCCCAGATTGTGTCTGTGGACCAGGTGGAACCCGTGTGCACCCCCAGGGAGCTCCGAAGGTGAATGTTGCTGTGACCTCCCCTGTGCTCCGCTCACTCCGCTGGGCAGCCGATTTCCCCAACCGGGCTGGCGCACACTAGGTTAGCCTTGTCGCCTGGGCCCTGAGTCCAGGCAAACGCCTGGGAGGCCAAGGTCCGAGCAAAGTTCCCCTAGGGCTATGTCTGTTATTTGGGTCCGCCAGGTGACTAGGATGGCGGGCGTGCGCGTCCGCGCTCCGCGAAAGCACCGGGAGAGTCTGTTGTGCTAATAACCTCCTGGGCTGGTTGACACACAGATGGCCCACCAAGCCGCCCAGTTCTTGGGGTCAGTCCTGTGCCTTTTGGGGCCTAGACCCCCGTTTTGTTAGCCTCAGGCTACGCTTGTTAGCAGTCTCTGCCCTCCCGAGCACTCTGGCTCCTGTAGGCAAAATGGCGGCGCGTGCACCGGCCGGGGCAAAAAAAAAAACTCCTGGCTGGGTTGGCGCCCCGATGGCCACTCGAACAGCCCAGGGCCTGGGTGCAGGCCAACGCCCGTCTGGCTCAGACCCCTGCGGTGTTGGGCCTAGGATTATGTTTGTGTACCTCAGTCTGACCGATCTCTGGAGCCCGGGATCAAGATGGCGGTGAGTCTCTCCTGACTGGCGGGCAGCCGAGTTCTGAAGTGGCTTCCGTGCAGCGAAAGGCTCCGCAGAACCGCAGTTGCTTGCCGCCCGGCTGGTCAGCGAAGGTCAGTGGTCGTGGGCGCAGGGCCTAACTGGACCCTGTGTCGCCTTGGTTCCACCGCTGATGGCCCTTCAGCTGGAGCAGCCACTGCTACCGCCGCCGCCGCCGCTGCCGCCGCCGCCGCCCGTCCGGTGCACGCCTTTAATCCCAGCACTTGGGAGGCAGATGCAGGCGAATTTCTGAGTTCGAGGCCAGCCTGGTCTACAGAGTGAGTTCCAGGACAGCCAGGGCTACACAGAGAAACCCTGTCTCGGGGAAAAGAAAATAAACCAAGGCTAATACTTTTGAACTGTATAACCAAAGTGCAAGGTGCACACATGATCAGATTTGTGTTAGACTCAGGTAACATATTTTGAAGCATTTTACCTTAAAATAACTAAAAATTACAGGATAGTTTAAGTATCATGAAACACTTATAAAGGTTTACCTGTTGTCAACATTTTGTTCCACGTACTTGGTAATTTCATATCTACACATTCATTCACATAACACTTTCCTGAAAGACCAAGATTATACACACAGGGCCCCATTTGCCTAGATAATTCAGTGTATGTTGCCTAAAAATAGAGAGAGTTTTCTATTAATCACATCATAGACAGCAATGTTAGTGAATTTAACAATGTATTCTTTTTGCTAGCCATATTTTAGTTTTGCAAAGTGATCTAAAATGTATTACAACATCTTGCTCTTATATCTAAAAGCCACTTTAAGGAGAGTTAAAACACTTCCTGCTCACATATCTTTGGTAGTATTCAATCTGGAACACGCCCGTGCCCTTCTCATTTATGGCATTTGACAGCAGTACGTAGTTCCGCTCCTTTTCACGTTCTTCTCACATGCTCTTCATTCTTGACTTGTCTGTTTCCGGTCATCAAGTACACTGTCAGATGAACTATACAAGTGATGCTATGTCCTTCTCAGGCTGCCACACCCAGAGGCGCACACACTGTCTCCCTAGTCCTTGATGGTGTTCCTAATTCTGAACACACAGTTGTGGTGTTCCCTGTTTTCTTCATCAGGCAATTACTATTTTTTTCCACAACTAATAATAAATCTCTAGAGAGATATTAAAGCTGTAAAGTAGCGTATTCCTCAAGAATAAATTTTATAACAGTATTTATATTGTTATAAAAAGTAACCTCTATATAAGAAGGAAACCTAATTTATTTAAGGTGTGAGAGTTATATGCCTGAATCAATTCCATGCCAGTTTAAATATGTTTTATTGCACTAGACTATGTGTACTGAGTGTTTATGAAAAGCTGCTCATTAACTGTCCAGTCACTGTAGAAAATAGGCAATATAATTTTTAAACCCAACTAATATCAGTGCTTTAATGTTTGTTCCATAAAAAGAAATCTATGTCAGAGAAGGGTGTTATAAATTAAATGATACATGTTCTTTTCTTTATCTTTTAGAAAATATTATTTTAAAAAGAAAATAGAAACTTGTATTAAGAGACCGCCTTCATTCAAAT
Organism: Apodemus sylvaticus; assembly: GCF_947179515.1. Lineage (NCBI taxonomy): Eukaryota > Metazoa > Chordata > Mammalia > Rodentia > Muridae > Apodemus > Apodemus sylvaticus. The sequence goes on from NC_067476.1 coordinate 122,818,862, forward strand.
TATCTATCACATATCTATCACAACCATTAATTATCCCTTATCTTTTCCTGGGGAGTATGACTTTGGGGAGAACTTTAACTTAAATTAAGCACAGTCTCATGTAAAACACTCAAAAGTTTTCTGGTTCCATGACTGGTAACAAGGAAAAGGAGGGTAATTTTTGAAAAATAAATTTTTTTTTTTTGGTTTAAGACATAGTTTTAAATAAAAATAACAGTTTTTAAAGCTGCTTCCTACTCACCTCACTACCACACCTCGTTGTATTATGGAGAGGATCTTTTCAGTAAACAGCTAGGCCATTATACAATGCTTGACAGAAGCCAGTTACCCTGGGTGAGGTCACCAGGTAGGCTAAGGCTGCCACCCTTATTTCTGAGATATATATGCTGCTAAAGTCCTCTTTTCCTTTTGAACCCAGGATCTCATCTCTAATTTTTGTCTCACAACACAATAAGCTCCATATTCATGACAAAAGAACAGTTTTGTGGGTTTTTGTACATGTTGTTGCTGTTTTGAACAATAGTGTTTTATTGCTTTGTTTTATTTTTCTGCAAAGCATTTATAGTCAATAGTTCAAATAGTTACAAAAAAAAAAAAGGAAAGGGGGGGACGGAATGAAAACTCTCAAAAACAATCTACTCAGTGACACCTTGGCCAAAGAAGAAATAAAGAAATCAAAAATTAATTTACAAATGAGGCAAAAGAAGCAGGTATACCTGCTGGTCCAATCCATTGTACTGCTACAGCTGGAGAATATATAGATATGAAAATCTCTCTCCCTCTCCCTCTCCCTCTCCCTCTCCCTCTCCTCTCTCTCTCTCTCTCTCTCTCTCTCTCTCTCTCTCTCTCTCTCTCTCTCACACACACACACAAACGCACACGTGCAAGTGACAAATAGCACAACCAAAGATCTAGATCCAACTCAGTATCTTCTACACACCACCACCACCAGAGAGCTGATACTTCTACTCAAGGGACTTGGTACATCACTGGCCTCAGTGGTACACTTCTCATGATCTTTTGTTCAAACATGATCTTTGTTCAAAATCATATGCTAAGCATGAGAGAAGGTTTAAATGGCTACAAGGAACTCCATGGCCTACTGGGTTTGCTTCCTGTTTAGAAACTGCAGTCATTCACAAGAAGAGAATGTTATGAAGATGTATGAATAACCATTTTCCACTCATTTATTAAAACCTATGATGGGCCGGGCAGTGGTGGTGCACGCCTTTAATCCCAGCACTTGGGAGGCAGAGGCAGGCAGATTTCTGAGTTCGAGGTCAGCCTGGTCTACAGAGTGAGTTCCAGGCCAACCAGGGCTACAAAGAGAAACCCTGTCTTGGGAAAAAGACAAAACAAAACAAAACCTATGATGTTCAATATAGTAGCCACTAGCCACATTAGGCTATTAAAAAAAAAAGGTAAAGCTTAAAATTCAGTTCCTCAGTTCTAGTAGCCACATTTCAAATACACAGTAATTTTTAGCATGTAGCTCTGGCTGCCAATCTAGGTAACATAGATATCAATGTTTCAACTATGATGAAAAATCCTGTAAGTGCTGTTCCAAACATGTCAAGCAGGTTTAAATGGCAAAACCACAATTCTCTTTATGATAGATTATAAAGCAAAGAAATCTATAAGCAGGTCTCCTGACAGAACATACAAGTTTATCACTCAAAGGTGAGACAGCAGGGGAGCGAGAGGCTTAGTAATAGTTCACAGATACCAGTCAATTTCTTGCTGTGAAAATAATACTATATACTACATTTCTAGGCATTCTGTGAGCCTACTGATTAACTATATAATATACATACGGATGAATATTGTATGAGAAATGAACAATCAACTACAGTCATGCATCATCTAACTGCAAACATTCTTTCTTAAAAATCTGCCACTAGGTTATTTTATCTGAGCGCACATCACATGTATGACTTCACTAAGCAATGAAATCAGACGTGACCACTGCCAAATACATGATTAACAAATGTTGTTGTCCAAAATGCCATTATGATCTATCAATATTCCTTAGTTCACTTACTCTCCAATTTAAAACTACCCAAGGTATATTAGAGAACATGTATCAGAAGTTTCTTTACTTGATGTTTCCTAATATGTAAAGTAGGTATTTTTCTTTTAAAAAAGAGGCTTCCCAACTTCATAACTTTGCAGCTAAGGTACTTTAATGCCAAGCAGATGTCATATACCACAACTGTTCCTAAAACTTTTATGAACAGGAACATGAGACAAATATAAAAAATAAATTCACAGGTCATGATTTTTACTCTCAAAATCAAGCATTGTAAGTTCAAGGAGATTCAGCAACTCAAGAACTGTTGCCTGGATGACTATATGACTGCTGTGGCTCACAGCAAGTCATGTGGCACACAGAGGCAAAGCCCGTGGAGACACATGACAGGGCACAGCAGATGACAAGACAGCATGACAGGTCCACAGGCATGTCAGCCCTTACTGCCATGAAGACACATCCCAGGGTCTAATTTTACACTGATTCAGTTTCCTTTATCTTTTTCCACCTTCCTCGTGGTTCATCCATCTTGGTTAGCTTGTTAGCTTGATTCTCATTTTCTCTTACAAATCCTGAATTTCCTCTTTACAGGCACTCATACTGGGCAAGGGGAACAAAAGAGAACATTTCATAAAGAAGAACAGTTTACAACGCGTTGGAACTGTTGAGTGTGCTCTGAATGCAGTTCAAGAGGGGTGGGAAAGTCATGTATTTCAACAGATTGTTGGAAGCTTGTACATAGGTTACAGGGTTTTCAGGTTATGACCCAGTTTTTCCCGCTTACCTTGGCTTTGCCATCCTGGGCTGACATATATCCGACACACATGCTCTCTGTAGTGTGGCTCCACAGAAATTCCACTGCGTGAACAAGAACACAAATAGGCACATTCACATTCACAGATGGAAAATAAATCTTTGCCTTTTTAATAGAACAGTTAAAGATAGCTTTATTTTTAACACTCATTCCCTACTTTCCATTTGCTCCTTCATAAATGTCAAAATGATTTAGTACTCAAAGCTGTAATGCCATTTACTGTGAAATGAAAAATATATTTCTTTCTTGTCAGAACTTATGATTATTACATGTAAAATAAATGTTCATGGTTGAACTTAGAACATTGAATACATTCTACCTTCACAATTTACATTCATAATACTGTATACAGTGATTTAGTAAATGCAATATTCCACAGTATAGTTTCTTTGAACATACACACATGCACATGTGCACAAATGCCTTGAGTCTACTTAAGACACTATTATAGTCAGGATAGACGAATGAATCGTGACTAACTTGCTACAGACAGAAAAGAAATGCTCCAAGAATGAGAGCCACTTATCAAAAGATCCAGGGGTCGATGGGGATGTCTCTCACTGGCCAAGTCTGCTCGCAACAAAGTGACAGTGATGGATTCTAACAACCAAGCACATTAAGAACCAAAGACGCCAAACTGATAGAAACAAACTCTTCCTTCCTTGCATCAGAGTCAACAAATAAACATAAAAGACATCTATTGAGTGCTTGTGATTCAAGCCTGATGGTATGAGTTCAAAACATGAAATTCACAATGGGATGGGAGAATAGATTCCCCAGAGTTGTTAACTTACTTGGCTATACACTCTGTGACACCTCCATGTCCCCCACATTATATTATCACAACCACCACCACCACCACCACCACCACCACCATCATCATTGTGACTATTATTATTAAAACTTACTCTCATAACTAAACATTGTAAAAATCTTCCTGATGCTTGGGGAATAGTATAAAGAAGGGGTAGAAAAAAAATGGAAAAACCCAAAGACCCATCTTTAAGCAGACATAATAAGAATAGTCATGATCTGGGCCTTAGTCAGCATCACAGAGACTTCCTCCTGAAGCAGATGGAACAAATACAGAAACCCACAGCCAGACACTACCCAGAGATAAATATACCTTGGAACATACAGTTCTAAACAAGATGTCTCTATAAATCCCTCCCCTCAGAGGTCAGGCAACCCTACAGAAGACAGAAGGGACAGAGGACACCAAGAGAATAAGGCTCTCAAAAACAGATGAGAATACCTCATAGGCCTTCATGGTCCTCTGCACACAGACTATAGCTTTCAGTTCAGTGTTTTTACGGGACTCCTGAATGTGTAACTGAGTGGGTCTCTGACTCCCGTGCCTTCTCTTGGGGTTCTCTATTCTCCTGCTAACCTGGCTTGTCCAACTTTGATATGATGGTTTTGCTTTATCTTATTATACTTGATTTTGTTATGTTTGATTGTTATCTTTCAGAAGCCTTTTCTTTTCTAATGGGAAACAGAAGAAGAGTGGATCTGGATGGGAAAGGAAGAGGGGAAGAACTGGGAGGAGTAGAGAGAGGGAAAACTGTATTCAGAGCAAACTGTATGAAAAAAGTATCTATGTTTAATAAAAGAGAGAATATCAAAACAAACAAAACTCATGATCACCATCTGTGGTTGCCTGAACTGAGTCTACACGAAAAACTGTCAAAAGTCAGGCATGGACAGGGAGGATCTCAAGAGGACTAATCAATTGTCCCTCTGCTGAAGTACAATACAGTCTAGGAGAAGGAAGTCATTGACTTTAGTTGTCTACCCACTAGTGGTCCGTTCAAGTTCCAACGAATTGTTCCAAACTGATGTCACATAGGGAGCTCTAATTAAACTCAAAGTAAAATAACACATGAATTTGGGAAAGAGACTTTTGGGGAAGATGAAGGGGTGGTGGTGGTGAGGATGGTTGGGAAAAGGCAAGGGTGTAAGAAAGGATAATCAGAACACATTGCATACGTGTACACTGTCAATGAAGAAACTCACTACAAGTTCAACAATCATATTTACCAGAACTAGTGGGTAAACGTTTATAGAACGTCATGTTATTTGTAGTCTCAATGTATCTCTTTTAAACATTTCTTATCAAAATTTAAAAAGGTAAATTTGTTATAGAATAAACTTTATGAGCTCATTTTAACTAAATGAGAAAGCTAATTTCAACAACTAGGGATCAAACAAAATTGCTAGGTGCTGACCATGCAATTTATAACATAACCACTAAAATACATCACTTAAAATTTAGAACCAATTCTGAATGGGAATATTCAATAGCTTGATGCAGCAAAGATCTCCACTTAGTAACTCATCAGAATGCTTCAATTAACCAGAATAAACTTGCCAAAGTATCCTTCACAAGGTTACTTTGAGAAGTTAAGAGAAATTCTTAAAGGGACACAGGACACTAAATTCAGGATACCATCTGGATTGTATTCTGGACTGGGTTTACAGGGATGTTATACAGATACTATTGAGGCAAGTGCTGACATGTTTAGAAGAACACCCTTGTTCTTCAGTGTTCTTCAGAAGCACACATTGGTGGATTAGGAGTAAAGGAGTTTAAATCTCTAAAATATTTGAGGAAAGGGTGTGTAGAGGACAAGTGATGGAGGATACAGAAGATAATTTAGGAAGGCAAAGCAATAGCATACCAGAGAGATGAATCCATGGGACTTCTTGTACTAGTCTTAAAACTTTCCCATACTCATTAAATCATATCTACATAAAATGTTACAAACAAGAATTCACACATACACAAATAACACACAAAATATCTATTGCTGTGAAGAGATACCATGACCATGGAAACTGCTTATTAACAGTTCTTTTTCATATATTGTGTCTTAACTTAAACACTTGTCTTTTACTTAAAAAATAAAGGCATTTTATATTAAATGAAAAGCATTTAAAAAGCAACCCAACTCCAAAGCATTTAGCTGCGGCTGGCTTGCAGGTTCTGAGGTTTAGTCCATTATGTCATGATGGGATGAACGGTGGTGCCCAGCACAGGCAGATGAGTACTGTAGAAGTAGCTGAGATCCACAGGCAACAGGGGAGAGACCTTGGGCCTGAGCACCTGAAAGCCCACCCCTAGTGACCCACTTCCTCCAACAAAGCTATACTTTCAAACAGTGCCACTCCATATGAGTCTATGGGGGTCATTTTCATTCAAACCACTACAAACTTAAAGGGCAACTTTCCAGATTCTAAGTTTTTAAAAGCATTTTAAAAGTCTTGCTATATTTTTCCAACAAAAATCTCCAATGTGCCTGATAATAAAATTGCATTGCCCAACGTCGTGCCCTTGGCATCCCGGGCCATTCATCTGTGTGCTAATTATGCTTATAGATGTGTGTTAAGGCATGACATGGGAAGAAGTGGGGTCCTAGGCACTGAAGGTTTTGCCAGACGTGGGAAAGAAAGAGTGGGGTGCAAGACAGACTTCCTCAGAAACATGGTTCATTCCCTCATTATTAATTAATTATCAAACCTGGCAGCCTGCTAAGCAGACTCTCAGCTGCCGAGGGCAGGAAAACAGTCATGCAATGAAGTAACTTCACCAGATGTTTTTCCTTACACACACATTTGCTTTGAGCTTCAAAAATCTTCAAGTCCAGAGCAAGGTCTTGAATATGCTAAGCTGCCCAACAGAGCAAAGGCTCTGATCTTAATGAAGTTCTCTATGGAGCAATCATTACATTTTTTTTTAAAAAAAAAAGCAAGCTAAGACAACACTAAAATTGTGATTTCTTGTTTAATTAAGATGGCAGCTGCTCAGGAATGAGACAGGCCCTACAGAAGAGATATACAAAGACACACAAAGCAAACACACATACCCAGCAACAGATCCCGGGAACACCACTAACACACACCACTAACACAAACATGAAAAACAGTGTGTGTGTGTGAGTGTGTGTGTGTGTGTGTGTGAGTGTGTGTATGTGTTTGTGTGAGTGTGTGTGTATGTGTGTATGTGCGCACCCTGGTATTAGTGTTTGTCTTCTGCTCTTTTCCAGGAGGTTTCTCCACTGCCCACCCCTCCCATCACCACTGTGTAGGGCAGGCTGCTTGGCTTGTGAGCTTCCAGAGATTTTTCTTGTCTCTGCCTTGGAGTTTCCCAAGAAACACTGGCATTTTAGATAAGTGTACTACCACATCCCATTTTATGTGGAGTCTGAGGATTTGAACTCTGTTCCTCACGCTTCCGTGACAAGCACCTTATCTACAATGCTACAATGCTCTTTCACTAGTCCCCTTTTAATGATTTTAAAAACATTGTTCTCCTTAAAACTGTAACTCAGAGGGTCTAGAGAGATGGCTCAATGGTTTTGAGCACTTGATGCTCCTCCACAAGTCCAGGGTTCCATTTCCAGCATTTACATGGTGACTCACAATCCTCTGTAACTCTTAGTACCAGAGGCTCCAATGCCCTTCTCTGGCTTCTTGGGCACTAAGTACATGCAGTACAAAGAGACATACATGTATGCAAAACACCGATATACATAAAAATAAAAAAATAGATCTTTTTGTAAAAAATGGAACCCACATTCAGAAAATGTGAAGATACTTATAATGCAGAAGTATTCAAAAATTTATTAAATAGCATATTGATCCAAAAAGTTTTCAGTAAGATTTTTAGCTATATAATTTAAAAGTTCTTAAAATAACACAATGTCTACATTTATTTGTTCAATGTTTTCACAAATATTTGTTATCCCCTACTGAATGCGATATACTGTACTGGCACATTATTCTTTCATTTAAAAAATAATTTTATTTTTGTAATTTTTTTAAATTATTCTCTCACATATGACATTCCAACTGCAGTTTTCTCTCCCTCCCCTCCCGAAATATCCCCTCTGCCCCAGATACCCCTCCTCACCTCCCTAATAAAAGAGCAGGCCTCCCAAGGGAATCAACCAAACACCACATAACTAGCTACAATAAGCCCAGACACACACCATCACACCAAGGCTGCATAAGGCAAGCCAGAGGGAGGAAAGGGGTCCACAAGTAAGAAAAGATTCAGTCGGGCGGTGGTGGCGCACACCTGTAATCCCAGCACTTGGGAGGCAGAGGCAGGCAGATTTCTGAGTTCGAGGCCAGCCTTGTCTACAGAGTAAGTTCCAGGACAGTCAGAGCTACACAGAGAAACCTTGTCTCAACCCCGCCCCCCACCCCCAAAGAAAGATTCAGGAACAGACCCTGCTCCCATGATTAGGATTCCCACAGGAACACCGAGCTACTCAGTCATAACACACAGAGGACCTAGGTCAGACCCCTCCTGGCTCCGCAATCTCTGCGAGTGCCCCATAGGTCCTGGCCAATTGTTCTGTGGGTCCTGTTCTCCTGGTGTCCTTGAGCCCTCTGGCTCCTCAGATCCTTCCTCTCTCTCCAAAGCAGGACTCCCTGAGCTCTGCCTAACGTTTGGTTGTGGGACTCTGCATCTGCTCCCCTCAGTTGCAGTCTCTCTGTTCTCTCTGATGAAGATTCTACTTAGCTCCGGTCCTAGAACACGCTGCAGGCAGGACAAACTGTAGGTTGAAGGGTCTAAGGCTAGATTGGCCAAAAAATTATTTTAACAGTGACAATTCGAATCATTATGTGAGGACCATATATTAGTTCAGGATTGTCAGAAAGATTCAGAAATAATCACTTCTGATTATAGAAGGCCTCTGAGCCAATTAATTTAATGGATTATTTCTTAGTAGGGGATATCAAGGAAGCAGGACATGGAAAAATTAATAATGAGAGTTAATCACTAGCCAGACAATGTCTTCCACTGAATTCATTACCCAACTCCACGAAGGCGTAGCTGGGGCTCCAAGAACGAACACAGCACAGATTAGGTCATGTTACCAAGTACACAAAAAGAATTAAAAATGGATTCTTGCATCTCAAGGTCTGTGTTCTTTCACTTTAATCAGCATGGATAATATGCTTATAATTAGGTTTATATATTAAGAAAAGTAAAATCCTTAAAAGTACCAAAGACCAAACTACTCCAAACACAGACACGGCTTTTAAAATGTTTTAAATATACTATATAGAAAGTTTTTAAAACTATAACAAAATTCACCAGCCATATAGCTGCCAAAGTTAATGTATTTAAATAAACTAAAATACATATGTGGATATGTATGTATTAAAATGACCATTTTGAGAAAATATTTGCAATTCATACCACAAAGACTACTTTCTCACTATGTAAAGATCCATTACAAATCAATAAAAATACAACTTACAAAGAAAAGCAAAATGAATTTTAGCTAAGAAGAATATGAATAGTTATAAAACACAAGAAAATATGCTTTACATTATGCAACGTAATGCAGGACTGGTTTTGTGTTAGTGGTAGAAGACATGTATTTTATAACATACTTATCCAGCATGAACACTTACCCTGGAATATACCAGCATCTCCTTGCATTGTAGATTGCTAGAAGAATTGGCGTGCTATGTTTGGGGAGTATCTTTTGTCTTTATTGCTCTGTTTTCCTTCTATCCTTCCAACAATTTTCTTTTCTTGGGCTTCTTTCTGTTTTTCATTTCCTTCTTTCCAAGGGATGTTTTTCCCTCTGATTTCTGACTACATGTATTTCATTGCCTCAAGAAAGATTTCTTCCTCAAAATCAACATCAACAACAAAAATTTTAAAAAGGAGGCACTAGCTGCATTGTCTTCTTTTCAGCACTCTAATAAGACTTCTCACTGCACCAAGGATCTCACTTGTGCCTCACTGACTTTAAAGTTCCCTAATGTGCAATGATGCAGTTTGAAAATACCAATTATAAAAGAAATCGTTCTGCTTAATAAAGTTCTTCTGGTCCCAGGAGCTGTGGGAGGCAGGGAAGCTCTTCAAGAACACACCACACAACCAGTCCCACAAGTGGCACAGAAATGGCATCAAGAAACCCCGCAGACAGAAATTTCTTAAGGGGGTTGGCCCCCAAGTTCCTGAGGAACATGCGCTTTGCCCAGAAGTACCACAAGAAAGGTCTGAAGAAGATGCAGGGCAACAATGCAAAGGCAGTGAATGCTCGCGCAGAGGCCACCAAGGCCACCGAGACCCTTGTGAAACCTAAGGCCATCAAGCCCAAGATGCCAAAGGGCCCCAGCAGCAAACTCAGCTGTCTCGTTCATCGCTCACCCCAAGCTTGGGAAGCGGATTCGAACCTACGTGGCCAAGGGTCATAGACTCTGCCAGCCAAAGCCCAAGGTTCAAACTAAGGAAGAGGCCACAGCTCCAGCTCGGGCTCCCAAAGGTCCCTGCCAATGTGAAGACAGATGGACTGCTGTGACATACTATTTGGAGATGAGCAGTATCCTATGCTATTTTTACAAATAAACTTGAGGCAAGGCGGAAAAAGGGGAAAATAATGTATAGCGATGATGATATCTCTTTTGTGAAAAAAATTATTTCTAGAAATTCTGATTATCCAGATAACCTCCATTGGCAATGAAGAACTAAATTCTTCTCTACTTAGATTAAGAGAGTCTGAAGAACTGAAATCTGATGTTTTCTTGCCATGTATTTTTAACTATCAGGAGAAGGCTTTATTATGAAGTAAATATCATCTAACATTTTTAAATGTTCCTGCTTTCATGACTATCCAACCAATTCTTATGAAGGTACATGAAAAAAAGCACCTACTAACTTATAATGGGTACACATACTTAGGGTAAATTTTTATATATTAAAAAACAATGTAGCTGTCAACTTTCCCAAATTACTTTTCTATTCCAATCTTTAAAATGCCAATGTAATAAGTTTGTTGAAAGAAAGAAAGAAAGAAAGAAAGAAAGAAAGAAAGAAAGAAAGAAAGAAAGAAAGAAAGAAAGAAAGAAAGGAAGAAAGAAAGACTGGTAAACATATTTATCTCAAAGATAAAACTCAGTGTGCACGTGTGTGAGTGTAAACAGCTGCATAAAATGAAGTCAATGTAAGATGTTGACAATGGAATTTAGTAAAGATAGAAGAAAAAGTAAACTAAACTTATGCTAGAAATTTTTTTTTTGATAATTCAAATAGCTGAGTGAAAAGCCTCACCAATGGAAAAGACCATAGGAAAGCAGAAGACAAATTGATACATCCAGTCAAAGACAATGAAATATTAAAAAATAAGCAAATGAAAAACCAAAATTGAATATGCCAGATGTTTGAGACATTAAGAAAAGACAAAATGCAAAAATTACAGGCATATAAGAAAATAAAGACCATGTCAAAATGTACAGAAAATATTTTCAAAATACATTTTTCCAAATCCATGGAAAAAGACTGCATTTTCAAGAGACTATCACAGAAAACCAAATACCAGAAAAGAAACTCTGTTACTATAATTAAACTTTAAAATGTAAACTATACAAAGAAAATTTATTGAGAGATGTAGGAGAGAAATACTTTGCCACGTATGATGGCAGCCATAAGTAATAGCTAGTTTTCTCAACAGAAACTATAAAAGCCAGAGGTGCATGAAATGATTGTGAAAAACCTAAACCACCATAATCAGCAAAACTATTCATAATTGAGAGATAAAGAAAATAATCTGTGCCAAAAGCAAGCCAAAGGAATTCTGGCCAGCTGTCTAGACAACATATAGGAAGGAAGGAATTCAGTGCTGTTAAGAAAGTAACAATACAACAAACAGGCTATAGGGAGTTGGGGGGGGGGGTGCTAGAAAGTTAAGCAAATAAATAGAAAAACACCAAACATTACAAAATACAAAAAAAATGACAAAAACATATAAACATATTTCATCAATATCCTGAATAGCAATGGTCTCAATTCCAAAATCAAAAGTCATTGACTAGCAGATATTAAAACAGAAACAAACAAACAAAAACAACAGGATTCATCTATTTGCTACCTCCAAGAAACACATCTCACCATCAAAAACCAACATCACAACTTTAGAATATAAAAGGATAGAAAAAATGGTACCCCAGGAAAATAAAACTAGTAAATAAGCAGATATAAACATATTATACAACAAAATTGAAGTCAAAGAAAAGCTAACTTAAAAAGAAATAAGAAGGATACTTTATTCTAAATAAGGGAACAATCCATTCAAGGACATTAGAATTTTAGACATATGCATACCAAATACAATTGAACCTAAGTTTTTTAAAACAAATACTACTAGATATTAAGTCACAAATTAACTTCAACAAAGTAATAGGGAAAAACTTTAACATCATATAATGACCAATAGATAGGTCATCCTGTCTTAAAAAAAAAAAATAGAGAGAGAGGAAACATAATAGTTAAATGACAACATATATCAAATGGTCTTAACAGATAACCACCAAACATTATGTCCAAATTTTGTCTTAGTAGTAATCAACCACTTTCTAATAGGACTTATGACCTGCTCAACTAGAGACCATGCCTGGAAACTTAGCTAACTATTCAGAGCTAGTAAAATCATGGTTACTGGAGAAGAATTTACTACCACTAATCTACTAAACCAGCATAATCCTTAACAATATATATAAACAGTTCTCCTTATACACACAGATAAGTGAAGACTTCACTCCTTATGAAGAAACTTCTCTTTGCAACAGATGGACATCACTACAGAAAACCACAAGCAATCAATATGCAAAGCTGTGGAACCCAGTCTCAACAGATGTGTTACAAAACACTTTAACACCAAAGGTCAAGAGAACATTGGAAAGACTGTAAGAGACAGAGGATCAGGAACTTTACTGTGAGATTGTATCTCATAGTAACATCAGATGCTACATTTGTAAAATCTCACCAACATGATCACCCAAGTGTAAGCTAAACAAGAGAGACACCAATGAACATGCCTTCACAGAGAAAAACCATGAAGCCTCAGTCTTACACAGAACTAAGTAAAGCTGTGAGTGGGAACAGTTCCCCACCCATGAGAATACCAGCTGGCTGCCCAGACACACCCAAACAGTCAGATACACATATAAGCATGTGCATGCACATGTGCACAGACACACCCAAACAGTCAGATACACATATACGCATGTGCATGCACATGTGCACAGACACACCCAAACAGTCAGATACATATATACGCATGTGCATGCACATGTGCACACACATGTACCACTGTATGGACTTAACAGGCCATATTTGAGAATATATATGAGAACACAAATACATGTGTGCATACAACAACAATTAATGAAGAAAGGACAGTGGGAAAAAGAACCCATGAGAGGGTCTAGAGGACGAAAAGACAAGGAAGAATAGTGTACTTAAAATAAAATCTCAAAAACAAACTAAACAGTGAAATATTGCACCTACTGAAAACTTTCTCTAAAACAGATAAGATAGGAAACAAAGCAAATTTCACCAAAAACAGGAAAATGAAATAACTTCCTATATTCTATCAGAGCACAAGAGAATAAAGCTAGAAACCAACAGCAAGAGAAACTAAGATGTACAAACTCATGGAGATTTAGCAACATATTATTGTTCAATAGTGAATAGATACTAAAATAAAAAATTCCCAAACTTGAATCAAAATGAGGAAACAAAATCCCATGGAGTGCAAGGAAAGCATGTGTAAGCAGGAAGCTGAGAGCTGCAAGTACCACAGTCAAAGACTACATAGATGTCTTAAGGAAGTAACTTAATGAGAGTCCCTAGGGCCTTGGAAAAATAAGAATAAACCAATTTCAAAAGCAGTAGAAAGCACAATTGAAATTTGAGATCAGGGAAGAAATTAATGAAACAGAAAAAAAAAGAATTAATGAAATTAAGAATTATTTCAAAAGACTATGAAGATTGACAAGTACTTAACCAAATTAAGCAAAAGTAAAAAGGAAAGACCTAAATTAATAAAAACAGAGGTGAAAAGGGAGGCATTATAATAGTTACCATATACCACTAAATGGAAAGAGTAAAATGGATGAATTTCTAGATGCATATAATCAACCAAAATGAAATATGAGATAAAGAATTTTTTAATTGATTTGTTTTTGAGACAGGGTTTCTCTGTGTAGCCCTGGCTATTCTCAAACTCAAGAGATCTGCCTGCCTATGACTCTGGAGTGCTGGAATTAAAGGTATGCATCACCACCTCCTGGTTAGTGAGATAAGGAATTTTAAACATATCTACTACAAACAATGAGACTGATGCAAAAAGGAAAGGAAAGGAGAAAGGAAAGGGGACAGGAAAGAGAAAAGGAAAAGGAAAAGGAAAAGGAAAAGGAAAAGGAAAAGGAAAAGGAAAAGGAAAAGGAAAGGAAAGGAAGAGAAGCACATGTGGATACATTGCTGAACTCTACTAGACCATCAATGAAGAAGTGGACCTTCAAAGAAACCAAAACCTGGCACCCTAACTGGGCCAAAAAACAGTAAATGGGTAGACCATATAGGTCCTAGTGAAGAACCACTACTTACTCTTTGCTAAATGGACTTAGTATTAAGTTATCACCTAAGTACTTAGTGCCTATAGATTTGTGCATCTCCAAACCGTCATCAGAAAAGCTTCTTTTTGCAGTAGATGGTGATTAATACAGAGACCCACAACGATCATAGAGGCTGCATAGTGTTCAGTACAAATTAGATATCTATATTCACATCCCTTCCAACCAAAGCTTAGGGATTATCATGGAAGAGTGAGCAGAAAGAACGTGAGAACTGGAGTAGTAGAACACTGCAGCAAAGAGGTGATGGCTATTCTTGGTTTTCAACTTGACTACATCTTAACAAAAACCTAAATGGCTAGGCACTCCTGTGAAGGATTTTTTTTCTCAATTAAACCATTTGAAGTGGGACGACTCACTTCTAATCCAGATGACAAAATGTACTTTTTAATCTGGGACATCTTCTGCTGGCAGCCTATGAAAAGGACAAAGAAGAAGGAAGCTAGCTCTTTGCCTGTTTGTTCTGATTCTCACCAAGTTCATTCTTTAAATGGCATTACAGCCTACTTCTTTGGGATTCTGGTATACACTGAAAAGCAGCAAAGACATCCAACACCACGAACTTAAAAAATTACTGTATTATTGGACCTTGTGCTGGTAGATAGGCATTTTTGAACTAGCTGGACCACAGCCTATATATAAACCATTCTAATAAACTCTCTTTAGCTGGCTGGTTGACAGACAGGTTTGATAAATGGATGAATAGATAGATATAGGCAGATAATATGTCATGGAATGCTGGGAGTTGTAGTTCTTAGAAAATAACAACAAATCCTCTTGGGAAAGTATGGAAGCCTGTGGGATTGCTCTTATAAGTGCCTGCAAAGTATCTTGAGGCCACTCTAGAGAACCCTAATTCTCTGGGGAATTCCAGGGAGATCCTGACCAAAGTCCATCTTGGTCAGTATTTAATAAAGCTTGCTTTGAATTTAGTTCAGAATGATGGAACTGGGTTTTGCTCCAGCAAATCTCTGGATTAACAATAATAGAGACTGACAAATCTACAGCCAACATGATGATACATTGAAAAAAAGCCAAAGTATTTGTACTAAAAACAGGAATAAGACAAGGCTTGCTATTCTCTGCACTCTTACCCAATATAGTAACTTGATGTCTTAGCCAGAGCAATAAAATAAGCAAATAAAATGGTTATAAATAGGAAAGGATTGGTATGAGGTGGAATCTCAGGGCCATTTTAATTTGCATTTCCCTGATGATTAAGGATGCTGAACATTTCTTTAGGTGCTTCTCAGCCATTTGATATTCCTCAGGTGAAAATTCTTTGTTTAGCTCTGTACCCCATTTTTAATAGGGTTATTTGGTTCTCTGGAGTCTAACTTCTTGAGTTCTTTGTATATTTTGGATATTACCTTCTATTAGATGTAGGGTTGGCAAAGATCTTTTCCAAACATTTTGTCCTATTGATCGTTCCTTTGCCTTACAGAAGCTTTTCAAAAATTCAGGCAACAGCAGATGCTGGTGAGGATGTGGTGAGAAACAGAAACTCCATTGCTAGTGGGATTGCAAGCTGGTACAACCACTATGGAAATCAATTTGGCAGTTCTTCAGAAAACTGGAAACAGTTCTACCTGAAGACCCAGCTATACCACTACTAAGCATATATCCAAAAGATGCTCCAACATAAAACAAGAACACGTGCTCCACTATGTTCATAGCAGCCTTATTTATAATAGTCAGAAGCTGGAAACAACCCACATGTCCCACAACAGAAGAATGGCTACAGAAAATGTGGCACATTTACACAATGGAGTACTTCTCAGCTATTTAAAAAATGATGAATTCATGAATACTGTAGCCAAATAGATGGAACTAAAAAATATGACCCTGAGTGAGGTAACCCAGAACCAAAAGGACACATATGGTATGTACTCACTGCTACGTGGATATCAGCTCAAAAGCTCAGAATACCCATTTTACAACGTACGGACCATATGAAGCTTAGCAAGAAGGAAAATCAAAGTGTGGACACTTCATTCCTACTTAGAAGGGGGAAACAAAATAATCACAGGAGGGAGAGGGAAAGAGGAGGGGGAGGGGCAAAAAGGAAGGGGCAGGATCAGGTATGGGAAGAGGCAGGAGAGAAGTCCAGAGGGTTGGGAAAATGAATCCTGAAATGAAATATGTAGCAGTGGGGGATGGGGGATAGGTAGAACTACTAGAAAGTCCCAGACACCAGGAAAGCAAGAGGTTCCCAAGACCCAACTGGGATGACATTAGCCAAAATACCCAACAAAGGAGAGATGGAACCTGAAGAGACAACCTCTAGTAGATAGGCATGACCCCCAGTTGAGGGATGGGGCCATCCATCCACCTCTAACTTTTTAACCTAGAATTTTTCCTGTCTAAAGGAAAGGCAGGGACAAAAAAATGGAGCAGAAACTGAAGGAAAGGTGATCCAGAGACAGCTCTACCTTGGGACCCATCTCATATGCAGACATCAAACCCCAACACTATTGCTGATGCCAAGAAGTGCTCACAGATAGGAGCCTAGTATGGTTGTCCTATGAAAGGCTCCACCAGCATCTGACTAAGACAGCAGACACTCACAGCCAACCATCAGACTAAACCTGAGGACCCCAATAGAAAAGTTAGAGGAAGGATTGAAAAAGCTGAAGAGGACGGCAACCCCACAGAAAGAACACTAATATCAATCAACTGGTCCCCCCCCAACCCCCCGAGCCAGGAACTAAAACACCAACTGAACAGTATACATGGATGGGTCCATGGCTCCAGCTACATATGTAGCAGAGGACTGCCTTATCTGGCATCAATGGGAGGGGAGGCTCTTGGTCTTGTGGAGGCTCAATGCCCCAGTGTAGGGGGATGCTAGAGAGGTGAAGTGGGAGTGGGTGGGTGGGTGGCTAACCACCCTCTTATAGGCAAAGGGAAGGGAGGATACGCTGGAGGGGTTTGTGGAGAGGAGACTGGGAAGGGAGGACAACATTTGAAATGTCAATGAATAAAATAAACAAACAAATAAATAAAATAATACATAGGAAAGGAATAGAGTAAGTATTCTTATTTGCAGATGACATGATTCTATAAATAAAAGATCCTAAAGATTTTACCAGGAGACTCTTAGAACTGAAAACACTTTCAGCAAAGTAGTAGGATTGAAAATTAACATAAGAAGTCAGTAGTTTTCATTTATACCAATGACAAGGATACTGGGAAACTAATCCCACAGTGGCCTTCAAAAGTAAATAGAGGTTGGGAAACTAATAAGAGTCCCTAATGAAAAGTGATCTTTCAAGGGAGGAGATACAGAATACTAAGATATAAAGAAGGGGGAAGAAAATAATGAACGAATAAGATAAAGAAGTGGAGGACTGAAGAGCAGAATGGGAGTGACAGGTAGAAAAGGAAATATGGGGAGGAATCACTAATAATAAAGGCATCTTCAAAATCTTAGGAGAGCTGATAGGAAGCACAGCTTAAACACTGGAGGGACCAGGCTTGCTTAAGCACATAGGCCTGTTTTCTTCCATATAAGGAAATGTCACCTGGTCACCTGGAATGCTGGAATAAAAGTTGTCAAACAACCTGGTGATCCTTTTGCTATTCTATTAGATCCAGCCTCCACCTGAATTTCCCCCAAATCCTAATGATGGTTTAGGCCTAATCCCAGGTTTTGTCTCTCAGTGAATAGAAGGCATCCTTATGAAGGAGGCCCTATGTGCCTTGCATCCTCCATCAACAGACTCTATCCATGTGCTTCTTACAAATCCTGTACTCCCTCTCCCTCAGCTCTGTTTATCAGCCAATAGAAGTCATTGTAAAGGTCTCAGGTGTTTTGGTACTTTGTTAGAGACTTTCTATGTAGATATGCCTGAAGCTTTGTTATACAAATTGTCACATGGAGATTTTTTTCTCCAATTTTTGACTGTTTAAATGTATAAGAAAAATAAAGAGGAGATCAGACTCTGTAGAAATCTTGATCCAGTTTGACTGACCAACTCCAGCTACACTGAATTCTCTTCCTCAGTCCATCATGGTTCGTTCCCTGTGAGCAGTGATACCTGCAAGGACCCCACAACAGAAGTTCACTACTGTAGAAGCTCCTTAAATTATATACATAAACATACGTAAAAGGAGTTTAAATGGAGTTTAACCCAAACTCCAACCAGGTACCACATACTACCTAATAAAACTCTTAGTTCTTTATGAGCTGTTGGCCAATGGGGTCACACAGACTCAGAAACATTGCTAGTTATTGCCTATGCTCTTTGTTACCCTTCACACTTCATAGTCAGCCCCGTGGAGACACTGCACCACCTGGACGCAGAGAACATGGGGAAATCACGCTGGCACTCACCTGGACGCTCCACCCTGTTGTCTAGTTCTTAGTGCTGGAAGGTGCTATGCATACTACTGGAAAAAAAGGGTGTCATCATTCTCACCTAGCTGTGAACCCTGTTAGGGACAATAATGACTAGCCTGATAAGATACACATACTAGTGCTGTTGTGCTATTATTATGGAAATCACCACTTTTTGATTGGACATAAGACATAAGACTCCATAAGACAAAACACGCCCCGGGCAATGTTTGTAGGCAAGGAATCTATGACTATATAAGCCATATGCCCTAGGGGAGAACCCAGAATTATTATTTTACTAATAGACATAGCACTAAAACAACTCTTAAAAGCATATTGCTTTGGATCATTGACCAGAGAAGCTCCTTTTACAGGAGATGGTAATTAACTACAGAGACTCTCAGCCAGCCAATAGGCTGAGAGTAAGAGACAGAGGAGGCTCAGGGACTTGCAAGGAAGCATGGTACCAAACACAGTAAAAGTGAGGTGGTGGATAACAGAAAGGGAACTAAGACCTGTCAAGCTCACACCAGACAAAAAGTTTTAGTCTGAAGTCTTTATGTGCAGAGGAAGGTATGGAGGTGACAATGCACACTATGTGAAGAGCTATTGGCATCAATGCTTCAGTGGAGAGCTGCGGGGAGGGAGAGAGTCTAAGTTATTTAATGTGTGGTCCCTGCTAGGTGGCGCACACTCAGAGCATGTCTCACTCACAGGAGTAGTTGGATAACACAAACTGTACTTGATGTGCAAACAAAACAAAACAAGAAACTAAGAAATTGAATGAGAATCAAGGTGAAAGTGGAGGGATAGATCTAATGAGGGGGAACAAATAAAATAAAACTTCATTGTATAAAATCCTAGAAGAATTAATATTTTTTAATTCACTATAATTAGCCATCAGGGAAATGCAAATTAAAGCGACTATGAGATTCTATCTTACTTCAGTCAGCATAATGACAAATGATGACAAATTATGGCTATATGTGAGAAAGGAATCCCCACTCATTTACTGTGGGAGTGTAAACTGGCATAGCCAGTAGAAAAATCAGGATGGATGCTTCTGAAAAGAATTAAAATGAGAAGTCTAACAGGACTCCACTAAAATATATATATACATAACGAAAACTGAACCTCGGGCATAGCAGGCAGGCTCCCTATCATTAGACTATATCCACAACTCTTTTCCCCCTATATAACCCAGCTATACCATCCCTGGAATGCATTTTTAATTCCAAAGATGAGAAGAGAAATACTAGTGACCCAAATCATCATGACCAAATTAATTAAAACCAGCAGTTAATCAAAGTGATCTTTTTTATTTAGTACATGGGCTGCCTCTCCCTAAGGTGGGATTCAAAAGGTAACCACTGGAAGGAAGACAAGATCTGTACAGCTCGGGGGTGCTTAGATGTCTATCAGTTGATGAATGAAAAGCAAAAAATGTGGCAGAGATACATAACAGAATTTTATTCAGGTGTAAAAGTGAAATCTGTGGAAAAATGGATAGACTTGGAAAGTCCATTAAACAGGGTAATTCAGGCTTGGAAAAACAAGTAGCACACAATTGTCTTTAATTGTAGGTCCTACATTCTACCTTCTATGCCCATGAGAAGGGAGAAAGGATTCCCTAAGGTATGGAGGCAGAGGAGTAGAATGTGAGAAATAGACAAAGGGCTTTGGCAGGTTATTTTCTACTAGGTGACTTCTCAGCACATCCTGTTATACAGTGTGATGGAAAGAGTCACAATGTGATCATGTTTGTGTGCCTTTGTTAGGTGGAGATGAAATAGCTACTCCATGTGTCCCCTTCAAGAATGATAAGGGCTGGAGAGATGCCTCAGCAGCTAAGAGCACATATTGTTCAAGTCCCAGAGCCCACATCAGACAGCTTACAACTATCTATAACTCCAACTCCAGAGTATCCAACAGTCCTCTGATCTTAGACATACATTTAAACATAATCAAATAACCAAGGTTCTAATGCTAAGCTGATGGCAGAACAGGAACACTAGGAAGGGACTGTTTAATCACTGCTTTGAACAGATGGACCCAGAGTTGGGTAATGCTGTGAGGTTGAACTTCGGGTCTGCTGGCTCCTGCTATGAACCAGCCCGCAGTTCCAGTGCAAGGCTGGGCTTCTCATGTCTCTTAAGTCACCACCTTTCCTGGACAATCTGAGCGACAAGTTAGCCATTGCATTGTGCAGCCAGTAGACCACGCCACCAGACAGAAGACCTGGTAAGGTTGCAACAGGTTCAAAAATCCCAGGCATTCTAATAATTGAGAGCAGCAGGCATTGAAACCAGCTCTTGGCCAGGGTCTACCTGTCCTGGAACATGTAACCACAACACCGCATTGAGAGGACCATGACAATCTGTCATGTAGCACAAAAATCTAGAGTTCTCCATGCTAATGAGGTTTCTAGACAGGCCTCAAGTGTTTAGCCAATGAGCTTCTCTTCCTGGGTATCTCTTCCTACAAAAGTTATTTAATCCCTGGTTCACCCTGAGTCGGATATGCATTCACATCTGCCAAGAATAAAGCAGTTTGGACAAGCAAGGACCATGCCCTTCATCAGAGATCGCAGGGAGGCCTTCATCATTAAGAGCTGCACCTAAATCTCCCGGAGAGGGTCTTCTCTCTCGGTGCTTACTGGGAACTAAACCGGAATCTGATGCGGCCCATCCTGGGCTCAGCTATCCCTTCCTGCCTGGGGAGTAGGAAAGGGCGGGCCTGCGGACCACCATTCTCAATTCCTCTCGGTCCTCAGCGGCCTCTGGGTACACAGGAGACTGAGACCCACAGCATGTTTCTTTCCAAGGAAACACAGGCTAGGACTCCCTATCTTGTACTGTGTTCTGCCTTCCGAGTGATAGGCACTGCTCAGGCATCACAGTGGAGACAGACATGCAGCCTGACATTGCATGATGTTTCTCCCAGGACACCTTTCTCTTTCTCCATCATCCACATGTCATCCCATATAAATCATGTCATTTTTTCAGTCCTTACCAGGCTGAAAGCAAGGGATTTCCACCAAATGAATTCTCTTTCTAAACAGAAAAAAAAAAATTGCTCACCCCACTAAAAATACATCCACACAAACTCGAACACACAGAAACATATATAACCATACAGAAACACAGAAATCCAGGCACATAGACACACACACACACACACACACACACACACACACACACACACTCACACACATTCTTCCAATTGTAGTTAACAGTCCCCAGCTGCCATGGCTCCCGAAACCATTTAAAACCTCTCCACTTGGCTTTATGTCCCAATTTCTTGGAGGAAAACAGAACTCTAAAATCAGAGCCGTCTTGACGGGGCAGTTACCAAGTCAGCTGCTGCTCCTTAAGACTTCCTTGGGTGGGATGGCATTCTACAGGATGCTTGGCACACCATGTAAGTTACTCCTTACTGAATAAAGAAAAATTCATTTTCAGTGGGAAGAATGAGGAATTGTAAATACATCTGCCTCCTCTGATCTGCTCCTGGCTGTTAAGGATTCTTAACCCATCAGGTGGCTTGTGGTTTAAAAATCATCAAAAATGCTTTACCGTCTTGACACAGAATCTATGAATCAAATGAGGCTAGTTTCATTATGTCCATGAAGTAGCCGAGACAGCATGCTTCCCTGTTAACCCTTCACTAGTAAAGTGTCATGGGAGCAATGGAGACTAAGTTCACAGAATCCCACTTACACTAAGCTGAGAAGATAACCTTTGCCTTTCCAGGGCTCATGCTGCT
Source organism: Apodemus sylvaticus (assembly GCF_947179515.1). NCBI lineage: Eukaryota > Metazoa > Chordata > Mammalia > Rodentia > Muridae > Apodemus > Apodemus sylvaticus. The sequence continues at coordinate 122,841,251 of NC_067476.1, forward strand.
TCCTTCAAGACTAAAAAGGATGCTAACCTTATTAAAAAGTAAGGGAGGTGAGTCAACAATTCAAGACATTTCGATTCTCTTCCTGTTTTATTCTTTTATCACATTTGACACTGCTGGCAGTAGAGGCCCTGGTTGAGATCTTGATGATCTCTACTACACAGAAAACCATTCAGTAAATCTAAGTTTATTGAGATGTGATTTTATCCATTAAACAATTCCCTTTTGTTCCAAGATTTATCTCATGCTCCAGTGGCACCTGTTATCCTTTACACAGACCAAAATTGGTGATAAAATTTGCAAAATTGCTCCTTGAGTTTTAGAAGAGTTTTTACAAGTACATAACTGGCAGAATTTGGCTCAAAAATCTTCATACTTTTAGACAGAAAACAAAACCTAACAATCAATTTAAAAACTTATGGCTAGATAATAGCTAGAACTATAGTTATAAAAGAAAAAAATTACAATGAAAGAAGACTATTTCTAGTTTTAAAAGAACATTAGTGAAATTTAAAGAAAGAAATGTTCTGTTATAAACAGAATAGATAAAAAATATTTCCAAAAACAAAAATCAGAAAGCATTACTGCTAATGGATGGCAAAATGTTTAAATATTATATCTGCTTATTAGCTGAATAACTCAGCTACTTAAACTGTGTGTTTCCTCGTGACTGTAAACGAGAAATAAAACATCAATCCATTTTTCACGACAGTTGTGGAGACGGGACACCTGTAAAACACAGCTCAGGGACAACGGGAATGAGCTTCCCGCCATGGGGCTCACAGGACCCTTGTGGAAATGAAAGTTTTCATACCACCCTTCAGGCAATTCAGTAACATCAGACAAATATCCACAGGGCCATTCCTTCTCCTGTACTAGAAGTGAATTTACACTTAGCTTTATGATCATGTGAACCGGGGAGAAGTCTTAGGTGCTCACAGCGGCCAAGGCCATGTAATGAAGTAATGGTGTCCCAGAAGGAAGCTCCTCTACACATACATTTATAGGCTCAACTTTAAAATCTTTTAAAAAAAAATTTCTGGTGAAATTTTAAGTTTACAGTAAAATGACTTTATCTTTTGAATGTTCTAGGAAGCAACAAGTCAATGTGATATTTTTTATAAACATGTTTTGGTAACAGGAGAAGTAACAACATAACACACCAAAAAGTACTCAATAAAGAAGTCTATGTGTTCTCAAAGAGGGGAGGCAGAGGGAAGTTCTAACTGCAACTGCAGAACAGTCTGATAGCATTAAGCCGAAAATGATAAAGGAAGTCATTGTTCTTTCTTTCAGTTAGCCATGAAGCAGAGCAAAGAAATTCTCATAAAAGTTCAAGAATCAAACACTAGCAAACAACATACCATTTGGATACATAAAAATATGAAAAGGGCTTAAGGAAAACCCAAAGGTAGCCATGAAATAAAAGCTCTGGGAAGAAAGGCTGTAAGATCAGAGAGGCCCACATGGGGGTTTCAAAGATATGGGTAATGGGCAATTTCTTGGGCTGGGCGTCAGGTCCACAGGTGTTCACTTTATTATTACCCTTTATAACTCACAAACTTAGTATGTCCTTCTTTAAAACATACATGAAACATTGCACTGTAAAAGATGAAAACCACACGAGGTAGATAAAGGGGTAGCTAGAGAAATGGAAGCACATCATACTCAAAACTTAATTATCAGTAACATAAACACATTTCCAGGTAGAAGGAACCTGAGTTATTCTCTAAGTAAAATAGGATTAACTTAATGGCAAAGTAACAATCACCATGTGTGCTCATGAGATGATCAGGTCCTGGGAGACTGTGGGCCTACACTCCTGTCTAACATGAAAGACTCCAACAGAGCCTTTAGCCAAAGGTGACTGCCAAATAAACTTTTTACTCCACAGCCCTTACACATCTATTCTGGATTGCTTATAATTTTCCTCAACTATATGGAGACCATTTTACAGTGGCCTGTTGCTCCTATCGACCACTTAAGTTAGATAATCTTCAGTTTCATAGGCTCTAATCAAGAAATGCTATATAGGATATAAAGAAAGAAATGTTCTCCATAGCAGGATTAGTTATTTATGGAAGATATTTGCATATATTCTAATTACCTCGATCACAAGCTTAAATTAGCAGCACACTCTCTATTTCCATTTGGGGGTCTTGTGTGTCTTTGTTTGCACATTCTATAATATTTTTTATTTTAATGTGTATGTGTATTTTACCTACATGTGTGTCTGTGTACCATCTGCATGTCTGGTGTCCTGGGAAGCCAGAGGAGGACGGAGCCCCCGTGTGGGTGCAAGCTATCAAACCCAAGATCTCTGCAAAAGTAGACAGTGCTTTCACCTGATGAGTCATCTTGCCAGCCCCTGTTTGCACATTTCTTAACCATATAATTCCAACAGCCTCAAGAAAACAATTCTATAAGGTCTGGAAAACATGCAATTATACTTCAGCAGGTAAAAATATATTGCCCCCCCTTCAACAACATATAGAAAATTAATTATTTTCATCTGTTTCATGCAGGGACAAAATATTTGCTTTTTTGTTAAATATGCAGTTTGTAGGCTGGGCTTTATCAGCATCTCTTGATCTAGGGAGTGGGACATGACAGGCAAGTGTAAGAAACATGTTCAGGGCCACACAGTTCCTACATAAGAGCAGGTGCAGAAGTTGGGAGACATTTAAACTAGCTCTAAATCTTAGTCATAGACACACAATAAGCCAAATTTTCAAACTTTGTTTTATGCATTTTAGAACATATAAGGATATTTTACGTGACATTACATTTTTCTGGAAGAATATTCAATTCAAACTAAAGAAATGGCTTGATAGGTAAAGCTCCCCAGAATCCACATGAAAACTAGCTGCAGTAGTACAGTAGGACATGTCTATAACATCAAAATTGAGGATTTGAGAAAGACACACAAGAAGTCATTAGATGCTCCTGGGCCAGAAGCCTGGAGTATGAAGCAGCGTGAAGAACAAGTGAGGCCCGTCACAGGAGCAGAAGGCAAGGACACCTTAGGGTGTTTTCTAATCCTCACATATGCACATCTCCAATCACACACACACACACACACACACACGGGGGTGGGGGGGAGGAGAAGACTAAGATAATATAAAAACTACACTTAGCTCTCAAATTCATTTATCTAAAAATTACTGGGAGCCTATTATGGAGATGGGGACAAAGACACAGTACCTACTCCCAGTTGCTTAGAGTATGTGGAGTGCTTCTCCGAAGGAAGAAGTTTCTAATGCATAGAGAGACAGGTCAGAGCCCTTTCTAGTTCTCAATAACCTTTGATTATCTTGTCAAGTAACTGGACTTTGGAGGGAGAAAAGAACTTCCAGCCTAGACAGAGAGGGGAGCACCTTCCTACTGACCGGGAGTTTCCTGTTAAGTGTCACAAGGATGTTGACTGCATGGAGCTAGGAGAGCACAAGGACAGAGCACAAGGATGGAGCAAATCCCTTGGAGGAAACTCCTGCAGAGAATTCTCATTTGAGCAAGATCTTAAAGATAGCTTACTAGGACAGGACATTTTCAAGAAAAAAAGCCATAAAGAGAGCAAGTTAGGGGCTGGAGACATGGCTCAGTGGTTAAGAGCACCGACTGCTCTTCCAGAGGTCCTGAGTTCAGTTCCCATCAACCACATGGTGGCTCACAACCATCTGTAAAGGGATCCAGTGCCCTCTTCTGGTGTGTCTGAAGACAGTGAAAGTGTAATCACATAAATAAGTAATTCTTGAGAAGGGGAGGAAGGGAGAGGGAGAGGGAGAAGGAGAGGGAGAGGGAGAGGGAGAGTGAGAGTGAGAGTGTGTGTTACTGGGGAAAAAAGGATGTCTGCTTGGAAATGCTATTGGAAAGACAAAGACTTGGGACATTGGAGCTGAGTATAGGGAATGAAGGGGAAGTTGAAAATGGTATTAGAGCATGCTCCGGGTCTGTAAAGAGAGTGGGTAGGAACTCTTCCCAATAGGTTAGGTAAATGGCATCCTGCAGATCCAAAAGTAATCGGAGGCAGTGGTGTGTGTGTGTATGTGTGTGTGTGTGTGTGTGTGTTTTAATACCTCCAAGAAAAGGTAAATAGTAATCAGAGGCAGGTGGTGTATAAGAGTGGGGGGGTGGTGGTATTTTACCTCAATAATAATGACGTGCAAAATCTAAAAAGTTAATTCCATAGAAACTGAGAGTGGCTCAAATACCTCCTGGGTCTGGGGAAGGAGCATTGTTGGGGCAGTGTTGTAATCAGATGGCAGGAATAAGCTCTGTTGCCCAGCAGAGTGCGGCTCACTCTGAAGACCAAGCTAGGCTGGTCTTGAACTCGGAAGTCAGACTGCCTCTGACTCCTGCTATATATTTAATCTATTATCTAGTTATAATCTATTATATATTTAATTTATTACATATTTAAAAGCAGCTGCAAGAGAGTATTTTAGACGATCTGTGAATAAAAGTATAATAAGCTTAAGTGACAGATATGCTAACTGGCCAGATTTAATCATATAATGCACAGATAAATTGAAATATCACATTGTACACTGTTCACATGTATAATTATATGTCAATCAAAAGTAAAAAGCAGACATGGTGGAATACACTTGTAATTCCAAAAGTGGAGAAGCAGAGATAAAAAAGATAGAGATTTTGAAGCTAGCCTGAGCTACAAAAAAAGTAATAATAGTAGAGAATATGGAAATAATGTTAAGAGATACATATTCTGGTTTTCTTGCAGCACATTTAGAAAGATATTCAACCTTCAGTTTAAACATGCAGTGTTATATGAAAATCCTGATTATAATCTAGAGGTGGAAATTCTCTATGAGATGATAGAAAAGGGAAGTCTGAACTGGCAAAGGCTGAGGGAGGGAAGGCATAAAAAGGGAGAAAGTGGTTAAGGACCACAGTTCCCATGCTGCGTGGTGGTGGCACACCAATTTAATTCCAGCACTGAGTTGACAGTCTGATCTCTAAATTCAAGGCTAGCCTGGTCTACAGAGCATTTTCTATGACTTGTTAGGGCTACACAGAGAAACTGTCTGTCAAAAAAACAAACAAACAAACAAAAACACACATAACAGTCAAGGATATTGGTGACATTTGTCCCCAAGTGTCCCAAAGAAGAGAACCATGATAGGAAGTAAAGTCCTTGTCACTGATGGTTGGTAGACAAACTAGGGCCAGAATTTACTGAAAGCTAGATACAATAGTATATAACCTGTAAATTCCTTTTGAAAAAAAAAAAAAAACCAGGAACAATTAACTTCAGTGTTAGAAGCCAGGATGATGGAGGACACATGAAGTCAGAGTCTAGGAGGGATCACAGGACCTTTGGGGTGGCAACAAAGTACAACCTTTTTAATCTTAGGTATGGCTTACAAAAAGTAGGTTCACTGGGGAATAATTCATCAAGAAAGTACAGTTAGTGTGTGTGTGTGTGTGTGTGTGTGTGTGTGTGTGTGTATGTGTGTATGTGTATATAAATATATCTTAAAAAGACACATCTAGGGTCCTTGCTACACAGATTTTCAAGAACTTTCAATCTAGATAAATATATAAGTAGAAGCATCCTGGGAGCCATGGCAATCCCACCGGTCTGTCTATGCCTTGAAAACTGGGAGGTAGGGTGGCTTCATCACTACAGATATGAAGCTGGACCTTCCTGGTTAGACCTAAGATTATACATCTGGATGTAGTCTGAAATCTGCAAAAACACTTACTGACCCTTCCTCAAAACAGTTTTATGAGGGAGGTGTGGCAAATATCTCCTTTTACAAATGAAGAAGTGGCAGAGTACTGTAAAGTAATGCATGGAAGCAGTGATATAGTAAGCCAGGGAACCAGGACTAAGTTCCAAGCTCTTCACATAGTCCTCTCTCTTTAGAGGAGGAAGAACAAAAGAGAACCCTGTTTCTATGTTATTAAATGTATTGTCACAGGTCATCTCTGATGCTCCATGGAATAAAACAGAAGAGTAGATGAGCTATAAGACTTTATCATAGCTCCCTTTAAAATATGCTTTAACTAATACCTATAGATTGCTAGACAATTGCTCAACTATGTTCATAGCAGCTTTATTCATAATAGCCAGGAACTAAAAACAACCTCTATGTCCCTCAACCAAAGAATGGATAAATGTATAATGTGGTACATTTATACAATGGGGTATCACTCAGCTATTGAAAAACAATAATACCATGAAATTACCAGGAAATGGATGGAACTAAAAAGATCATCCTGAGTGAGGTAAGACCCAGGAAGACAACATGGTACGTACTCGCTTATAAGTGGATATTAACTGGAGAGGAAAACTATGCTACAATCTACAGACTCAAAGAAGCCTAAGTAACAAGGACTGCTCAAGTGGGAGGACATATAAATCTCACTGAGAAGGGAAAAGAGAATGGACACTGTGGGTGTCTGGGGGAGGACAGTGAGAGGGCATGGGGGTGAGGATGGGAAGAGGAGGGATCAGGTGGGACAACTGAAATGGGGGAGGGTGCTATCTCTGGAATGAGCTAGAAACCTAGGGCATTGGAAACTCCCAGGAATGTAAGAGGGTGACCCTAGCTAAGACTCCTAGCAATGAGGGATAAGGAGCCTGAAACAGCCAACTCCTGTAACCACATGACGCCCAATGGAGGGAATGGGACATCAACTCAAGCACAAAATCTTAAACCTACAATTCGTCTTGCCTACAAGATGTGCTGTGGTAATGATGGAGCAGAAATCAAGGGAGTGGACAACTAATGCCTGGCCAGCTTGAGACCCATGCCACGAGAGGGAGCCCAGCCCTGGCACAGCTAGTGGTATTCTGTTATACTTGAAGACAGGAGCCTAGCATAATCATCATCAGAGAGGCTTCACCCAGTAACTAATGGAAACAGATGCAGAGACCTACAGTCAAACAAGTGCGACTTGGGGAACCCTGCAAAAGAGGAGGAAGGAGCTAGAGGGGTCACAGATACCACCGGAAAACCCACTGAATCAATTAACCTGGGTCTATAGGGGTTCACAAAGCCTGAACTACAAAGCAGGGAGCCCGCATGGGGCTGACCTAAACCCTCTGCACGAATGATACAGTTAGGGGGCTTGGTCTTCATGTGCAACTCCTAACATTGGGAACAGGGTTTCCTCTGACTCTGTGGCCTGCCTTTGGTACCCCTTCCTCCTACTGGGTTGCCTTGTCTAGCCTTAATAGGCGAGGATGTGCCTAGTCTTACTGCAACTTGATATACCAGGGATGCTTGATATCCAGGGGAGGCCTCTCCTTTTTTGAGGAGAAAAGGAAGATTATAAAGGGAGGGGATGGGGAGAAACTGGAAGGAGAGGAGGGAAGAAAAACTGTAGTTGGTATATAAAATTAATTAAGTAATTAATTTTTAAAATATGCCTTAAACACAATCTTAAAAAAAAAACCAATAACTTTTTATAAATTTACCTACAGAAAAATCAACAGTGGGAACTGGCATAGTGCCAGTTAGACATCACCAGTAAAACAGCTGACTTAGGGAATCAGCCTTTGCATGGCTCTTCCCAGATGTTCACTTACCTAGCAGTGTCTGTTTATCTTGGGAGGAGTCAGACTCTGAAGAACATCTGCATGACCGGAGAACGATCACCCCGCCAAGCACGCCATCTTCACTGGCAAGGAAAGGTGAACCTGGGCAGGAAAGGGCGGGAGTCACCTTTCAGTGAATGTTCTTTTTCACTTTCAATTTCCATTTGATTACTAGAACAAAAATGTGGCACGAATAAAAACTTGAAAGATGCCCAACTTCTGACAACCATTGTTCATACCTCATATACACGGGATGGCAAAGAGACGGTCTTGTGCCTGAACAGGAGCCATTTGGCAAAGGCAGGGCTAGATACTGCCAAGATGACATGAGTCGGAGAGAGCATGTGCAGCTCTGTGTTTGGAATGGAGCTGGAAACACCACCAGATTAAAGGACCAAACAACTACACACAGAAGAATGCTCAGCATCACTCTTTGATCAAGTCTCAGGGATCCGGCACAAGGCTCTCGCCGCTGCCAGAGGCACACCACCAAAGGCTTTGATTTACTACCTTAAATTCAATTTTAAACAATAAGCCACAAAGTTTATTACGAACATTTAAAAATGCTCATGATGGTTATACAAATAAGGGTGAAGCTGAACTTCTACTCTGCCAGTCTGGTGGTTAGAAATAGCCCAGCCTCCTTGAGATCTCACACACTGAGCCATTGTGAACATTTCAAGAGCATTACATTTTAAAGCCCCTCATTTTTCTTCCCCAAGGACATCTTCTTGAACATCTGGCATAGCGACTGAGCACGTGGAGAACAAATGCAAAATTAAACCAACAACTATCAAAGAAAGTAGTAAAAATAAAACCAACCAAATTGGATTTGGGGGAAACTTCTGGTTAAATTTAGTAGATTAAATACATATCTTTATCGCCACACCCTCCTGAAGTCCCAGAGAATGTCAGATGGAAAGAAGAGGGGGGTGTGAGGGGGTGAAGATGACCCAAGAAGTTTAAGAAAGAAAGAAAAGAAAGGCAGATATTTGGGGAAGGAAAGACAGACAAGCAGCTACTTCCCTCGCAGACCTGGTGTGCTGACTACTGTTAATATCAAGTTAACACAAGTTACAGTTATCTAGGAAGAAGGAATATTAACTTTTTAAAAATAGCATCCACAGGACTGGCTTGTAGGCAGATCTGTGGGACATGCTCTTGACTGATGACTGATGTGGGGGGGGGGCCCAGCTCACTGTGGGTCGTACCACCCCTGAACAGTGGTCTGTGCTATAAGAAAACAGGCTGAGCAAGGAGGCAACACTCCTGTATGACCTCTGCATTAGCTCCTGCATCCAAATTCCTTCAGTGATGGACTGAGATATGAACTATAAGCTGGGCTGTAGAGACGGGTCAGTGGTTAGAGCACTATCCGCCCTTCCCAGAGGTCCTGAGTTGAATTCAAAGCAACCACATGGTGGATCACAAGCACCTGTAATGGGGTCCGATGTCCTCTTCTGGTGGGTCTGAAGAGAGCAACAGTGTACTCATAAATAAAATAAGTTTGAAAAAATAATAAAAGACCTTTCCTCCCTAAGTAGCTGTGGTCATGGTGTTTTATCACAGTAATAGAAAGACTAGCTAGATACCTATGAAAGTTTCCAGAGAGTAGAGAGAACTTAAAGAAGAAGAAACTTTCACAAGACAAAACAAAACAAACAAACAAACAAACAAACAAAAACACTGTTAAGAAAAAAATTTTAAGCATTTTAAATGACTTTCTTACTTTAAAATCTAAGAAAAGAAAGATGAGAGGAGAGAAGAAGACAGGTAGGAGGCAGGAGCCATCCTGACGCTCGCTCGGCTCGTGTAAAGCCAATGGCCCTTACTCCCTCCTCCTTTTACAGAAAGCTTAGTGTGCCCGAGCTAGGATTACTATTGCTGTGACCACGACCAAACCAACTTGGGGAGAAAAAAATTTATTTGGCTTATGCTCCCACATCACTGTTCATCACTGAAGGAATCAGGACAGGAACTTAAACAGGGCAGAACCATGCAGGCAGGAACTGATGCACAGGGGGCTTGCTCCTCGGGGCTCACGCAGCCTTCTTACAGAAGGCAGGAGTGGCCCCACCCACAGACCTGGCCTTCCTCTACAGATCTCCTCCAGAAGATGGACAGCCAAACCTTCTAGAGGCTTTTTCTTAATCACGGTTCCCTCCCCTCAGATGACTCTGGCTATATTAAGTTGACATAAAAGTAGCCACTCAGCAATCCCTGATCTAGGGTCCAGGATTCACACTAGAGAGAAGCAGAAGCGGTATACCTCTAATCATGCAGAGACTGGATAATCTTCTTCCAGAAAGCTAACATGCTCAAGAGGGAAAACCTATTTGAGTGACACACAAAAAACCAACCAACCAAAACAAACAAACTTGTCCTTGTCCTAAGGAGAAGATAAGGAAGGGCAGGGGGGAGAGGGAAGGAGGGATCTCCTAAGCCACCCTCCCCCACCCCCATCCCCAACCCCCACCCCGCCCCCCAGTATTAATCACTTGTCTTCTAGCTGGAACAGACAGAACACCTGCCCAAAGCTGCTTGAGAAGGGTTTATTTTGGCTGAGTTCAAGCCTTCTCGCTGCATTGCTATCAGGGCAATAAAACATAATCCCAAATTAAAATTTGCTTTTACCTGTCACCTAATTCCTTTTCTACCTAACTGCTATACTCTACATCAAATCAGGAAGTCTCTGGCCATGTGTGATGCACATATTTCCCCAGTATATTAAGTACTTTGACTCTGCCTATGATTCTTCATTTTTGGCTTACTTGCTTTGATGCTTCTGTAGTTGATGTGCCAGCCTATCTTGTTTAAAGCTTCTGTGTTGTAAATTTTACAGGAAAACCTTCTCTAGTGGAAAATTAGGAAAATATTTTGTCCATATTTTCTGCTAGTACTTTTACAATTACAGACTTTAATTTTAAGACTTAAAGCTTCTGGAATTAATTTTGGGATAAAGATTACAGTGCAGATTTTGTGGCAGACGACGCTCCTAAAGTGGTGAGCCAGTTTGAATAATAAAACTTTGTTGAAAAACTCATTCCTTATCTAGTCACTTTAAAATGTACTTTTTCTACTGACTTAAATTTTTTCTACTGATTTAAAATATATTTTATTATATCAATTTTCATATGTATTTGAACCCCAAAATTGTTGAAATAATAAAGACTACTTTCATGTAAACAGTGAATGAATTTACCTACAATCTTGCAGCATATCCTACCTGATTAGGCTGACTTCCTCTCATTATTCATTATATGAAATAATCTTCTTGGCTTTCATATGGCTTTTAAAATAGCATTCCTTAATGGTCTTGCCTTCTATTCTTATTGAAAAATTTAACTGAACATAATTTGATTAAGTTATTTGAGATTTTTTTTCTTACAAGTCAAATATGTTGATAAAATTTCCCTTGATATATGCGTAATATCTCTATTCTTAAGCTTTTGCTCAAATACATGTAAATGCAGAATGTCCTGATATATAAACTTACTACAATTTTTTCTCAGTTCTTAGCCTCTCCAACTATCCTTTCTTATTTACCAACATCCATATTTCTAAAACAAATAAAAAATTCATGCTGAGTGAGCTTCAGCATATAAAACAGAACAAATCTCAAACACAACAAAATAAAAGCCCTCATACTTTGTTGTTGGAGGTGAGTTTTGTTTTGTTCCTGGTGAGGACTTCACATTTTACTTTAAAACACAACACAGTCTTGACTCTGCCCCCTTCTTCATGTTTATCTTCTTTTATAACATTTTTAAAATCATGTTATAGTGAATTTCGATCAAGCCCCCCTTCCACCTCTCCTCCCAGTCCCACCCTTACAAATCCCTCCCCCCATTGTCCTTTTCCCTTCTCCTTAGAGAAGTGGAACCCCTCTGGGGTTCTTGCCACACACTGAGAAATCTAGTTCCAGCAGGACTAGACACATTTGAGGAAACAGCCAACCAACGACTAGCCCAACTTGAGACATAGGACAGCCAAGCCCTGACACTATCAACGCTACTTGGCTCTGCTTGCAGACAGAAAGCAGGACTGTGTCCTGAGAGGCTTCATCCAGCAGTGGGTAGAAACAGCTGTAGAGACCCACTGCCAACATCAGGGGAGCTCAGGGAGTCTGGTGGAAGAGTGGGGGGATAGAAAGGGGCCCGCCAGAGGAGTCAAGGACGCCACAAGAAGACCTACAGACTCAACTAACCTGGAGCTAGAGGGGTTCACAGAGACTGGGCCAAACATCAGGGAGCCCTGATGGACCTATGCTCCTACATATTTGTAGCAAATGTACATTTTGATCTAAATATGGGCTCCCTGACTATTGGATTGGGGGCTGCCTCAGTCTCTGCTCCCTGCCATTGGGTCCCCTTTCCCCTATCTGGACTGTCTAGTTAGGCCATAGTAGGAGAGGATGTGCCTTACACTTTGAAGAGAGGCTGGATGTCACATTGTCTATGAGTAAAAGTAAAACCCTCTGAATTGGAAAATGTTTTATTTAACTAGTCAATAGTACATGAAAGACTTTAATATTCAGTATTTAAAACATGCAAAACATTTGAAAACAATTCTGAAGGAACAGAGGTTTTGCTTATTATATTCAACTTCCCATGTGTATGCTAACCCTTCTGTCCTTTATAATTCAGGATGTTGCCCAGAACTCAAGGTTTATGAGCAGTGTCTTTTGCTTCAGAACACAATTGGTGTGTTTTGCTTTAATATGAACCTGGCAATTAAAGCTGAAATGTTCAAATGATGCAGATAAACACCTAGATGAGACTCTACCAATCTCTGCATACAGATCTTAAACAGCAATCTTAAATAGCATTAGGCTATTAAGAGCACTGAATACCTTCTGAGGCCACATATGTTTTCCATTTTTTTTTTTGAGTTGTTTTCCTATGCACTCATTTGCCCGAAGTACAAATTCTACTGACTTTGTCTGTTTATTGCACACAAGTCCATTACATTGAAGGATAGTCATTGACTGCTCAATTATGTTTGGAGTTAGTGAAATTTTAAAACAGACACTCAAAAGAGTACCAAGTAGTCAGAAAATTATAGGTTCTCCATATCTGTTACATGATCCCAGAGAATTACTGAAAGGCAGATCAATCTCGGGCATGGAAGCAACATGGCCCTGGTATAAACAGCACTAAGAGACAACAGAGTTCTGAGCACAGAGGAGAGTTTCATCTTATCAAAAAGTTCAGAACTAGTTTTCCAAAACAAGGAAGAGAGGTCAGGTGTGGGGAGCAAGGGAACAGTGATGTTGAAAGTTTTTAGCATTAGAAAGGAAGAGAAACACACACACACACACACACACACAGATGCACTCGCTCAACCACGCGCACACCCACGCACAAAAGTGGCTAAACTGAAAAGATCAGAGTGTAATCGTTAGAATCTGGTCAGTCAAAGTACTTACTTCACTGAAATTGAATGAATAAGGAAAAAAAAACCAGAAATCTATGGTAAATGAGAAGCTTTGAAAGGCTGAAAGCTCAGGGCCTCAAGAAGGCGATATCACTTGACAAGATCTTTTGCTTGGCAGGCAGAGAACACAGCAAGCAAATCAATCAAGGAAACTTAATGGAATTCCAACCGCATTCTTAATTGTTCCAAAGAGTGAAGAAGTGCTGCCAGACCAAGGCTCCTACAACAGGAGCTTGCACTAAGGTGTTGTGGGTTCTATTCCCTTCCCACAGGAAGTGTCACTTACATAAACTGTCTTATCCTCTATAATAACTGGAAAGGGAGGGGGTTACAAAGTTAATCTATCACTAAAAGAGTGTACAGACAGCACTGTGACTTCTTAACATAGAACTGCTTGAAATAGCTCCATGGTAAATCAAATGGGGCTAAGATGGAGACTTAAGATGGAAGAATCCATTGCTAATTGGCCTTTCAGTAAGCATGGTATTTGAAATTTCAGTAAAAGATTTAAAAAAAAAGGAACAAGATAAAGGTAATAAAGGAGGCCATTACAAGCTAAAGGAACAGCAAAGGTCAAGGTCTGGAGGACTTAAAGAATCTGAAAATTCAGAGTTTCTGGACTAATATCCACTTATCAGTAACTGCATTCCATATGTGTTCTTTTGTGATTGGGTTACCTCACTTAGGATGATATTTTCCAGATCCAACCATCTGCCTAAGAATTTCATGAATTCATTGTTTTTAACTGCTGAGTAGTATTCCATTGTATAAATATACCACATTTTCTGTATCCATTCCTCCATTGAGGGATACCTCACACCAGTCAGAATGGCTAAGATTAAAAACTCAGGAGACATCAGGTGTTGGCAAGGATGTGGAGAAAGAGGAACATTCCTCCACTGCTGGTGGGAATGCAAGTTAGTACAACCACTCTGGAAATCAGTCTGGCAGTTCCTCAGAAAACTGGGCATGACACTTCCGGAGGACCCTGCTATACCACTCCTGGGCATATACCCAGAGTATTCCCTGGCATGCAATAAGGACACATGCTCCACTATGTTTAGCAGCCTTAGTTATAATAGCCAGAAGCTGGAAAGAACCCAGAAGCTCTGAATACCCAAGACACAATTCACATATCAAATCATTCCCAAGAAGAAGGAAGGAGAGGGCCCTGGTCCTGGAAAGACTTGATGCAGCATTGTAGGGGATTACCAAGACAGAGAAGTAGGAGGGGGTTGTTTGGAGAACAGGCATAGGGAAAAGGGCTTATGGGACTTATGGGGAGGGGAAAACCAGGAAAGGGAAAATCATTTGGAATGCAAACAAAGAATATAGGAAAAAAAAAAAAAGAACTAAGGAAAAATATATGATTTATGTAAGTTAGCATAAATATATAGATTTTATAAAATAAAAAAATATATATATAAGCAAATTGGGACATACAAGTAAAAGCTCATTCAGGAGAGAAAAAAAAATCTGGAAATTTAGAAAAACAAAAACAAGGTAAAAAAAAAAAAAAAAAAAAAGGCTGATATAATGAACAAGACCAGAAATGAGGCTGAAGGGTCAACGATCAAGTAGAAATGATGCCTCACAGAGTCCTCTCCTACACTCGCATCTTCCAAAAGTGTAAAGTTATCAGAGGGGTGAAAATACATTAAAACAAAGTCTTTAGACAAGAAACTAAACAGGCTGCTCTTCAGTTAAGTAACTGTTAGGAAAGGGGGTAGGAAGACCACCAAGGAGGCTTCGGTGAACAGCATGGGGAGAGTTTCTTAGAGAGTGTGGAGCTATTTCCCGGACAGCCACCTTTCTTTTGGGCCTAATACAACATGTCAGGGTGGCTGGGCATACGCTGCTCCTCCTCATCGGTATAAATTACGCTGCATCAGATGCTGCTTCAGATAAAAGTGAGACGAGCAGATGTTACAATGGATTCAGCCAGGTGAACACAGAAGGATGGTGAGTCATTGTGCCAGCGTGGAATGTGCGAGGGCTGGTTACTGGGGTCAGCCCCCTTCAAATCAGGTCATTAATATGTCCTCTTAACACGATACAATGTCATCGCAGAGGATGGATGCCAGAATTCTGGGCACCGTGAGTTTGACTGTTGTGAAATTTCTCCTCCGATCCAAAGCTCTGAATCTCTTCCCTCTTCTTACCAGTTCACTGGGCACTGTTTATCTCTAGAATTCTCTTTGTGGCCTAATTTAGCAAATCCTAAATATTTTAATCTTAGAGCACTGACTATGATATTTTTGGGTTTCTTTCTCTTTCTGTCTCTCTGTCTCTCTCTGTCTCTCTTTCTTTTTTTTTTTTTTCATGTATATTGTTTGTTTAATTTCTTTTTTTTTTATTCGATATAATTTATTTACATTTCAAATGATTTCCCCTTTTCTAGCCCCCCCACTCCCCGAAAGTCCCGTAAGCCCCCTTCTCTTCCCCTGTCCTCCCACCCACCCCTTCCCACTTCCCCGTTCCGGTTTTGCTGACTACTGTTTCACTGAGTCTTTCCAGAACCAGGGGCCACTCCTCCTTTCTTCTTGTACCTCATTTGATGTGTGGATTATGTTTTGGGTATTCCAGTTTTCTAGGTTAATATCCACTTATTAGTGAGTGCATACCATGATTCACCTTTTGAGTCTGGGTTACCTCACTGAGTATGATATTCTCTAGCTCCATCCATTTGCCTAAGAATTTCATGAATTCGTTGTTTCTAATGGCTGAATAGTACTCCATTGTGTAGATATACCACATTTTTTGCATCCACTCTTCTGTTGAGGGATACCTGGGTTCTTTCCAACATCTGGCAATTATAAATAGGGCTGCTATGAACATAGTAGAGCATGTATCCTTATTACATGGTGGGGAGTCTTCTGGGTATATGCCCAGGAGTGGTATAGCAGGATCTTCTGGAAGTGAGGTGCCCAGTTTTCGGAGGAACCGCCAGACTGCTTTCCAGAGTGGTTGTACCAATTTGCAACCCCACCAGCAGTGGAGGAGTGTTCCTTTTTCTTCACACCCTCTCCAACACCTGCTGTCTCCTGAATTTTTAATCTTAGCCATTCTGACTGGTGTAAGATGAAATCTTAGGGTTGTTTTGATTTGCATTTCCCTAATGACTAATGAAGTTGAGCATTTTTTAACATGCTTCTCCGCCATCCGAAGTTCTTCAGGTGAGAATTCTTTGTTTAACTCTGTACCCCATTTTTTAATAGGGTTGTTTGGTTTTCTGGAATCTAACTTCTTGAGTTCTTTATATATATTGGATATTAGCCCTCTATCTGATGTAGGATTGGTGAAGATCTTTTCCCAATTTGTTGGTTGACGATCTGTCCTCTTCATGGTGTCCTTTGCCTTACAGAAACTCTGTAACCTTATGAGGTCCCATTTGTCAATTCTTGCTCTTAGAGCATACGCTATTGGCGTTCTGTTCAGAAACTTTCTCCCTGTACCGATGTCCTCAAGGGTCTTTCCCAGTTTCTTTTCTATTAGCTTCAGAGTGTCTGGCTTTATGTGGAGGTCCTTGATCCATTTGGAGTTGAGCTTAGTACAAGGAGACAAGGATGGATCAATTCGCATTCTTCTGCATGCTGACCTCCAGTTGAACCAGCACCATTTGTTGAAAAGGCTATCTTTTTTCCATTGGATGTTTTCAGCCTCTTTGTCGAGGATCAAGTGGCCATAGGTGTGTGGGTTCATTTCTGGATCTTCAATCCTGTTCCATTGATCCTCTTGTCTGTCACTGTACCAATACCATGCAGTTTTTAACACTATTGCTCTGTAGTATTGCTTGAGGTCAGGGATACTGATTCCCCCAGATTTTCTTTTGTTGCTGAGAATAGTTTTAGCTATCCTGGGTTTTTTGTTGTTCCAGATGAATTTGATAATTGCTCTTTCTAACTCTGTGAAGAATTGAGTTGGGATTTTGATGGGTATTGCATTGAATCTGTATAGTGCTTTAGGCAAAATGGCCATTTTAACTATATTGATTCTACCGATCCATGAGCATGGGAGGTTTTCCCATTTTTTGAGGTCTTCTTCCATTTCCTTCTTCAGAGTCTTGAACTTCTTGTCATACAGATCTTTCACATGTTTGGTAAGAGTCACCCCAAGATACTTTATAGTGTTTGTGGCTATTGTGAAGGGGGTCATTTCCCTAATTTCTTTCTCAGCCTGCTTATCCTTTGAGTATAGGAAGGCCACTGATTTGTTTGAGTTGATTTTATAACCTGCCACTTTGCTGAAGTTGTTTATCAGCTGTAGGAGCTCTCTAGTGGAGTTTTTTGGGTCACTTAGGTAGACTATCATGTCATCTGCAAATAATGATAGTTTGACTTCTTCCTTTCCAATTTGTATCCCTTTGACCTCCTTATGTTGTAGAATTGCCCGAGCTAGTACCTCAAGTACAGTATTGAAAAGATAAGGAGAAAGGGGGCAGCCTTGTCTGGTCCCTGATTTCAGTGGGATTGCTTCAAGTTTCTCTCCATTTAGTTTGATGCTGGCTACCGGTTTGCTGTATATTGCTTTTACTATGTTTAGGTATGGGCCTTGAATTCCTGTTCTCTCCAAGACTTTAAGCATGAAGGGATGCTGAATTTTGTCAAATGCTTTTTCAGCATCCAATGAAATGACCATGTGGTTTTGTTCTTTGAGTTTGTTTATGTAGTGGATTGTATTGATGGATTTCCGTATATTGAACCAACCCTGCATTCCCGGGATAAAGCCTACTTGATCGTGGTGGATGATCGTTTTGATGTGTTCTTGGATTCGGTTGGCAAGAATTTTATTGAGTATTTTTGCATCGATGTTCATAAGGGAAATTGGTCTGAAGTTCTCTTTCTTTGTTGGATCTTTGTGTGGCTTTGGTATCAGCGTAATTGTGGCTTCATAGAAGGAATTGGGTAGTGTTCCTTCTGTTTCTATTTTGTGGAATAGTTTGAAGAGTATTGGTGTTAACTCTTCTTTGAAGGTCTGGTAGAATTCTGCACTGAAGCCATCTGGTCCTGTGCTTTTTTTGGTTGGAAGACTTTCTATGACTCCTTCTATTTCTTTAGGCATTATGGGACTGTTTAGATGGTCTAGTTGGTCCTGATTTAATTTTGGTATCTGGTATCTGTCAAGGAAATTGTCCATTTCCTCCAGATTCTCCAGTTGTGTTGAGTACAGGCTCTTGTAGTAGGATCTGATGATTTTTTGGATTTCCTCAGTTTCCGTTGTTATATCTCCCTTTTCATTTCTAAGTTTGTTAATTTGGATACTTTCTCTGTGCCCTTTGGTCAGTCTGACTAAGGGTTTATCTATCTTGTTGATTTTCTCAAAGAACCAGCTCCTGGTTTTGTTGATTTTTTGTATGGTTCTCTTTGTTTCTACTTGATTGATTTCGGCCCTGAGTTTGATGATTTCCTGCCTTCTACTCCTCCTGGGCGAAATAGCTTCTTTTTGTTCTAGGGCTTTCAGGTGTGTCATTAAGCTGGTAATGTATGCTCTCTCCATTTTCTTTTTGGAGGCACTCAGGGCTATGAGTTTTCCTCTTAGCACTGCTTTCATTGTGTCCCATAGATTTGGGTATGCTGTGTTTTCATTTTCATTGTGTTCTAAAAAGTCTTTAATTTCTTTCTTTATTTCTTCCTTGACCAAGGTATCATTGAGTAGAGTATTGTTAAGTTTCCAAGTGTATGTGGGTTTTCTGTTGTTTCTGTTGCTATTGAAGACCACTATTACTCCATAGTGATCAGATAGGAGGCATGGGATTAGTTCTAACTTCTTATATTTGTTGAGGTCTGTCTTGTGACCAATTATATGGTCGATTTTGGAGAAGGTACCATGAGGTGCTGAGAAAAAGGTATATTCTTTTGTTTTAGGATAGAATGTTCTATATATATCTGTTAAATCTAATTGGTCCAAAGCTTCAATTAGTTTCATTGTGTCCCTGTTTAGTTTCTGTTTTCCTGATCGGTCCTTTGAGGAAAGTGCAGTGTTGAAGTCACCCACAATTATTGTGTTAGGTGCAATGTGTGCTTTTAGTTTTAATAAAGTTTCTTTTACGAAAGAGGATGCCCTTGCATTTGGGGCATAGATGTTCAGGATTGACAGTTCTTCTTTTTGTATTTTTCCTTTGACCAGCAAGAAGTGTCCCTCAGGGTCTCTTTTGATGACTTTGGGTTGAAAGTCAATTTTATCTGATATTAAAATGGCTACTCCAGCTTGTTTCCTGAGACCATTTGCTTGTAAAATTGTCTTCCAGCCTTTTACTCTAAGGTAGTGTTTGTCTTTGACCCTGAGGTGTGTTTCCTGTAAGCAGCAAAATGTAGGGTCCTGTTTACGTATCCATTCAGTTAGTCTGTGTCTTTTTATTGGGGCATTAAGTCCATTGATGTTAAGAGATATTAAGGAATAGTGATTGTTACTTCCTATCATTTTTGACATTATTTTTTAAATTTGAATGCTTAACTTCTTTTGGGTTTGATGAAAGGTTACTATCTTGCTTTTTCCAGGGTGAAGTTTCCCTCCTTGTACTGGTGTTGTCCTCCTATTATCCTTTTTAGGGCTGGGTTTGTGGATAGATATTGGGTAAACTTGGTTTTGTCATGAAATATCTTAGTTTCTCCATCTATGGTGATTGAGAGTTTTGCTGGATATAGTAGTTTTGGTTGGCATTTGTGTTCTCTTAGAGTCTGCATGAGATCTGCCCAGGACCTTCTAGCCTTCATAGTCTCAGGTGAAAAGTCTGCTGTGATTCTGATAGGTCTTCCTTTATATGTTACTTGGCCTTTTTCTCTTACTGCCTTTAGTATTCTTTCTTTGTTTAGAACATTTGGTGTTTTGATTATTATGTGATGGGAAGTATTTCTGTTCTGGTCCAGTCTGTTTGGAGTTCTGTAGGCTTCTTGTATATTCATGGGCATCTCTCTCTTTAGGTTAGGGAAGTTTTCTTCCATAATTTTATTGAAGATATTTGCTGATCCTTTAAGTTGTAAATCTTCACTCTCATCTATGCCTATAATCCTTAGGTTTGGTCTTCTCATTGTGTCCTGGATTTCCTGGATATTTTGGGTTACAAGCTTTTTGCATTTTGCATTTTCTTTAACTGTTGAGTCCATGGTTTCTATGGAATCTTCAGCATCTGAGATTCTTTCTTCTATCTCTTGTATTCTGTTGTTGATATTTGTATCTCTGTCCCCTGATTTCTTCCCAAGGCTTTCTATCTCCAAAGTTGTCTCCCTTTGAGTTTTCTTAGTTGTTTCTACTTCTGATTTTAGATCCTGGATGGTTTTGCTTAGCTCCTTCACTTGCATGTTTGTGTTTTCCTGTAATTCTTTAAGAGATTTTTGTGTTTCCTCTTTCATGAGCTCAGCCTGTTGACCAAAGTTCTCCTGTATTTCTTTAAGAGATTTTTGTGTTTCGTCTTTCATGACCTCAGCCTGTTGATCAAAGTTCTCCTGTATTTCTTTAAGTGTTTTTTGCATTTCCTCCTTGTTGGCTTTTGTATTCTCCTGGATTTCTTTCAATGATTTTTGTGTTTCCCTTGCAAGGGCTTCTAACTTTTGATCCATTTTCTCCTGAATTTCTTTAAGTGTGTCCTTCATGTGTTCCTGTACCAGCATCATGACCAGTGATTTTAAATCCAAATCTTGTTTTACTGGTGTGATGGGGTATCCAGGACATGTTGGTAGAGGAGAATTGGGTTCAGATGTTGCCATATTGCCTTGATTTCTGTTAGTGACGTTCCTGCGTTTGCCTTTTGCCATCTAGTTCTCACTGGTGTTAGTTTTTCTTGTCAGTGCTGGACTCACCAGTGCAAGCTGCCCCTTCCCAGTTGGCCTCTGGTGCACAGCTTACCTCCTGCGCTGCTTGTAGACAGGGTGCTGCTGCCCAGGCTGTTCAGATCCCAAAGCAGGCACCCGAAGGCTCCCGCTGGGGCCCGCTGGATTCACTGGAGCACACTGACTTCTCCCAGCTGGCCGCCCGGAAACCCAGCTAGCCACTTGCAGGACTTGGATATGTGGTGCTGCCGCCCAGGCTGATCTGGGCAGCGGAACTCCCAACCGGGTTGGTGCACACAAGGCTAGCCTAGCTGCTCAGGCCCTGAATCTAGGCAAAAGCCTGGCAGGCCAATGTTGGTGCAAAGCTCCCCTCAGCTGTGGGTGTTAATTGGGTGTGTCAGGTGGCTAGGATGGTGGCATGCGCGAGTTCCCTGAGAGTGCTGGGAGAGTCTGCTGGGCTAACAACCTCCTGGCTGGGTCAGCACACAGATGGCCCAACGAGCAGCCCAGGGCCTGGGGGCAGTCCAGGGCCTGACCGTCTGAGACCCCTGCTATGTCCTCCTTGGGCTATGCCTGTTAGCTGGTTTGGTTTTGCCTGCTAGGTCTCTCTGGCTTCCCGTAGCCAAAATGGCGGTGGTACGCAAACGGCCCCGATAAACAACCTCCTGGCTGGGTCGGCACACAGATGGCCCACCGAGCAGTCCTGGGCCTGGGGGCAGTCCAGGGCCTGACCGTCTGAGACCCCTGCTATGTCCGCCTCGGGCTATGCCTGTTAGCTGGTTTGGTTTTGCCTGCTTGGTCTCTCTGGCTTCCCGTAGGCAAAATGGCGGCGGTGCGCGCCAGCCCAGGCAAACAAGCTCCTGGCTGGGTTGGCACACAGATGGCCCGCCGAGCAGCCCAGGACCTGGGGGCAGTCCGGGGCCTGACCGTCTGAGACCCCTGCTATGTCCGCCTCGAGCTATGCCTGTTAGCCGGTTTGGTTTTGCCTGCTAGGTCTCCCTGGCTTCCCTTAGGCAAAATGGTGGTGGTGCGCGCGCCAGCCCGGGAGGAAAAAAACCTCCTGGCCGGGTTTGCACCCCGGTGGACCTCCGATCAGCCCAGGGCCTGGGTGCAGGCCAACGCCCGTCGGGCTTAGACCCCCGCGATGTTGGTCTCGGGTTATATTTGCGTACCTCAGTCTGATTTCTCTGGCGACCGAGAACCAATATGGAGCCCTGGTAACTGACTGGCGGGAGGCAGAGTTCTGATGTGGCTTCTGTGTGGTGAAAGGCACCGTAAATCCGCCGCTGCTTGCAGCCTGGCTGGCCAGCGATGGCCAGTGGTCGTGGGCGCCGGGTCTGCCTGGACCCTGTCCGCTTGGTTCTACTGCTGATGGCCCTTCCTCTGGACCAGCCGCTGCTGCTGCTGCTGCTGCTGCTGCTGCTGCTGCTGCTGCTGCTGCTGCTGCTGCTGCTGCTGCTCTCTGTCTCTCTTTCTTTCTTCTTTCTCTTTTCCCTCCTTCTCTTCTCCTCCTTCTATTCTTCTAAATAAATAAAATCCTGAAATTCTTTTCCACCTTGGTTGTGAAACTTTAGTGGCTCTGCTTGGTTTAATGGCGTCTTATACTCTCCCAGAAGCCTTGGGCTGGAGGAAACTGTAATGGTAACTTCAGAGTTTTGGTTTCTTTACAAGACACAGACATTTCTTCAGATTGTCCACAGTGGCTGACTATGATTTGCCTCATGCTCTATCAGGGATGTGATTTTGCCAGCTGCAGACAGTTTCTGCAATTGTGTGATGTGTGAAATTCTGGGGACTTTTGAGAGGATATATAAATGCTAGAACCCCAAGAGGTGGGGTGGGTTGCTATTGGTTGCCGTTTGCTATGTAGTCATGCTCAAAGAAGAAACCAGAAGAAATTAAGATATCCTTGATAGTGAGACCAAACTTGCCCCAAGGAACTTAACTAACCCCCACTCAGCGAGCGGGAAGCTATGTGATGACGGCATCGTCCTGTTAGGGCCCCTGGCTTTACTCAAGGAGCTCTTTCCTTTCCCTCTGTCCTTTTTCTCTCTTATCTAGTGTTAGCGGGCTGAAAGGAGAGAAGAAAGAGGGTGGAGAAGGGTGGAAGGAAGAAAGGAAATCCTCCAACATAGCAAAAAACAGCAACAGGAAACCTGTTATTATGTCTAATAAATAAAATAAGAAGAACTACAGAATAAAATCATGAATTTGTTAAGACAGGCAGGGAAAAGTGAGTCACAAGAGAATTAAAATGCTAAATTA